>NC_044983.1:102645728-103245728 GCF_008728515.1 Papio anubis
TACAAAAAATTAGCCAGGCGTGGTGGCATGCACCTGTAGTCCCAGCTACTAGGGAGGCTGAGGCAGGAGAATTGCTTGAACCGGTGAGGCGGAGGTTGCAGTGAGCTGAGATTGAGCCACAGAACTCCAGTCTGGGCGATAGAGTGAGACTCCATCTCAAAAAAAAAATGTGTCTAATAATACCTAGCTCCAAAAGAAGTTTATATGCTTGTACTGGTAAAAATCATTTCATAGATTATGGAATACTATGCAAATCTTAGTATTAATACTTGAAACAATTGATCACAAAGAGATATGCCAATTCAGAGGGAAGAGACATGAATGGAGAAAAAGCACATGAGGCAGTGATGGGCAATGGGAGTTCTAACTGGGACGCCATGAGAGGCATTACTGGGCCTAGAGAAGCTGTACTGGGCATACTTGATGATACAGGCAGGAAGAAAAGTTGCAAGGGCTTAGCTTCTGTTTTCAGGCTTCTGTTCCATTTTTCTTTGAAAAAGTGAATAACATCATCTTACAGTGTGTTTATTTTGATGAATATTTCACCAGAGTAAGCATTATGTTTAAATGAGTTATCATTTCCCATTTCATGCCAACGCGAATCGTATAGTGAATTGCATGAGAAGATGATGACTGCAGATCTACTTTCTGTTAGGTCCCTGCAGAAAAGAGGCCAGAACCACTAACTTCAAGTCAGCAGCATGACAGAACAGAAACTACACTGAATGAAGTAGGAGTCAGACTTCCCTTCTTTAAGTCTTTTTCCCTTTTTGGGCAAAATTATATATATGAGGTTCATATGTATGTGTGTGTGTGTGTGTGTACACATGCATATGCCTGTGTGTGAGGCTTGAAGTGTTCACATATATTATATATTATATTATATATCATATATTATATATTATATGTAATACAATATTATATATAACACAATATTTTATATACATACACACACACACATATATATATGTGAACCTCAGCTTTCCTTCCCACAAAACCAGAGGTTTGAAATTAAATTGTTACATTTCTTCTGGCTTTATAATTTTGATTCTCAAGAAAGAAAAATGGGGATATCAGAGTGTATGCATTACCCTAGCAGTGAAGACTTATTTTTTTTTTATCATAAATCCTTATTGTGTGGTGAGAATACAAAATCACATAGATGTCAAAGAAATGAGAAATGCTCAAAAGGGCAGTGGGGCACTCTAAGAGGAAGTGAGTGCTCCTTCCTCATGCAGACGGCAGAATGGCATCCACAGGATACACTCTGAAGTGCACTGCAGATGCCAACAATCCTCCTAAACCTTCCCCAACACTCTGTGCCCAAACACCCTCTAAGCCTGACACACATGCATATGCATGTGTACGCACACACACACACATACACAGCCACCTATGAAGAACTGAGAGACATTTTGGAAAGGAACCAAAGCAAATTCTTCAGGAGCCTAGAAAAAGACTAGACTAATTATTTGCTAGTCCTATTGTCAGGCTGTCTGACATTAGCCAAGTTTCATATAGTTTCAAGTTTCAGGTCAAAACATTTACATAAGAGTATCCCTGATGTTTAACAGTGGTTTTTCTTGTTATAAAACTCTCAAAATATTGACCTCCTTGGAAACATTTCTTCTTACACTCCATTGCATTTTATAAATGTCTCTTCTTTGGTTTCTTGAGCTGCCATTAAGTACACCCTCGCTTCCCCACCAACCCCACCATGAGACTATAAACTCTTTTAGATCTATTTCTCATTCTCTGTTGTGGTGACATCATTACTATTTGTAGAGAAAACGATTATTATGTCTCCAAGGATCCAATCCCATACATAATCCATTAAAATGAAATGAGTTGTGCCCATGAAAAGATGCAGAATTCAAACTTCTAAAAAATAAAAAAAGTTTGTCTTGAAAAGACAAATAAGCAGCAGAAAGAGTTGAACTATGAGATAACCACACAGGTTGAAACAACACACACACACAAGGGTTGGGTTGCTGTTGTTGCAATTATTTGAAGCAATGTACCCACCCTTTAATTCATACAATCAAATTGTCAAGACAGAGGTAGAGCAGTCCCGATATTGAGAGTTAAAAATCATTGCAACTCTAATTTACTAAGAACGAAACTGAGGCACACATAACTAAAGACAATTTATATAGGCATCAAGAATTGCACTAATGAGTAGCGGTATAAAAGTAACTAAAATATCTTCACTGTTCCCAAGGAATGCCAGCCAGTTTTTAGTGACCTAGTTAGTAACAAAGCTTGACTTTGACATCTGTAAGACCAGTGCCCAGTAGAATTCCAGGAACATAGAAGTAACACAATAAGTGTTCGTGCAATGAATCTACCACATCACATTATTTCCTTAGCCATATTTTTGTGTGTTTATTTTTCCCTAGTAGACAAGCTCCTCATTGAAAAAGGATAATTGGAAACATGTATCATTAAGTGTATAGTTTATCTATTTTTACATCTGCAATGACATATTATGTATATTGATACCATTATTCCATTTTTTTTACTTTTTAGATTATTTACCAAGTAAAACCTCTAACTCATGCCTCATCTTCTCTTTTACATAAATCATTCAAATATATAAAATTTTACTTTTGTCATCTTCAAGATCATTTGAAAAATACTAATTCAAGAAAAGTCATCAAAAAAAGTAGAACTAGAAAATCTTTTTTAGAATGAAGAGATTATTTAAGCCAATGAGTTTGAGTATAAAACTCATCATTTTTATAAATATGAATTCACTGCAACTTCATAATAATAACCACATAACAACAGTATGCTTGACTTCATTCACCATTCTCTAAAATCTAAGCCAATGTCAAAGATAGTCAACCTATGAAAACTGAAATTTAAATCTTTGAAAAAGTCTTTACAGGCTTTTTTTGTATCTCTTTGTAACAGGTCTAGACAAAAAACCCAATTTTCATTTTGAAGGATGATTTTCATTTCTTTTTTTCACATTTTCCCACTACAATTATTAAGTGGCTAGGTCAAAGGTAGTTGAGCACTACACTGTAACATGACTTACCTATAGTTTTGCTTTTCATTTCCTATGTGGAATCTGTCATACTGTGAGTAGGCTCGGTTCCCTTCCCAGTCCATTAACTCAATTCTTAGCATGTACTGCCTCTGACTGGTAATGGCAAAAATAAACTCATTCCCCAGCCAATATTCACCGGAGGGATTTCCAAAACCCTGGGAAACAATATAGAGATGCAGTTGTTACTTTAGAGAGGAATTCTTTTAATGTTCAGCATTTAACTATTTTCTAAATAATAATTAAAAATTATTAAAAAGTAAAGGTTTTTTGTGTTTTACATTTTACACTTTTTTCTCCAATGATTGACATTTCAAGAATTCTCTTGTTTCTTTTCATCAAAGCTTCTGTCCAATTCTTACTTAATACAATAAAACCTCTGTTATTCAAATCTGTGTGGATGAGATATTTTGTATAAAATAAATCTAGTTAATAGGTTTAACGGGAAAACAATTCTCAATTCAAGTTTTGCTTTTGAAAATGTTTCTAAACTACTAGTTAACAAAATATTTTGAATAGAGTTTAAAGATTTTTCAATGAACACTATAAGGGTGATATTAGACAAGTTATTTAACAATATTATTTTTACTATTATTATTCACAAATGCAATTACGTTTCAACAATAACTTCATATTTAGGTTGGTGCAAAAGTAATTGCAGTTTTTGCCATTACTTTCTTTTTTTTTTTTTTTTTTTGAGACGGAGTCTCGCTCTGCCGCCCAGGCTGGAGTGCAGTGGCCGGATCTCAGCTCACTGCAAGCTCCGCCTCCCGGGTTCACGCCATTCTCCTGCCTCAGCCTCCCGAGTAGCTGGGACTACAGGCGCCCGCCACCTCGCCCGGCTAGTTTTCTGTATTTTTTAGTAGAGACGGGGTTTCACCGTGTCGGCCAGGATGGTCTCGATCTCCTGACCTCGTGATCCGCCCGTCTCGGCCTCCCAAAGTGCTGGGATTACAGGCTTGAGCCACCGCGCCCGGCTGCCATTACTTTCAATGGTTAAAACCACAGTTACTTTTGCACCAAACTAATAGATTACTAGAATCATGACTTTTGGAGCTTTAACTTTCTTATTATTAAATATTAATAAGCAACCCTGTAAACCCATGACTGTAATCATTTACAAAGCTGCACTGGCATTGGAATTTTGAGGCAGAATGCTGATTTGTAAGCACTCCTCAGTGAACCTAGCTGACTACTTGGCTTCTAAATGTCAACATGAGTCTATTGTTCTCTTTGGGTGAAGTCAAGGTTGTTAAGTATTCAAAATAGTTCTTTGTAGGGAGAAAAAAGTGGTCTCAAAAGAAAGCCAACGCTTAATGTTGGAGCTGTTAGTCATAGGAAAAGAAAGAACTAGAAACTTGCTGGCATTCTAGATTTGGGGTATTCACAATTGCCCCAGAAAATACTCATTGGCAATGCTTGAAGTTCCATGTAATTCTTGATCTACATATTTGTTTCACTGGCTGTGTTGTGAGCTCCCTGATGATAGAAGCTGTGTTGTATTTGTGAATTTCCAAAAGCCAGTGAAGAGCTGACATGCACTGAGCATTCCAGTAGGGTTCTTTTGAAATTCAAAGAAAAAGGTAGAAAGAAAAGAATAGATGAAAGAAGCAAGAAAGGGAGGGGGAAACGGAGGTAAGGAGGAAGGAAAACAAAATATTATAGCATTTTGCAATAACACATGGAAAAGTAATCGTAAAGTACAATTCTTGTTGTAGACAATACAGTTGAGTCTTGAGGAAATGTTTCTTAAACTGTCCAAACTTGTGCACTACCTCTTCCGCCAACTGAGTTACTTACCAAAGTTCACAGGTGTTTGGTACCAAACCCATTTATGCCAGTTCATTTATTGCAATATTTATAAAATGTTATGCAAATAAGTTAAATATTAGTGAGAAATGAGAGTTTTAATTTTTTATAAATATCCAGATTTGCTCAATAAAAGCAAATTACTGAAACTTTTTTTTTAAATTAGGAATTGTTGAAACTCTAAAAGACTGGGAAAAATATAAAAAATTTAAATAATTTTTCACATATTGCCTTGCATGTGTCTTTATGTACTGTTCTATTTTTAAAAAACTGAAACTAGAGATTGGATGCACTCTACTACTGGAAAGTTTTAGGAAAGAACTGATGACACAGAATTCCAGACTTTGGCCCTCGTTTTACTTTTTTTTATTAATGGGTAAGTGATGTATATTGTTATATTTAAAGTTAAAATTAACATATGTGTACACTTTTATTACTCCCGAATTTACCTAAGTTTTTTGATAGGCTGAATATGCTTGGTACAGATTGCATTGAGTATATACTCTTCTGAAGACCATCTACCCATAGCTCACAGAAAAGATATAAGACCCACTGAAGTTAGTACTCCGTTGGCTCTTTGCTTCTCTGTTCCTAAGATGCTCAAGTCACACTTTGTAAAAGTTTCACAGTGGCAAGAAATATTAGAGCAATTTCTGGTGTGCTAAGAATTTTACACATTTTTATGGCAGCCAATGCTACCTACTAAGGAGAAGAGCAAAGCTTACCTTCTCCAAAGCATAAACAAAACAGAAAGTTACAGGAGGCTGAAAGTCAAAGAATGACCACTTTCTCAATTGCAACAGCCCCTGGGAAGAAAAAGAAGGCCACTGGGATTTTCCTTGCATTTTTTTGCAGCTCAGACATGTCAAAACTCTCCCTCTAGCCACTTGATGATTCCCTTTTCTGTGCAGTCATTGAAAAGGGATTCAACAATTATACTCAATGTGAATAAAGAGGCTGGGAATGATGAAGTGTTAAGTTTTGGGTCACATATTTCCATGCTGTTGAAAGCGTTGTGTGGATAAAACTCTCCAGCTTCCCCAGGGAAACATGCAGTGATTCTGGGTGAGCCTTAGAAATGAACAAGGATTAGCATCATTCGTAGGAGAGCCTCCATCCCTGTCTCCACATGCAGGCCTGTACTTCCCTCTAAATGGAAATAAATATGCCTTTCTAAACAGTTGTTTGCATTTTTGTCTTTCAGGAAGAAGCGACTAAAAAGAAAGCAGTATAATTTGCATTTAGAAACTAACATTTACTTCGAGCCTCTTCCCAAAAAACTGTCCAAGCATGCTCTATTATGAGAGCAAAATGTTTGAGTACAATGAATCAAAATGGCTGCAGTATAGGGAGGAAACCTTCTAATAGCCAAGTGCAGTGATCCAGACACAGCTGTTTCATCATCAAGATGAAAAATACGTGAAAGAAGGGAAATCGTGTTCCCACATTAATAAACTGTCTTTTGGAGAGTTTATCAGGCACGGCCACAGATCTGATATGTAGGACAAAGGCTTGGTTTGGATGAAATAACTTCTACCCCTTATCTCTGGCTCCAGATTAAAGCCTTGATCTGCCACATATTTGCTGTAGAACTATCGACTTTGTTTCTGAGCCTCAGTTTTTCTGTCTGCAAAACAGGGATTACAGACATCATTTTCATATACAAGGTTTTGAGAATAAAATTGAAAATACACCTGAAGCACTTAACCAAGTACATCTGATACACAGAAAACACTTAAAAATCTAGCTGTCGTTATAGTTAAAATATATCTCACAATATATAGTAATTTTCTTGTTAGTTTCTTCTCTTCCATGAGACTGTAGTCATATGCAGGGAAGCAAGTTCCTTTCTACTTTGTATAAGAATAGGAAAAAGAATAATCTAGGGTCTTGTCTTAGCCTAAAAATTAATAAAGGGATACTGAAATAATTCTTTAAAAGCCTCTCAGAGGACTAATGTTTTATTATACTAAATTGAGAGTTGGTTTATACAAGTCAGTATTGTCATTTTAATCTAAAAAGTTAATTATTAAATAAGAAATTACAACCAACTGATTGTAATTGGGACTAAACTATAGTACTAATGAAAGCACAGACTACTTTCTTATTCTTACCTTTGCTTCCAGGTACTAAAGTATCTGTTTCCTTCAACTCTCCCTTAGTGCTATCTCTTTCAATCCCTCTCTTTCCATATCTCATGAGTTTTAGGAGCTACAAAAGAGGTAATTTTTAAGGTCTTATACCATGCTAATAAGTTAATAGTTGTGATAATTGCTTTCAACCAGGAATGCATATCAGAAACAGCTGTGGGGCTTTTAAAAAAATATAGATGGTTAGGCCCCCCATGAAGATTCTGATTCACTATGTCTGGGACGGACTCAAAGAGCTATACATGTAAAAGGTTGCACATGTTAGTCTGCTATGAACTGAAGGTAGAGATCCATATAAATGTGATTGGAATAGATATTCCAAGTGCAAACTAAAAAGAATATATTAATCAAATCAAAATATTTGTGAGGTACACAGGAAAAATACAGGAGTAAAACCCCATCTTTATACTGAGGTCCCTATGGGGAGGAAAGTTTTGATTATGTGTCTGGGACTGTCCTTCAAAAATTCATGTTCTTGCCTAAAAGACAGAGTCAGCCAATGCATATGCTCCAAAATAGGCTTACATATTATGGCACATAACAGTTTACCACAGGTCTTTATTTTACCCCAAATAGCTTGTAGCTTCCATAAAAATAAAAATGAGGAGATCGAGACCATCCTGGCTAACACAGTGAAACCCCGTCTCTATTTAAAAAACTACAATAAATTAGCTGGGCGCAGTGCGGGCGCCTGTAGTCCCAGCTACTTAGGAGGCTGAGGCAGGAGAATGGTGTGAACCCGGGAGGCGGAGGTTGCAGTGAGCGGAGATCGTGCCACTGCACTCCAGCACTCCAGCCTGGGCGACAGAGCAAGACTCCGTCTCAAATAAATAAATAAATTAATTAATTAATTAAATAAAATAAAAATAAAAATGAAAGTATATACGAAATTCTGTGCTGATATTGAAAAAGCAGCAATGAATGAGTAAACATTACACTACAATTTCCTCTTTTTCATGAATAAAATCTAAGGATACTATGTCATGTACTTTTGTAAAAACGATGTTTAATGATGTCAATCACAATCAGCTGAAAGGTTTTGATTAAGTAACTCAGATACATTGTTAATTGATTTTATTTCTTCTCTAGCTCTCTAATAAAGGGATAAAAAGACACTGAAATTTAATCTGAACTAATGCTGACTTAAAATTGGCCTTAAAAAGCACATCTTACTCAAAAAACACATGCAAAGGAAAGATCAACATTTGTTAGTTTTTGCGAAAACCTGCAGAAATGTTCAATTTCGGTTTGTGCTTTTCCAAGTTAATAAAATAATTGTCTCTGATACGTTATTTGTTTTGTCTGATAATGCTCACAGGAAGCGTTGACTTTTTATAGATGAAGTAAAATTGAAACCAGACACAGTCCATGTATTCCATGGGATTCATCTTTTTTCATACAAATCATTTAAAACAAAAAAAAACAGATAAGACAGAGCTGTGGCTTTCAGGGCACTTTCAAACACAGTTGAATGGTATATCTCCTCTAAATGCTGAGACACGCAACCCAAGAAAGACTGAAACAAATTTTGAATTTCAAAATTTTTAATTTCTTATGCATTTTTTCTCTTTTTAATGTGAAGATGTTAAAATATAGTTGAAAATGTGCTCTCAACTTCTTTCCAGAAACAAAGAACTCCCAGAAGGAATGGTGCTCACATTGAAATTTTTGAGTGGATAGGAAGTTCTGTTTATGGGGGTAATTGCTCTCAAAATAAAGCAAGTTTGTCTCCAGGGCATCAGTCACTGCCTACTACAGTATAAAATTAGGCCATTTAGGGTACTGTTTGGAACTCGTAGCTTCATTGCGCTTTATATGTGAAAGTACTGCTGATAAGTGTTATTGCTGGAGGCCGCTAAAGGGTATCCTTATGTCTTGAAAGAACTAATATCTTCTCTAAGTGCCTCATTAAAAAGCCCACTCCAGACTTTCCTTTCAGGCAAACATCTTTACAAATCCGTAAACCAGATTTTGCTGAATCTCCTCATGAAGAAGGTTAAGTGAAAGCTAAGCTTAGGTAAGAGACTTGTAGGCTTAAAGTCAATGTCAACAATCCAAAAATTGGTAAACTTTTCATATTGACAGAGGTTTAAAAATAATGATAATATATAATATATATTTGTAATTACATGTGATGGGAATCTTACGAAGCAAGAGGCAGCCCATAGATATCAATCAGTATGAAGGGAAGGAAGGAGACAGGAAAGGCAGAAAAGAAAGAGAGAGAAAACTTGATTTCTGCACTCATTGCCCAAGGAAGAAATGTAGCATCCTACTGTATATAATAGTAGATTGGTAAAGACTGGAGAAGAGTTGGGGTATGCCAAGTTCTTGTTATCCCGAAGGTTGTACACCCTTAGCTGAAGAAGTCAGCCGGCAGTTCTTTGGATGCAGGAAATAGAAGTAGGCGTGATTGATAAGAACTGGCATAAGGAATCTATATCCATTCCTGGTGGAGTCATGTTATTTTGTCTTTAGGTGAAAGAAAAACTAGATAAAGAACCAAAACACTTTCTACCATGTGTTTTAACCATCTTGTAACATATGATGAATATTTTCAATAAAAAAAAATTCTTCAGCCTAATTTTTAGCCAGAATGTTTCAAAACGTTGGAGCTTATCTCATTTTTTGATCATGCAAAATTGACATTCATCTGATAAATGTTTCAAGTTTGAATAAAGCATGATAGTCTTTCTTGTTTTTAAAAAGGGAGGAGGGGTAAACTCCATAAAACATGATGAGTAAAGAATTTCAGTTTTGTTCCAATAATGAAAAAAGAATTGCTTAGAAATAGATATATTTGGTAAATACTTACAAGACATGAATTGATTCCATACTTAACAAGTCAGTATCTCTTACTTAACATGCCTAGCTTGCCAAGGCAGCAGATGTTTACAGTTAAGAATTCACCATTTTGGAAAGTCACCATGATGACAACTTTATATTTATTTTTCTGTTATCATTAATTTTAATAACAATGTATTTCAGATTAGCCTGAGTCTCTATCTATAGTCTGATTTTCAGATGACTTCTTCCCAACACATTTTAGTGGTGAAAATAATCATGAATTAAGATGGTTTGCAAAACAGTATTTTTGGCATAGTTAAGTGAAATTTTTGGTGTCTTTGATGTTTTCAACTTGGATCATAAAAATAACTACTGTTCACTGAAAATTCAGTGTGCCGAAGTGCTTTACTTACATTATTTCTAATCCTTGAAACATCCCTGTGAGGCAGGTGAGGTATTATCATTGTCCTATTTTAACAGGTTAGTTAGAAAGCTAAGGTGCGGGCTAGGTGATTTGTCAAAAATCACTCCTCTTGTAAATGGTAGAGTGATTTTTTTTTGTTGTTTTTTTGTTTTTTTTTTCAGACGGAGTCTTGATCTGTCACTAGGCTGGAGTGCAGTGTCTTGATCTCAGCTCACTGCAACCTTCGCCTCCCAGGTTCAAGCGATTCCTCTGCCTCAGCCTCCCAAGTAGCTGGGAGGCATGCACCACCACACCTGGCTAATTTTTTGTTATTTTAGTAGACATAGGGTTTCACTATATTGGCCAAGATGGTCTTGATCTCGTGACCTACTGATCCACCCACCTCGGCCTCCCAGAGTGCTGGGATTACAGGTTTGAGCTACTGTGCCTGGCCTGTAACTGTTAATATAAACATAATTCAAAGTCTGTTTTTTCAAATATAGGTAATCTTTTATCCCTCATATATTTTTAGAATCACCTAGGCAGGAAGAGGTCTTCAAATATGACCTAACATTCCAATTCTCCATAGCAATTCCAAAAGATAATGATCTACCTTCTATTTCCACTGAAGATGGGGAGCGCGTGCCACTTAATAGGCAGTCCATTTGGTATTGGGATTAATCATTGGAGAGTTTTGTTCATACTTGGTCAAATTTTGCCTTCTTGGAATTTTACTTGATTCATTATTGCACTACCCTCTCAGGCATTGTTCGAATGCACATTCTAATTCAGGAAATCTGGGCCAGAGCTTGAGATTCGTGTTTCCATTAAGTTTCCAGAGGATGCTAATACTGCTGGTCCCTGGACCACATCTTGAGAAGCAGGCTCTAGTACCACCTACCTCCATCCAGTTAACTAAAATAGCTATCAGGTTTATGCCTAATTCTTTTTTTCTCCAGGTGTTTACCTGTTACAGATGCAATTTCCAAATTCCTCCCATCCTGCTTATAATCCCTAGCATAAGTTAACGTGTTTGAAAACCTCCAGAATTTAAACTATATTTTTGATGTAACCAGATCATGGCAGACACCAGTGAGTTCTGCATTTTATGTGATCCCCTAAACTACTAGTAATGTACACTGAGTACATTAATCTTTGTTAATTCAAAATGAGCTTAGAACCAAATAAACCTCTTTCAAATACTAAGTCCTTAACGCAATTTGTCACTCTTACCCTGTTTTCTCACAGTTAATTTAGGTATTTTTTATCTAGCTGAAATAGTCTACAATCATCTCTGTGGAATTATATCTTGCTGGCTTCAGCCTACCTTTCCATCCTGAGTTTATGATACAACAAAGACATCAGGATTCCAACTTTGTGTAAGTCCAAACTTTTTAAACATGCTTTCAGACTGTTCAACTGAGTATCTGATAAAAATGTAAAAGCAGTGACACCACTAGAAACCTCCGTTCATTTATTCAAACCCCTTATTTACTGTCATTTGACCAACTATGAGCCTATTAATGGGCAAACTCTGAGGCAAGTCAACCATAGTTTTTACAAACTGTCTACAAGAATATCAAGACAGAGCCGAGGCTAGTATAGCATTTCTTTCTCTCTACCTGTTGAGAGAAAATTTGTCAAAAAATCAAGACACGAATTATCTAGAGGTTTCAGCTGCAAAAGAATGAGAATCCATAAATATAGATTCTCCTGCATTACTATGCCTTTACATTCTGTCAGCAGATTTTAATTTTTAATATTATAGGCACCGACTATGTGATTACTGGATTTTAGATTATTTCAACCCTTGCTCATCTCTGTTTCCTTTTAAAATGGGCATAGTGTTAGCTAATAGTGCTGATATTAAAAATTAGATAAGAAATTACATATAGGGCTGGCATATTGAGCATTAATAAAGAGATGAGCTGTGATGATGATGATAAGGATGATGATGCCTACTGTTATTTTGCAGACCCCAGTGAACCATGGCTCACAGTTCATACCTTTGTGTACTCCTCGTGCCTTAAATCTGGACTTTCCCTGTGACCAACCACAACCAACACAATGCAGTGGAAGTAATACTGTTTCATTCCTGGGTCTAATAAAACTAAAAAAGGCTGAAAGCTCCTGCTTTGTCTTTGGAGGATGACAAGTGCTACGTAAGAAGTCTGATAACCCTGGATCACTTTACTGAAAGAAGTTTAGCCTAGCCACATGGAAAGGTCACATGGAGAAGCTTCCAGTCAACAGCCAGCAACAATTAGCCAGTTATGTGTGTGAGGCTATTGCTATTACCCATCCTGTTCCACAACCTGCAACCCTGCACAGCTCACTTGGTCAAGCTCATGTATCCAGCGAAGGTCTGAGTTCTAGCTTCCCCCACCCTCATTCAACTAGGAACAAGCGCAAACAATACACAACAGTTCACCAAATAATTTCAGTAATACGTTTTTCTTTCTGATGACATGTGGAAATCATTTACTGAAAATGATTTATGAGTGTTTTGTGTCTAATGAAAATAATAACACTAATGTATCATTTTATTTCAAAAATAACTCAGAACCACCTAAAAATACAAAGATTCATCAAAGAGTAGAGAAGATAACTTCAAGATAAAACAGCAAAAGGCACTGTAAATTCTTCCATCTTACCATTTTATATTCTTTCCAGCCTCTTTGGAAATCTAGACTTCCGTCTTCACGATGTTGTATTACAGTCCAACCTCCCCCATTGACATCCATATTGCAAAATACCTGACAAATGGAAAACAAAGTCAAGTAAAAATTACTTCTACTTTGAAAACATATATCGTACATGTTTCAAAATAGGAATAAGGTGAACAGGTCTGTAGATTACAAAAACTAAAATTACTATATTGAACAATGTTAAGTTAGATATATTATTATTTCTTCCTATGATTCATATTTGAATTATTTCTGATTAAATTCCATCAATGATGAATAAATTACTTGCACAAATTTTAGTCAGCTGAAAATTAAGTCTTTGTCTCAGACTATAAAACATTTAAAAAATATCTTTGTTTTAAATGAAAATAAGCATTTGAGTATGTTCAAAGTTTTGGAAATGCTACCAAATTTCCAAAGTTACAGACCATTTGATTGCCAAAACACACAACCCAGAATTTTAAAACTTTAAATTGATTGAAATGGGTGTACAATAAGAACAAAAAAAATTGTTAAAATATCATGTCTTTATCACATATTTCATTGCCTATCAATTCTTATATATGTACATGTTACAATAGTTATCCTTGATGAGTCAACATTGCATTAGAGGCAACATTTGTGGCATAACATGTGGAGAATGTATTAGTTGCTTGTATTTTAGTCATGAACAATAACAGGAGAACATGACATACTGTATCTCTTCTGACTGTGACAAGAATTTCTTGCCCATGCGGAAAATTTATACAAATCTTTTAAAGACTTATGCTTATTTTAATTATTCAAAATACAATGGTATTTATTTAGAAATTGACTCATTTCCCTCAGAGTCTACCCAAGAAGAGAAACATATCTGTAATGGGATTATCTTGGGAGAGCAATCACTGTAATTGATGTAGCATGAATGTGGCAGCTTGATTATTCAACGGGGACTATTCCTCAACAACTGAATACTAAAGCATGTTGAAGGCTGGCTAAAGGTGGGATATGATGTAACAGCAGCAAGCAGGCTATGAAGACACAGAGCTAAGCTCTGATTAAAGGAAAAACCTCAAGTGTTTTCCCTGAAGCATTGCATTTGGAACACAAGTAGCAAAAAGGGTATAAAAGCAGTGGCAAGACACATCATTCAAAGAACAAATTGTCCATGTACTTCCTCAGAGTGAAAGGGTCTAAGATATACATGCCTACTTGTGGGCATATGAACTAGGACAACTCTCCTCCCAAGGCTCTCCCCCTACTTTGACAACAGCCACACATACAGTATGTCTTCATTAACCCCAGGAATTGACTCACCTCCAAGACTGTACATTTGAAATTTTGATTCCTGTCCCAGTCGTCCCCACCACCACTAATCCTTTAACTTCTGCGCCTGCTCTTAGTCCTCAACATAATCTCTAGCTACACTTTTATCTTCCATAATTCTAATTAACGTATTCATTTATGTTTTGTTTTACTCAACAACCATCCTTGGGCATCAGTTTTCACTTACAGCTGGGGGTATTATTATAAATACATTATGGGTCAGTTATCAAACCTCTCAAAGTTTCAATAGTGACTGATCCCATAGGATTAAAGAGACAGAGTTCAGAGATTTCAGCTCTAATAGGCCGAAAAATCATGGAGACAATAATCTAAATGAGAAATTTAAGAAAGAAAACATGAGCAAAGAAAATGATCATAGTTTTGGACACCTCAAAGGCTAGCAAAGAAAGTGATCGTAGTTTTGGACACCTTAGCCTTTGAGGTAGCATAGATATCCAAAGAAAAAAGTTTATTGAGCTGTTCGAGATGATCTAGACCAAGGATAAACATATGGATAAGAGCATAAGGAAGTAAGAAAGGAAATGCTATTAACAATGACATGATTGTTAAGGACCATATAATATAAACACCTTACATGCATTTTCTAACTTATTCTCATGATAGTCCTATGTAGGAAATAGGTATGATGATCATCTCCATTTTACAGATGAAAAAATACTGAGGTTTAGAGTAGTTCAGTAACTTACCAGTGATTATATTCAACAATAAGCTCTGGATCTGGGATTTAAAATTGATTTGAACTGGATTCAGAATTGAACCCTGTGTCACCTAATTGAAATTTATTGGGAATAATCAGCTTAAAAGCATTTGTTAATAGCATGAAGACAAATGCAATTACTTAAATAAGTAAAGAAAAAGTTGGAAATAGTTGTGTGTGGCAGAGAGTGAGAAGGGTCAAAGAATGGGCTTTGGTGAACACCTGAGAAAGATAGAATACATCAGAAAACTTTAGATGGGCAGGGATTTCCTTCAATTTACTGCTGTCCCCAGTACCTAGAGGTATGCCTATCCTGTAGTGGGTACAGAATGAATATTTGATAAACAAATAGAGATGGAACAGGAGAGATAAAATAGGACAAATTGATTAATGGAATGCTAAGAAAGAGATGGATTTAGAGTTGGGGAAGTGACCATCAAAGGTTTCAGAAAAGTCAAGATAAAAAATGATTAATAAAATATAACTTCAATTTGAATGAAGGAGCCTTTAGTGACCTTGGTGAGAGAGAATGCGGATTTCTGTGGGAACAAAATCAGATGGCATAGTTTCAAGAGGGCATAGGTGGGAATTCAAGAGAAGCAGTCAAAGTGGAGCTTTACTGGTGAAATTTAAATGAGAAAAAAGGGGAAGTGAAAATATCAAGGAAATATTTTGCTAGAAGCAACTAATATCACCATTTTCTCAATTAAATTTGATCGTGCCTTGACTTGTTAATCCAGAATGAATGTTTTTATTCAAATTTTTATTTCCTAATGGACATTGATTGCCTGAAAGTTTGCCAAGTTGTATTTGCAAATCTGTGAAGTCCACTTATATACTCAGGGAAAAGAATCACTACATTTATAAATGTAGAATACAGAAAGGACACTATACTGTACAGGTTTTAAATTACTGTTACCTAGATTATTAAAACTCTATGCACTTAGTTTTTAAATCACTCACAAATTTTTTAAAAAGACAACTTTCCTTCTAAACAGAGGAATCCAGTGACTTGTAAATGTTCAGATGTGCTGAGAATGCTTCTTAAATAAAGAGCTAGAGAAAAAAACCATTGGGAAATATAAATTACCCAGGCAGATTACTAAGTTGGAAGCTGAGGGGCAGAGAGGTTAAAGGGTTGAACATATGCTTCCCAGTTCTTATGAAGACTTAACAACATCAATGATAACAACTGCTCTTTGTGTTATATAGAAACAATGGAGCTGAATAACACCTTGGTTAACAGCGCCAACTTGAGTGCTATGTTGCCTGGATTCAAAATCCACCTCTGCTCTCTCTACGTATCTCTTAGATATTTTCTGATAATTTGATGAGTTAATGTATATAGAATTTTTAGAATAGCGTTTGGCATTAATAGGCATTGACGCTCCTCCCTTCTCTTACATATATTACTGATGACATAATATATACTTATGCTATGCATTATACACTGTATGTATATAATGTAATATTTAATATGTACATATTTAAATTTAATATACTATAGTTATATAACATTGCATAGAAATTTTATAATTTATTATAAATAATAGAAAATATACAAAACCAAAACATGTAGAAGTTCAATAAATTATCCTTATAATTGTGATTTCTAGGCTCTATTTATTATAATATTGGCATCACTAATCTTTGAGCATGTTGCCTTTCTATATGTATTGTGTATACATATATATATACACACATACACACATATATGTATATTTAAGAGGTTGGACTCACTCTAGCAAAGATAAAACAAAAGTCTATTACTTTTAGTCAGAAAAAAAAATGCCCTATGCTTAACAGATGAAGAAAATTCAAAAAAATACATGGTAGATTTTAGAAAGATTTGAGACATGAAAGACTTGAAAAGTTCATTTGCCAGTATTGTGTGGTCTGTGCTATCTGGCAGTGTCCTTCCTGTGAACAAGGCCCTGCTACATAAACTATGGCTATTGCATTTATCGATCATATAACTTGGGCTTAACTCTATCCAAGAAATGACTGAACTGGCTTCTATCCCAGGCAAGGTCAAAGCTTTCAAGCATTAAACACTTTTTAACATAATACGGAGGCTTAAACCCAAACAAAACGGGGAAATTTGATTCACGCAGCTTTTACACTTTTATGTTACATAGAGGTTGGAATGATTAGACTTGTGAATGTTAATTATTTTTCCATACCATAAATGAAAAGGGCTTAACCCATTTGTTATAATACTTTTCCAAGAATTAGGGGAATTGTGAGTTCAGAATCAAATTTTTAATATTTTACAATAAGCAGAGTAATGATTAAATGGTTTGTTTTTTGGATAAAACTAGGCATTTGGTTTTGGAAACATAAAATGAAAGCAAAAGTCCTGTTTCCTACTACTATACATTGAAGGGAATTCAGAAAGAAAAATAAACACAAGGCATTAATAATATAAAAGCAAAAGGTAAATATAGAAATGACCAAAATCTAATTTTCTTTCTGCTTGAAAAATCAAATAGTCCTACAAAACCGTCTTTGGCTTCCACATTTGAAAAGATAACATTTCTCTAACTTTCAAAGACTTTTTTTTTTTTTTGGTATAGAACAATGTCAACTGAAAAAATTACTGTATTACAATCCTGTTATACTTGCAACTCTCACACTGACTACAAGATGAATAGTGTCTGTTCATTGTTTTGTCACTTTCCTTTAATAACCCTAGTTTATTTATTGGTCTATACCATGCATATTTGATGCTTCCGTTTTTGTGTGGGTTGCCTTGAGATTCTTACCCTTGCCAAAACTTCTGGAAACATCATAATGAGCAATGCTTTGGCTAAGCATATGCAGGGGTAGCACCAACCTTCCTATTTACAATGTACAGTCTACATGGAAGGGTGAAAGTCCTAAAGATGAATTTTGCCAGCACTTTTTATAGGATTGACAGAATGCTGACAATTTATTTCAAGATGGAAGAAACTGAGATTATAGGACGGTGAGAATGAGGTGGGTTATAGTGAGAACATGAGTCAACTTACCTAATTTTCTAAACATAAACCCTTGCCTGTGTAGCTCACATGTCACACATGTGTTTACCACCCCATGGGGCAACAGGTTCATATTCAAAATTATAAATGATACAATTTCAATTTTCGTTAACATAATGATCCTGCTTAATCCTCTGATTAAAAGGGTGTATTCTAGAATTAGATTCCTTTGTTTCAAAGTCAATGTTCAATATTTGCTAAGAATTTGTTTGGGGCAGGTTATCTTTGTAAAGTAGGGATAATGGGAGTCTCTATATCATAGGGTTGTTGAAAAGAGTAAATGAAGGAGTATACATATATATACACACACACATATACTAAGCATACATATACAATAAGCATATATATAGATATTTAGATATCTATATAGCATATATAGATATATAGCTATATAGCAGATACATATATACTATATAATATATCGTATATATTATATCTATCTATCTATCTATATATCTATATATGCTTAGAAGAAGACTGGCAAACTGTAAATGCACAATACATTTGAGCTATTTTGTTAATCAGCTTGTAAATTACTTTTGAGGAAATTCATACAATATTTGTTCTTACCAGTGCTATGCTATGCCATTATACTAAGGGATTAAACACTAAATTTTTTACCTGCAAAAATGTGTATGTATGTCAGTCTTAAATACCCATCTTCATTATAGAACAATGTTACTACTTGTAAGAGAATCCATGATTATAACAGGGAAATAATAAAACAAGAGAACGAGCATCTAAGTCCAGAAGAAGGCCAAAGTCCTTCTCTCTTCAGCTCAGTTATCTCCCCTTCTCACCACACTCTGTTAGTATTTCAACAAAACTAAATCTAAATCTAACAATAGTCCTGACCAGCTAATGTGGGAAGTTCTTCTCTCTGAAAAGCCATGGGGGTCATTTAGCTGTGATAAAATTTGCTCCTTGTGGGTACGTATGGGTATGTTACTGCTAACCTGTTCAGGTTATTATTTTTTTAGACTAAATATCAGAAGTTAATTCAGTAGATACTTGACATTTGTGAATTTAATATTCTAAGTTTTATTTATTTAAGAAAACCCAAAAGCTCCATCATATTTAAAATCCATCATTTTGTAGAAGCGTAAGCTTGAATCTTGCTTTCCTGATGAAACCAACCCAGGAGCCAGCCATGGAAGGAGTGAATTGGATTCACCAACTTTCTATTCTATGTAAGCATTGAAAGCAAACCTATTCAAGACTATGAATTGAGGTGGGATCTTTTTCTTCACATTACCAGTCCATAGAATGACTAAAGCTGTATTTGCACTGCACCCTTTTCCCCACGGGCCACATGGTAGTACTGGTGAGAAGTAAAAAAAAATTCTAAAATTGTGAATATTCTTGATCGGAAAACTTTGGGAATTATTTTTAGATTAATGTATATCATAGAATCACTATGAGTCTAAATGGAAGTTCACTTAATATTTTTAGTTAATTTTATTTTTATAGTCAGATTATAAACTATAGTGGAACTGACAATAATTTAGAGGTTCCTTCAGGTCTTGAGTAGTACTGTAGGGAAATGATAAAGCAAATATTTTAGCTCCACCTCCTACTCCAGAACAAATTCTCACATACTTCATCTGCTATGTGTATGGTGTGTGTTTATGACGTGTGTGTGTGTGTGTGTGTGTGAGAATTGAGTTTAAGCTAAAGTGTGATTTGAGGATAACTTCCTTAGAATAAGTTATCCTCATCTCCTCATTCCCAGGCTTGCCATTGTATTTCCATTTTTCATTTGTTTGCTTGTTTAAGCCATGGGATTCAGTGAAATCTTGCACAGAAATCAAAAATGAAAATCAGGCAAAACCACACTTCTCTGGTAGATGGCTGAGGTAGCAAAGTACAGAACAGTGTCTCCTGCCTTTCCTCCCTCCTGTGCCCACTTGACTCCTACATTTTACCCCCTTATAGACAATATCGAAGGTATCTTTCAAGAAGAAAATTTTGTCACAGCAAAGGGGAAAAAGAAACCATTTCGAGCTAACATAAACAACGATTCATTATGGAAACCAAGAGAGAGAGAGGACAGTGGTAAAAGGGAAAATAGAACTGTATCAGTCCTGGACTATAGCCCAGACTTCCTGGGTTGCCAGTTAAATGGCATCTGGCAAACTGGGCTCCAAGATTCATTTCCTTTGCCTATCAAAGGAGACTAACAATCAGGAAGACTAAGCAAGTTAGACTGACTTACTATGCACTACATGGAAGTGTTGATATTGCCATCAGCGGGTCACTTACTCATTCATTTATTCCAGCACATATTTATTGAGACCTACTATGTGCCAGAAACTATGCTAGGTTCCAGGAAATCAAAGATAAAAGGCACAATCTCTGCCTTTTAGAACTCTGGTAGTGAGAAAGTCATGTAAAGTTGCCTGAGGGAATCAGAGAAGATTCCAAGAGCATTGCACAGACCCCAGAGGAAATGGGGATAAGAGACAAGTAATTTAGGTGGGGGCATGAGGGGAGGACAGTTGTTTTATCCTACAAAGGCACATGATCCTCTTGGGACCCTGGGCTTCCAGCTAAAATTCATAGACACTAAAGAGCAAAGCTCTTGCCTAATCTCACTCTCTTTGGCTGTCTCACCTCAAAACTTCCCACATACCGTGCTTTAAATGGACCATTTATATTGCTATACTTATTGACAGTATTTTATAACTATCTGAATAATTGTCTATCTTCATCATTACACTAGAAACTGTTTGCTCTATATCTATGTTCCTGACAAATGCGTGACATCCACGTAATAGTATTGAATGAAGGCATGGATGGATGATTTAATGAATAAATGGTGGAAGAGAGTATACAAAAGAGATGTCACAGCAGGAAGATAATGTTTGCTTACTCCAAAATTTACCTTGGGTCCTGTTCAACATACTGATGGATCCGATCTTCCAATCTACTCTTTTAAGTAAATATGGAAAGCAAATTCTTTCAAGATTATGAAGTAAGATAGGAAATGTTTATCCTATCCTAACAGGAGCAGTAATTTGCAAATAGCTATATCTACCCCTCCCTCTCCTCTCAGTATTTGACTTTGTATTATGTGTGTTCTCTGGATTGTTGGGTCTTTGGAAGATGGCTTCTCTTTCCCATACACTCACGGTAGACATGAACTCAACATGTAATCTGTACAAGGCAAACATTTATGAGCAATGGGACATCCTATGAACACCAGGGAATAAATGCAAAATTTTGTGTGAAAGAAAAGTTATGGGGGTTGGAGATTTCTGTACAATAGGGTTTTCATCCTTTATGGACCTGGGAAACAGAGTATCTCTGGGAGAAAAAAGTTCAGGCATCTCTCTATATATTTCCAGTTTAACAAGCTCACAAATCAATCTGATTATCCAGCATTTCAACTGGGATCTGGCTTACATCTCGTAAACAAACACTTCTGGTTTTACCTTTTTGGGTTCTGGCATATTATTAATATAAATAGTGTAGATTCCACTTTTATTAAAACCAGCTTGATATACATCTGCACAGTCTCTAAATGGTTTCTCTTCCTCTCTTTTTCCTCCCTTTAGTAAAACTGCAAAAAAAAAAAAAAAAAAAAAAGATTGCAATATGTGAATATCAGTACCATTAGTAGCCAAATGGACTCCAATAATAGCTAAGCATGTCTTCATTTCCTCCACACAAATGTCAGTATTGCACATAGTAAAAAATCAATCATAAAGACAATACTAGATTTTGAGGTAGCTTACAAAATTAAAAAAAAAAAAAACTGAAGGAAAAAACTGTAGAACCATTTCTAACTGAATGCTTATATTTTACTTAATTTCTTACTTCTTTTTTTTCTGTGTATCCTTTCCAAAACATCAGCTCAAGGAACAAATGACCTGGGCATGTAATATCTTCAATTGGTAGCAATTACATCAAGTTTCCTGCAAAATCTCTAAAACATTCTTACCTACATTTCACAGGAAAGTCTAAAAAATTGCTAACGCACTCTTTGGAACAGGAAGAGATAAAGATAAATTCAAATATAAAAATGCAATATGGAAGTTTAAAACACTAAAAAGCAAGTAGTACTGTTTCTGTGACTTTATATTGAAGAGTTTCTAGAAAATTTTACCAACAAAACAAAACAAAACAAAAAGAATCAACAACTGTTACAATAATTAGATTTGGGAAGTAGAAAAGACTTTATGACCCAACTTAACTACCTATAATGAAAATGTAACCAAACTTTACTTTGTTCTTTCTTTAATGCCCTGAAGTCAAATCATCAGGCAGATGATACACAAATAAAAGAACAATCACATAAATAAGACTTTGAAATTAAATTATACAGGGGGAAGAGTCACAGTAAAGGCTAGAAGTCAAGTGAAGACAGGAAATCTATTAATAGTTAGAGACTGTCTCTACTGAGGAAAACCTTATTTTATTTACTGAGCTTTACCCATTATTAACTTCTTACAACTGAAATAAAAGTACAAAATGATGCACATTTAATAGTTCTTAGCTAAAGATATATGTGTTATATTTATAAAATATTCACGATTTAGTATTTTCTATTGTGTATTATTTTAGTGGTCAGTTTTATTTAACCTTTTTCTAGAAATTAAGATTAAGACTATTTTGTAATCTTGCCCTTAAAGTTTCCTATCACTTAATAAATATCTGCTTTCAAACACACGGAGTTATAATAGTCTTTCATAATAAAAATACCAAAGGCAAACTATGAGTCAAAACTTTTACATTAATTTTAAATGATCTAAATATCTAAACTCCTGGCCTGACTTAACACTGGGCTTCATACTAAATACTGGCCTTTAGTTGCCTAATGTTTACTAACTTATAGGTATTGAGCAGTCTAATCTTTGTGGAAAGAATTACTATTTCAATATAAATTACTCAGATTCTTAAAAATACTAAATTATGTTTCAAGAAAATGAAATATTTATGTCAGATATGTTGCCATAACAAAAAAAAATAGTACTGAAGCATTTAACAACATTATGATTTTCTATGTAGCTCAAGTCTGCACTAATGGTTTTAATGAATCATACTAATAATTACATCTAAATACCACCATCACAATTTCCATGTCAACACAAAATAAATCAACTAATTAAAGGGCTACAGATTCATATGATAGTGAAAAAGTACTGCACAGAATGTATGCAAATAGCAATTTAAAGACGCATATATACATGCTTACTCAAAAGTCATCTTTAATAACATTGAGGATGTCCATGGATTATATAAAGGTATTCATTCCAAGAGCATTGATGTAGTTTACTGGTTTCATTTATTCTGACTTTATGGACTGCTATTTTTCTAAAACCAAAAAAAATTTTTAAATTCCACCTACTAGATCCTTTCTTCTGTTGAAATGTTGAAAACAACCAAATTAGATGCCCAAAAAAAGAGATGTGAAGAAATACCAACTAAAATTTATGATCACTTGAGAGGACAAACAACACAGAAAGATGTGGTCAGCAGGAACCCAATGGTAAACCCATTTTTCTCTTTTGAGAGAGAGAAGGTCATTTATCTATGGAGAAAATGCTTCTCTTGTATATACCACATCCTGCCCTCCCCTTTTTAGTTATGTATGGAGAACACATTCCCTTCTCTTGTCTGCCATCTCTCCTCCCATTTTTATTTTTTTTCCCCCCCACTTCAGGAAGATGTCGGAGAAGGGACTATGTGTGGGAAGAGGAAGCTATTTCACACACATTTTTAGTAACTGAGGAAAAAGGAAATAGTTGGGTAATTTTTGTGAAAACTAACTGTATAAAATTTGTTGTCAAAACCATGAATACAAATTCTATACTTGGGAAAACGGTTTGACGGTAGCTTTCTACCATCAAAAGCTACACCTAGTATTATGGTTATATTATGGATTTTTTGTTGTTATGGTAACATATATGAAATAGATATTGTATTTTCTTGAAATTTAACTTGGTATATTTGAAAAGTTGAAATACTCATATTCTTTCAAAAAAAGTCATTCTTTCCAGAAACATCAGATTGCCTGTTTTTAATTACTTACCAGTTAGCAAGCATATGCCTTAATTCAGGCTACATTTTAGAGTAGCAAGGCATTGAAAATCAATGTAAAAGCTTCATCCACAGCTTACCTTTGGTATTTTTATTATATACTATGGTTTGAATAAGGTCCCTTCGATAAGGGTAGATTGACCTTTAGAGTTTTTTTCCTTATTCTATAAAGTGAAGTAGTTATAAATACCTCTGAGATAGGTGTATGAATTACATAACACAGTGCAAAGACACTGAAGCATAATAAGTACTCAAGAAATGGTATTTGTTGTGGTAATGACAACACTGTTAACAGTATAATGCAATATTATACTGTTACTCCTTCTTATGGAAGGGACACTAGCAGAATGTGGAAGGCTGGCCAGTCCAGTCTAGTGCGTGGTGGATGCTGCTGTCTTCCACCTTCCAATTAAAACATAGCAGTTATAGTTGACTGGTTATATTTAGGATCACATTGAATTAGCCTCTCCTGGTCAAATTTGGCTAATTGGCTGGTTTCATTCATTGAATAAATCAGATTATACCATTGTTTACATTTAAAAATAAACCCAAAACAGGTAATCTCATCTTGCTGTATATTTTAAGCTTTACCTAAATAGTTAAGATTTAAAGATTATTTCAGAGGAAATTATAAATGATTTATATATCAACGTGTTGGTTATAGAGGTTTCAATCCCATGACTTTTTGCATGACTCTTTTCTTTGTTAAGTACTGCAGAGTTCTGAAGTCCAATGTCATGCATAGATATTGTAAAACTGGACACCTAGGAAACATTTTAAAACCTAAAGAGACCATAACATTTGAATTTCCTGAACATTGCAAGTGTCAGCACCAGTGATAAGTTTTTTTAGGAAGTCTTGAGATTCAGTTAGATAGAAGATAGAAATTGGAGGAATATTTAGTAAATGACACAAGACAGATAGAAACAATAGACTTGATGGGGCTGAGAGCAGTAGCTCACAACTGTAATAATAATGCTTTTGGAAGCAGAGGCAGGAGGATCCTTTGAGGCCAGGAGTTCAAGACCAACATGGGCAGTATAGTGAGACCATGTCTCTTCAAAAATTAAAAATTAAAAAAAAAATGTCTGGACTAAGATTGGACGGAAGAGTAAAAGAAGCATCACTGGACAGACGTTGGTGGGAACCCTCCGGAGACCTGAAAGAGGACTGTATCTATCTCTCAAAGTGGTTTAAACTTTTTGTAATAACGAACTGATTTGAAAGCATGAGTTAAAAGGTTGATCTTTATGTCTAAAATTCTTTCTTTGACCACATATTCTTATTTTTCCTTTATTATTATTTAATTTCTAACGAGTTCATTTTCCCTCTCATTGAGTTTAGATCCCTGCCATTCCTATCACTGCTTTCCTAGCCTCCCTTTTCTTTCTTCTTAGCCTCAATCCCAGAGTCAGGAATTTAATAATGGTCCATTTGGCATCCCTGGTCTCTCCATCTATTGTCCTTTCATCCACTTACCTTTGCATACGTAAATCCCAACCCCTAGATGGGCATTCATTCACTTTCTCAACCCCCTTGTAGACTGCAAACACTGAGTCATGTATAATAAACTTTCTATGACATTTCCTGTAGAGTATATTGCAAATCTTTCTACTTTTTGAAAAACTGAATCCTATTCTTATCTTCTTTCACTCTTTATAAATGACCTTTATGGTTTACTATGAAGATCAATGCCATTTGATATGTCTCCTCCACTCCCTTCTACCCTACAGAAGTTGTCTTTGCCTATCTTTCCCCTTGCCTTCTATATTGACCTCTCCCAGTCCCTTTCAACTTCTCTAATTGTTTTTTCTCTTTCCTCTTTTATCGATTTATTTCCTCTCATCACCTACCATATAGAAATTCACTAAGATTCCATTCTTGGATGTCTATTTCTTATACATCTGTTCATTTTGCACACTGTCTATCATGGCTTCCAACTGCTGCAGAAAAGATTGATAATATACACAGGCACTTTTTAACACTGAGTATTTGCCTCTCTTTGCCTTCAGATTCATATATCTACTTGCCTGTTGGGCAGTCCTTCCTGCTATGCTAGCTTTCATTTGTTTAATGTTACATAATCTTTCCTTCCAAACCACGTGTTTGCTCTTTCCTTATTAGTCCTACTATCCTTCTTCAGTATTTATCAGTTAAAAATTAATGAAAGTGTAAATTTTTTTCTAATGAGACAATTATAGTATGGCTTTTCCATTTGTCCCTCTGCTTCTTATCCTCTCTTAGTTCAATCATCCTATATTATTAATTCAACAAATATTGATGGACTTTTGCTATTTTTAAAACTTTTCGTAGGCCATGGAGATACAGACATAAAAAAGCCCAAGCCTGCCCTTCATGTGCTCACAGCCTGATGCGAAAAAGATCTTCCATGAAAGCTATACCCATGATTGGTAACTTTTATGATAGGACAAAACTCAATTCAAGGTGGCTTAAGCAAAAAGATAATTTATTGGATCACGTAACTAAAGAATCCAATATAGACTTTAAGTAAGTCATGATAAGGTTTCAGACAATGTGACCAGAAATTGGTTTCTTAGTCTTTTTCTTAACCCACTTATTCTTGGCAATCAACCTGGTCACAAGATAGCTGGCAACAACTTGCAGGGCTATAATGTCACCAGTTTAAATACAGCACCAAAGAGAGAGAATGCAGACAATTGTTATCTTAGAGGTACGTATCAAGCACATTGGGAACGTGCAAGAATATACTCCACCTGCCAGGTGGACTCCAGGAAGGCTACCTAGAAGAGATAACAGTTGAAAGAATAAAACATATAGAAAAGCTTATCTGACCTAAATTTAAGAGCCTGGTATGCTAGTTCAAAGACTTTGCCCACATCAATATCAGCAAATAAATCTAGAAAGTCCTAGGAATGAACCATTATTCATTCTTTTCATTTAGCCTTATCTGTACAACCAAATCTTTGTCATCTAAAGGGGTAGAATAGAAACACAAACAGGTGCATGTCTGTCTTTCACCAGCCAACATTCAGTCAATAAGCAACCTGAGACCTGATGCTAGCAGCTGTTGACTTTATCCTGATCTTCCCTTCCTTTGCCCAACTAATTTCAATCCAGATGGTACATTCGCCACCAGACTGACTTCAGGGGAGGACCATGAAAGCTGAGGCAGAGGGTCACTTCAATTCAGATGAACCCTCAAGAGAAAACTTCCTGGAATGTGCAATTGGTAATTATGAGCCTCAGCCACACTAGCCGAGAACACAGAAGGCAATTAGCCTTGCTACCAGAGACAGCGTAAAAAGTCACAGCCCTTTCTCTTACCCATTTTCTGATGAATTGCTATAAAGAAAACAGTTCTTCAATTGTTCTTTTTAAATCTTAAATGTGGCTAATTGTTCATATATTTCCAGTATTTACCAAACATCAGAATACATGTGGATCAGGTTATTTGTTCAAGGATAGTCCTTGAGACATCATCATTAGGGAGATCATAGCACTAGAAATTGACCCTGAACCTGTGATTTCAACATAACAGGTCACTGAAATTAACTGAGAATATAAAAGAAGGAAACAGCACATCTGACAAGTTGCAAACAAGCAAACAATTGATTGATTAGATTTTGTACTTTTCTGTCAGGTATGTGGGCATTTCATAGAAAAAACATTTTGAAGACACTCTAGAATCCTAATTTATTTGAAAGAATCTTTAAAAGTGGAAGAAGGTAATGTCTTGCATTTCAAGGGTGTGGAAGAATCAAAAGATTTCCAGGCAGCCCAAGTTTCAGTATTTTATGGGTGGGTATAGGGGTGAGGGATATTTACCAATGACTTTATAAATACATATACAAATATATATAGCTACACAAATACATACAAGCTGTATGCTTATAAATGGAAAATGTTGAGGCTGATATTTTTTCTTATAGAAAACATATGCATACAAAACTAAATATCTGTGGGCTGATATCTCAGCATGACTGTTTTTAACCTATAAAAATGGCAATTGAATATGGTTATATGTGTGCATGTGTGTGAGACAGTATGACAAACACATATATTCTATTCTTAAATACTCTTAATTTGAAGTCTTTCATTAACTAGAAGTGTACTTTTTTACTTAAAACAACTACTTCTTTTTTCAAAGTCCCTCCAACCCTGGTATAAGGGAACACTTGAACATCATTTATCTAGTGAATTATTATTTTAATTAAACATATTTTAAAAAGAACTGCTTTGCTCTTATTTAAATTATTTATATGTAATTTTATGGCTATCTATAAAATCTTAACTACTATTTTTTATGGAACTATAATAATCATGATCATAATAAAACCAACTAGCATTAATTGAACGCTTACTATGTGGTAAACTCTGAATTTTATGTGCCAAGTATGTTTTACATGCTTCATTTTGTTCAATCCTTATAAATATCTTATAAGGATTATTTATCAATATATTGTTTTATATGAGGAATTGAAGCTCAGAAATGCTACTAACTTCACCAAAAGTTGTAAGTAGTAGAACTCTCTGACTATAAAGCTGAAAATCTTAACTACTTCTTACTGGCCTTTTGAGTAAAGTGAAACCCAAATAGAACTTCAATGAGTCATCTGTCACAGAATCCCCAGCAATACTTATCTTTCCTGACAAGGGCACACCCAAGGTCCTGAGTGATTCAGGGTAAGCCTTAAGTCTGAAAGGGTGCAGCCTTGTCTCATGGTAACAGGACGTATGGGAAAAGAGAGAGGAGGCAGCAATGACAAAGACAAAGGATATGTTGACATGAGGATAGCAGAGGGCCATAGGCAATAGAATTGTCCAAGAAGGAAACCCTCAACAGAAAAGTGAAGCCATGACGGCCCACAATGTCAAGAGCTAACAGAGGATAAGGAAGTGAGAGGTCCCAAAGCAGCCATATTGGATTTCATCATGTCTATACCCTAAAAGTCACACTGACTCAGGATTTACCCCCACTAATTTTAGGTATTATTCTCTTAAGCCTGGTAGCTGGTCTCCCAGCCTACGGACTATTTGCTAGAAGCTACAAAGACAGAGGATAGGCTGGTGGGAAAGTGAGAGTGGGAATGTGTATGTGTGTGTATGTGTGTGTGCATGTGTGTGTGTGTGCGCGCGCGCACATATGTGTGTGTGTGTGCATGTGTGAATGTGTGTGTGTGTGTTAGAGCATGTGTATGTGTGTGTGCGCGCATGTGTGTGTGTGTGCATGTGTGAGTGTGTGTGTATGTGTGTGTGAGTGTGTGTGTGTTTTTGTGTTCATCTTCTAGTATCAGGCATAGAGATAAGAAATTGGATCACTGAAAGTTTGTGTGTGTGTGAGGAAAAGACAGAAAATATTAAAAAGTAGGCAAAACTAAGAAATGGTAAGAATTTGGGCATTGAACAATAAAAAGGGGGCAAACTATGTACTTTTCCAGAGGCATCATGGTATTACGATGACAATTAATTCATATGGATAATAACGGATTAAATTCTTAGAAAAAAAAAAGCCTGATTTTTTTTCAGTTTTCTCTTCCAAGAAAGAGAGGAGAGAATAAAAAAAAGCAGATAATTTTTCATCACATTTAAAAATTTTCATAAAATTTTACGACTTGAAGGGATACATTTTAATTATCTGGAGAATATATTGCCCAAGATGTATAATTGCAGATATACAAATTTTCAATAACATTAAGATATACATAAGGTATATAAAGTCTTACATTTATGCAGACATGCAAAGCCTCCTATGTCATAAGTGAATCTCTAATGTAAGGTACTTTTTTAAAGTGGAAGAATAATTAATCATCAATTAATTCTACCTATTTCTACTGTAGTTTGATTACTATGCTCAAATAAATTTTGCAATTGTCTTCTAAAGTGAAATGATTCTCATTTGTATAACAACATATATTCAATGCCTATTACTACCTAAAGTAACCAAGAATGGGGAAAAAATACTTGACTAAAAGGTAAAAATGGAAATACACACGATCTTTGTTTAATCAAGTAATCTTTCATTTTACATAAAATTAATTTCTTTGTTTTTCCCTTGGGCACCCTGTTGGGCAGTTATGAATGCCACACGGCCATTGCCATTTGTTCAGGAGCTCATTTCATTCACAAAGACATTTCAGGTGTTTCATGTCTGTTGATTTTCCATATAATTTTTTTCAGCCTGGCTACAATATATTGATTTTGTACAAAAGACTCCCCATGCATGTGGGAAAGCTTAAGGGGCATCTTTTGTGCTCTGCTATGAGCAGACAAATATAATTTATTTCAGCAACAGCCATTAAAAATGGAATGAAAGTCTTTGGGCAATGCTGTAAACATAGAAAGCAGTTGCCAGATGCTTTTGAAAACTGACACACACACAAAAAACTCCACTTTTAAGTTTTGAGTAAATAAGTCCTGTCACCGTAAGTAGGTCACCTTGATTCTTACTCTTGTGGTGTAATATACTTCAAGAACACTACTTGACTCCCAGCCCTGGCTCTACGTGGGCTTCTACTCTGAATCCAGGGCTTCACTGGTTATTAGGAGTGACACAAAACCAAGAGACAAAGTTGTAATGTTTGATATGAGTCATAAAGTATGTGGGTTTGTGTAGGATACCAGGCAATCTCTAAGGTGTGCCATACTCCTATGTGAAGCAACCTGGCAGCAGAGCTGGGACTAGAACAGAGGTGTCATGATTCCTGCTCCTTCTAAACCACCATGTCTGCCCTCTTGATGGCATACATCTGCTCCGAGATACTGGAGAGAAACCATCTCAATCTATAATTCCTAGCTCTAGAGAGATAGGTTGGAGAATTAATTATGATTCAGATTAGGTTTGCGTGTGGTCTGTGTGTTCATGAGGCCTAAACAACTGGCAAAATCTCCCTTTAGAACCAAATTGCCACTTAAAATTATACCCAAATTTCAAACTCACTATTCTAAAGGACATCATCCCACTTGTGAAAATGGAATGTTCACACCTAAAAATAATTAAGATACATGCAAAGATATAATAAATACACAAGTTAAAAGAGGTCTGACATTTGATATTACATTTGATAATTTGACTTATTTATAAATCCATCAAAAAGATGAGTAATTATTTGTAGGTTACATATTAATATGACTCCTTAGCAGACATAACCCCACTCTGAATGTGAACACCCAAACCAGTACAAGCATGATATTCCAGTGTACTTGAAATCAATTTTCATGTTGATATCCTTTGGTTGATAATAAATTATGAGTTCCTATAGGAAGCAAAAAATGTTACTAGTTTTAAAGGTTCTTTGCAATTGACTTTTAGAAAATCTTATGCTAAAAATAAATATTGGTTTATACACATTTAAAGCTAAATGTACAGTTGCAACATTCTTCAGGTTTTACCTTCTTTTTCTCACTTCTTATAGTACAAAAAATTTCATGAGGTTTTCACTCTATAGTTGATATAATGCATACATATTTAATGCTGTTAATAAAACATTTTTTTTTTACTGTCTCTCAGAGTAATTATAGGTGTCATTTGGCTCAGTGTAAAGTAGAATATCTTATCCGTGACTGATGTCTACTGTTCCATTTTGTCCCTGGATTTCGAAAATATCTGTTGAATTTGACTTGAGTGTGGATGAGTCCAGGAAATGATTTAGTTGAAAGTCTATTCAAACTATTTGTGCTTCTTCGCTTTAGCCAACCAGGCTAGGAAAGTATAAGGGAAGAAGGATGGAGTTTGCTCATGGTAATATTGTAACATCAAGGAAACACTCTTTTTTTGTGGCCTTTTACCCCTGTAACTTCCAAGCCCAGCTGGAACCAGGAGATATCCCTTTTCAGATAGTTCATCTTGTTTCTGAAGTTAAAAACTCCAATTTCAAATGAGAATTAACCACAAAATTTCAAATCTCCCCCCAAAGATGGGGTTTAGAAATAGTTCATGGGAGAGGTCAAGGACTATGTTATTTTTTATTTTGTTATCATTAGTTTGGCCATCCACTATTCACAAATTTTTTTTTTTTTACAAAAATTATGACTTTTCTAAAAGGCAGATAACACGCTCCATCAAAAAGGAGAAATATACCATTTCCAAAAATAAACAGTCAATTTCGCCTTAAGCCATTGGGTTTTATGAAAGGAAGTGCTAGATAGTGTGGTTCATTTTAAGGAAATTGTAAATGTTTGACATATAATTTTCTGTCAAGATAAAGCATTTCCCTCATTAAATGGGAACAAGTACTCACTGTAGTGTTCAGCAGATGACTTCCTGTATTTTTCTTTCTCTTTCTACCTAATCTTAAATTGTGCATTACAAGTACTAAATGAAAAACTGAGTATTTTACCCAGTCAACGAAACTGATATTTTCCATTTTTATCAATGTTTATATGAGTGACATTCAAAAAGTTTTAATTTCCTCCCATCACTTGTGATGTTTTTAGAGTCATTCTTAACTCAAGGGACTTGCAGTTCAAACTATCTCATCCCTTACAGAATGATATAAACTTCATAAACTCAACAGACACTGCATGGGAGGTAAATTCCTTTCAGATGGTAGAATTATTCTGAGAATCAAGCCAAATGACTCCTCAGCACTGAGAAGAAAGCAAATGCCTCATTTTCCCCTTTAAAAAGGCTAGAGGCTCAAATCCCCCAAAATAATGATCAAGTGTTCCATACCATTGCAATCAGCTTCTGGGAAAGACACTTTAGCCCGAATAGTCGTCACTTAAATATTTGTAGTATCAGCCATTATGTCTTTGAGATAATGTGAAAGAATTTTTAAAAATGAACTATATGAGAAGCTCCTATGAATTGAAATTTGTACTTCTTATTAGAGAACTAAGTATATAAACATGTTCATGTCTCTCAGTACTTATTTTTAAGTTTTCTCTACTCTGTGTGCCTCCCTACTTAAAGTTATTATCTGTCCTTTCACATTCAAGTTTCTTGAATGCAAGTATATAATGATTTCTGTTCTTACTTCCTCTCACTCATTTTAGTCTTTGAGATATGCAACTGAGCCATGTAGCATACCAAACCTCTGCATATAGAAGGTTCACTTTTTAAAAATTTGACTGTCACGCTTACTTGCCACTGAAAAGAACATCTTTCATAACTGTCTTTTTTTTTTTTTTTAAACCTTCCCAAAACACTGTTCATTACTGTTTTTCACATGAAGTCTATGTTTTTCTTTTGGTCTCTTTTTTTGAATCTGTCCCTTAAAAACTTCAAATTTTTCTGTCTTTGATTTTACACTGTCATTATCTCATACAATGCACTCATAACTATATGTAAATGCTCTCAAATTGTACACAAATGTGTGCCCGTATCCTTGCATTTTGGGGTTGGGGTAAGTGGAAAGGAAAAAATAGCATAGTTTGCATCAGGTTTCCTGATGGATCTGTGACCCCCACGTGAATAAGAGCCATTGCTTTATATGCACTTTCTATGATTTTACCTCTTATCTCCTCTGAGAACACATAATTGTTCTCCTTCTAGAATCCGATTTATCTGCCTGCCCGACTCTGTCCCACAGGCAACTCAGTCAAAATGTCCCAAACTAAAACTCACTATTTTTTCCCTGCCAACCTATTTCTTCTCCCATGTTGCTGGTTTTAAAGAATGTGATGAATGCACCCTCAGTTGTTTAACCTAGAAATGTGCAATTGGTATTAGATTCGACTTCTAGGAAGTCATTATTTCTTGCTGATTCTAATTTTTCTATTTTTAAAAATTTCTTCCACTTACTTTTCCATTTACCCCTGTTTAATATGGACCTTATTATTTCTTTCCTAGAAATGACTTTGAAATTCTGACAAAAATAATCAACGCTACCTTCCCTGTCCAACATGGTGCAGTGTGTAATGTACGGTATTCAGAACAAGACTCTGGGATCAAATCTCAGCTTGCTCGCTTGCTAGCAGTACAATATTTAAGCACTATTCACCTCTCTGTACTTAGCTTATCTTTCATATAGAGTTGGTAATAGCACCTATCATACAGTGTTGTTACCGGAATTAAATAAACTAATATATGCAAAAGTCTCAGAAGACTGGCTTGTGTTAAGTATTTGCTGATATTATAATAATGGTAAAAGCATCCATCTGGTCCCCTGCTCCAGGCTTCTCAGCTTTCCAGTATGTTTTTCCTACATTGTCACTGGGGAAATTTTTTCTAAAATGCAAATATCACGATTATTCTTATATATTGACAATGACTGCTCATTGATTTTAGAGAAAAAATGTGGCCTTTTTGGTCTCCATCAGTTCCTCTCTCTAAACTCATTTTAAGACTTAGGCTACAGCCCGCTCCCATGACTTCTGGAAAATATACATGCTGCTTGTACTCTCTGGTGTGTCCTTCACTTTCTTCATTTTTTAGATGTAACTATCATCTCCCCATTAGAACAAGCTTGCTTATGTTTTAATCCTAGATCAACGATTTCCAGCTTTGTAACTTTGGGCAAATTCTCAAATTCTCTGTGGAGGTTATAAAATGATGCTAGACATGGTAACTCCCTCATGTTGCTGTTGTAAGGGCTAACACATGTAAAGCCTAAGCAAACTAGAATCATAATAAAGATTCAGTAAAATCCCCAAGAAAACTCTAGTGATGCTGGATTCTGCACTTATCCTTCTGTTCCTGCCATGATTTTAATATTTCTCTGTGAGCTTTGCTGGGGTCCAGGCACCAAAGGCTCACTTCTAGCAAAGAATTCTGAAAAATAATTGTTTACTTGTTTCTCTCCTATAAAACCCTAGGTTCCTTAAAGCCACAGGATGAAATACATCTTTTGTTTTTCCTAGTGGTCTGAGCAATATTTGACACATTATAGAAAGTTACCAAATATTTGTTAAATAAAAATGAATAAATATCATTTCCCCAGAACAGAACAGTTGCTGCAGAACTGTTTTGAATGAATGGATACATTTATGAACCACATCTTGCTACAGCAGAAATGAGCTTCAAGCTGATTTGGGCAGTGTGAGACAATCAGACTGTGTAAGTTTATAATACAGTTTAAATACTATTTAAAAAATTTTTATTTTCCTTTTTCCTTTATTTCTTTTTTAACAGACTTTGTCAATAAATTCCCAATTATATAATATAGTTGCCCCATATATGTTCCACATGTGATATTTTAATCACCACTGTATATAGATAACCAGTGAATTTTTTTTTTTTTTTTTTTTGAGATAGAGTCTCACTCTGTTGCCCAGGCTGGAGTGCAGTGGCCCTTGATCTCAGCTTGCCAACCTTTGTCTGGGACGGCAGTCTCCTGCCTCAGCCTCCTGAGTAGCTGGGATTACAGGCATGTGCCACCATGCCTGGCTAATTTCTGTATTTTTAGTAGAGATGGGGTTTCACCATATTGGCCAAGCTGGTCTTGAACTTCTGACCTCAAGTGATCCACCCTCCTTGGCCTCCCAAAGTACTAGGATTACAGGCATGAGCCACCGCGCCTGGCCAACTAGTGATTTTTTAATAGTCACAGTAACTGATTATTCTCCCCTGAAAGATTCAAAACCTTGTTTGTATGCCATTATTAGTGTAAACTATTTAATTCCAGCAACTATTTAAGTTTGGTAATTTCGAATTGCCAAAAACATGAAGCAATCAGCTGAGTTTTGACATTGTGATAACATTGAGGGCAATATTTCTTTAGTGGCTAATGTTTCTAAGAATAAATGTGGCCCAATGTTTGCAGATGAAGGTTAGACAAAAATAAATGTGTTACTCAGAAGCTTTACAAAATGGATGCAATTCAGTTTGAATTGACTATTTGCCTAAGACACCACTACTGTCTATTAGGAACAAGAAGAGGAAAATTTGCAGAATTATTTCAGAGAATGTGTTTATTAGTTGTTCTTACTTAAAAGTATCTCACAACATCAGATGTGTTAGTAGAAAAAGTGCTGTGAAACTAAACGAAAGTACTCTCTTAATGCAAAGACAGATTTACTGTTTCTGGATCAAACAAATGTTTGGAAAAAAAGTACATTTCTAGCCAACACTTCCTAGGAATTCTTTATCATATAACTTTAATGCATTATAGGCACTTTAGAAGGCATTAAAATAAAGATAACTACTATTATTTTAATATTCACTATGAGTTAACACAGAAGCTATGTGTTTTATACTACCCTTTTTAAATTTTTCAACATTTAAAAAATTAATTAATTCATTTACTTGTTTATGTATGTATTTATTCTAGGCCCTCTATTTCTTTTTTAAATTTAAATTTTATTTTTATTGACAAATAACTGTATATGTTTATGGAGTAAAACGTGATGTTTTGGTACATGTATACACTGCAGAATGATCAAGCTAATTAACATATCCATTACCTCACATACTTGTCATTTCTTTGTGGTGAGAACATTTACAAACCACTTTTTTGGCAATTTTGAACTACATAATTGACAAATAAAATTTGCATATATTTATGTTGCACTACACACCCACCGGGTAAATATTATGATCCCATTTTAGAGATCAGAAAATGGAGGTCAAAAAAGCTGCCTGGATGGCAGTCGACACTCAAACACTCCGGGGCATTCTATTTAAACATTTTCTGCAAAAGAAGTTTTGCTTATAAAGCACATAATGAATGTACTTAACGGAATCTTGTCCATTGAAGGAGAAAGAAGAAACTAAAGTTTAATGAATCAACTGTGTCTTCAGCAATGTGACCTTTGCTTGTATATTGAGCATCAAATGTAATTCTTTCCCTATTGTGGTGAAATAGACAGAATTCTCCTGACTTTATACATGATGAGACAGCTTCATAAAGGTTAAACTAGTTGCCAGTGACAGGGGAAGCTCATTAACTTTTTTTATCTTGCTTTGCAGTATTATATTCAGGCTGTCTCTACAAATTAGTTGGTCAGATTGAAACCAGAAGACCTTTAGGGTGAATTAAAATGGTTGGCTTTTTGGATGATGACACAGCTCGTGTTTTTGAAGATCTTGTAGAACATCTATATTTGAGTTTTAAAATATACATTTTAGAATATTTGATGCATTTATTGTGGTATACTTATTTTAAAATATTTGCATATATATAAATTTATAAGTAAAATATTTACATATAATCCTTCAATAAATAATAAATTTATATGATATATAAATTTTGGTCATAAAACAAAGAAAGGCTTTACCCATGTGTTTTAGAATTTGAATAAAAGTTCATTTTAATAACTGATATTTAATCTAGTATTATGCTATTAGCCATTTAAAATTTTGAATTCACCATAGCCAAACACTATGGCTCCAGTGAAAATAAAGATATGCAGACAATGAAAATCTTCATAAAAATCTTATGAGAGCCACTTTCCATTTTTGTGTCTCTTATGATTTCTAAAATAACGAAATATTTAGTTAGAATACTTCACAGTAAGATTTTAAAAAAAGAGATTAACAAGAAGCAAATAAAATCTATGATCATGACAGCTCAGAACCCATTGGAAAATTAGGCAATTCCCTTAAATTAAGATGGCAAATCCTGTAGTTAAATCAGGATTCATCTTAGAGTGTTGTCATTAAAAAGAAAAGATATCTAGAGGCCTGGGATATTTAGACCAATTCAGTTTCTATGATTATTATTTCTATTTTTTTGATATACTACATCATAGAATAGACACCGTTACTTTATTCACTTCCTGAATGGCTATTAAGGGTCTATCCTCATTTTTCAAAAAAAAATGTTTCTTAAATTGAACAGATGTTTGCTTCCCTGATATTGCACCCAAAGTTCAAACCCAGCCAGAATATTTACTTTTAAAGTCACACCCTCTTCCTCTAAAAGCTTAAAGACACATTTATTAGGCAAATACTCAGAAAAGAAGTTAAATTATGATAAGTACGCAGACATATGAGCTCTGTGAGAATCACTAGGGCTTGACATCTCTAAAATCATGAAATAAAAGCCACTATTCCACTCCATGTGCTTTAAGTCTCAGGATGATAAGAAAAATGTGTTTTCAATCTTTCCCAAAATGTATTCAGTTCAATATGAGAATAGATATATCTCGTATTAATACTTAATTTTTAAATACTCATGAGCTCTATTAAAATTCTCTGGCAAAATACTACCATGCTTTCCTTCCAGTGGACTCTAACTCAAGATTTTGGCAGGGTCTGACTGATTAGCAGGCTTTTCCCTTCCCAATCACATTACTGAGCACACCCAAATGGAGCTCCGGGAACTCACTGTTTAAAAAAATTTTGCTTTACAAAGTATATTAAAGGCTTGTTTAGACTATCTAAAGGAGATATAACTCAAGGTAATGAAGTGTAATAGAGAAATGTGAAATGTCTTTAAAACAAAATCACTTAATATGGAGTTATCTTCCCTATTCATAGCTATACACGAAAGTATGAAATTGAACAAATTTGTCACATAGCTCAAATCCACTTTTAAATAAAGGAACCTCCCCATGTGTATGTTGCATATGCTCACTGAACCACTTCATGAATGGTCACATAAGCCACAGCTTAATAACAACAACTTTCAGATATAAGTGGTGTTCTCTTTCACTCATCACCATTTACAATTCCATCTTCATTCAGAGAAAGGCTGATTAGAGAAATACAGAAGATGACTTCAAGTTCCAAACTTTGAAGAGCTCTACTGAGGCTCACTAAAGGTTCTGCTTGAAGGAAACAGGTGCAAGCAGAGGCATTCATTCGATAATTGTTAGGTGGATGGATGGATAGACAGATGTATGCCTTCTAAAGAATGACAGACTTGTAGATGTTCCCAAAGGTTAAATGGCTTCAGACATTCTAGTGGTATCAAAAATTTGTATCTCCACTGTCACAATGACACCCCAGAATTAATGTATCCTGCACAGGACTAAGCACAAGTGATCTTAATAAATAATTTTGATAACAATAATCCTGCCTCACTCATAATACTTGTTACAAATAGTCTGTCTGATTTTCTCTGCAACCCACAATTTCCTACCCCATTCCCTTTAAAAGGAAATAATAAATATTAGCTTAAAAATGGAAATCCTCCTGAAACTCTCCCAGCACGATGAACTAATTTTTAACATTGGCTCATCTCTGTCCTATACATAGTTAAGTGTCTAACACCATAATACCAATTATTTATTCACGACAGTATCACAGATTTTATCTAAGGTTAAAAAGACAAAGAAAGAAGAAATTAGAGCACTCTTTCAGAAAGACATTGTGGATTCACAAATTTCAGCTTATGAATCATTCTCTAGGTAGCAATGTGAGAAAATTATCAACATAAATTCATAAATGATTCTAACCGTAAAGTTCTTCTGCTGCTTTTTATACAGCAATCAATGCACTGTAGAAAGCTATACTGAGTATTTACTTGCTCAAAGGAAATAAAATATTAACAATACCAGAGTGAGGAAGACATTCTTACCACCTTCTTTAGTGCAAAGGTTGACAAGGTTGTGGACTGTGTCCATCAGCTCCAGTTGCTGCTTCTGAAGGACACTATTGTTGGTGGTAGCTCTGTTTAATTGTTTTTCCAGCTCCTGGATTATATATGTTTGACGAGTAACCAAGTCTTGAAGGTTTTCTTTCTCTTCTTTTAAGGTGTCCAACTCTTCCTTGTGTTTTCCTTCCATTTCTAAGATTTTATGTTCTAATAAACTACAAGGAAGTGAAAATAAAACTTAGATTTGAAAAAATGTTATACAAAAAAAGCCTTATAATTCAACTGGTTCCTGAATTTATTTAAGATGAAAAATTTTAATCAGGTGTTTCACTGTAAAAATATTTTTTAGTGAGAGACTTAAGAATATATATTCTTTAGAATAGGAGTTTTATATATATAACATGTCAAATAAAAAATTATTAAACCAGATATTGTCAGAGTAATGTTAGATTTTAACTGTGATTTAGTTTCTTGGTTTCCTTGGGTATATCTTATATCCAAGGTAGCTAACTTACACCCGAAGAGCTATACTCTAAAGAAGTTATAGTATAATTTCACTAAGGAAATGGGCCTAAGAGGAAACAGAATAGTTCAGGAAAAAAATAAACAACATGTAGAAACTACTTTTTATTCACTTTGCTATATTCATTTGGGGTTTTCAAAACATTAACATTGTTTAAATTTCACAATAGTTCTATGGGATCAAGAATAGTATATTGACAATCTGAAAAATCGGAAATAAAGGGAAAAATATGAATCAGAAACACAAAGATTTATGTACAATGACATTAAGACAGAAAAAAACTCTTATTTTGAAACTGTTGAAAATAATATTTTTAATCATTTTCAGGATATTAGAAAATGCTCAAAATATAATGTTAGGTGAAAAAAGAAAAAACAGCAATATACATTCTCAATCACACACACATACAAAAAGAAAACTATATTGACACAGAAACCACAGGAGCCAAAAGTAATCCATCTAAAGTCACAATGAATTCTTGTGATTTTTGATAACTTGTCCTGTATCATAACCACTAGCTTCCTTTATTTCTCTGCTCAAGCTTCAGGATGACACTACAGGTCCCCACGTTACTGTATAAATGGTAACAAAAGGAAGACTCCATTGGGCTGATGGTACGGTCTTCAGAAAGGAGTTGGGATGCTTTGCTCAGTGTGTTGCAATCTTTAACTGAGGCCCTTCCTTCTCCCTGAGCTCTTTACAGGATATTCCCCTGGTATACTGCACATTAAAGATGATAGAGAAAGCAGAAGCATTCTTGGAGCCTAGCAACTGAATGGAATAAAAAGCATTAACATTTTATGGAGTGTCTAATATACTAGTATTCCTCAGGGAAAAGGCTTACTCAGTTTTCTCAGCTCTGTTTTCAGAAGGTTCAACCCGTCCTTAGTTTACAAGGTGTTATTAAAACGCCACATACCAGAATGGGCACTTAATTTACCTTGGAGAAATACAGCACTGAATCATTCCTTTCAAAAAGGGGACACTAGGGAGTGTTTTAGATTCAATAGCTAAATTATAAAATGGAGCATGTTCGAAGAGCCAAATCTTCCAACACCAGGTACTGGGGAACAAATTGTAACATCTGATTGTCCTTTACACAGATTAAGAAGTGCGGGCCCAAGGGTTAAATGGCATAAAAGACTGTGAGGGAATGGAGAGAAGTCCATGTGGCAGAAGCTGTGCCATCCTGGCAGATGTCAGAAACCTTGTGGATGGGGTGAATATGGCAGAGCATGTTAGATAGTGATGATGATGTCAATCATACTAGTCATGATACCTCTCATTTATGACACGGTTGCTGTGTGTCAGGTACTGTTTTTTGTTTTTTTGTTTTTGAGATGGAGTCTTGCTCTGTCGTCCAGGCTGGAGTGCAGTGGCGTGATCTCCACTCACTGCAAATTCCACCTCCCGGGTTCACGCCATTCTCCTGCCTCAGCTTCCAGAGTAGCTGGGACTACAGGCACCCACCACCACGCCTGGCTGATTCTTTGTATTTTTAGTAGCGACAGGATTTCGCTGTGTTAGCCAGTATAGTCTCGATCTCCTGACCTCGTGATCCGCCCAAAGTGCTGGGATTACAGGCGTGAGCCACCGCACCCGGCCGGTGTCAGGTACTGTTTTAAGTAGTTGTTATGAGTTCAATTATGGCCTGCCCATGTTTGCCCCCAAACAACAACAACAACAAAATTGTGTTGAAGTCCCAACCTCCAGGAACTAAAGAATGTGGACTTATTTAGAAACAGAGTCGTTGCAAATGTAATTAGTTAAGATGAGGTCATCCTGGAGGAGGATGAGCTTCTAATCCACTATGGTTGGTATCCTTATAAAAAGGGAAAATGTTGAGAGACAGATCAGATGTGCGCAGAGGGGAAAGGTTGTGTAAAGATTGGAGTAATGCTGCCTCAAGCCAAGGAACTACAGGCAGGTGGGAGAGAGGCCTGGAACGGGAGCCTTCCCTAGCGCCTTCAGAGGGAGCCTAGCTCTGCAGGCACCTTGATCCTTGATCTGGGACTTTCAGTCTTCAGAATATTCAGAGAATATATTTCCATTGTTTAAAAGAAGAGGAAGAAGAAAAAGAAGTGTAGCCAGAACTACTCCTGGGCATTCCAAATCTTTGCCAACAAACTTGTACTCCAAGAATATGGCAGGAAAGCTGCCTGTGAAGTCAAGACCAAAAAAAATACCTGGAGGCTTCTAAGACTGTACTAATTTATAATACCTTTAGTAGTGTGCACAGATTCACACAGGAAAGTTTCTCATTGGGACCCATTAGCAGAAACTGTGTGACTTCTGCAGCAGAAGAAAAGTCCCATTTCTTTTTTGAATTGCTTTCTTTCTACCGACACCAAGAAAGGAGCCCTGCCTTGTACTGATCATAAAGTAAACCCAATTTAGATAGAGTTTGAGTACAGTAATATAGGGAAACTGTGATGATCACTTATTTTTTTTTAATTCTTTTGGAAATGAAAAACTTAGGCAAGGAAAGCAGCTGAAGATGAAAAACGACATCTGTAAGGGGTAGGTATGAATCATCTTCTTTTACCATATATTTTTTCTTTGCTACTAACTTTTTGTTGGAGAAGTTCGTGGTAAAACACAAACAACAAAAAACTTCTCCATTGTCTTTATTGGTTAAAAGTTTCATCCCAACTACTGGTTAAGTGATTAGTGTACTTGCTGTAGGCGTCAAAGGAGATCTTCTCTGTGCCCAATTAATTTTTGGCCTTCAGAACTGTGAATTAACCACAACCAGTGTCTTAGCTCATTCTCTGTTTACTTTTTATTTACTTTTCTTGCTACTCCTGGGGTAATGATCAGAGGCAAGATGCCCATAATTTAGAGTTGCTAACTTATAAGAAAATTGTCTTTTAAATTCACAGGCATTATAGTCTACTAGTGAGAAAACTTAGCATTACCTATTAAACTGACAAGCATGTATATATCAAAATTTGAAAGTTATAGTCACATAATACTGGATAAAATTTCTGAATTGCCATTTTGTCCTTGAAATAAGATGAGCACTGGCCTTTCAGTTTTCCTAATCAGTAGGTAACATTTTTGTTTGGAAAATATCATGTTATAGTTATAGTTTGTATTTATTAGTTGCTAAGTGCCAATAATTCTGTAAAATATAAAATGGCACTATTCCTACTGTAAGGTTTATTTTTAGAGAATAAAAACCTCAAATGAAAATGCAGAAGCTATAAGAAACTTCTGTTTCAAACATAATACTTTTTAAAAAAATTTTTGCATCGGTGTTTTTCTACTGTTTATTTTTGATGTATTCCTTGTTCAAGAGGACATATGTGCAGAGATGGCTACTATCTGAGATGCCAGTAAGGGAGGTGGGCTTGTTTCATTTGTTTTGTTTTTCAGGATCATTTGGAAAGAGCTGAGGATGGAAAGTTGATCAAAGAAATCCTGGTACCAAAGGAAACAATTCTGAACCCTGGCTTATGGAAAAGATCTGCTTTTCTGAGTAAAAGGAATAGATAATATATATAATATATAACATAACGTACATTAGCATGTTAGACAGAACATTAATTTTCATAATTCATCAAACAACCTTTAATGCTCCCTTACTAGAAGGTATCAGAAGATACCAATTTAGTTTGGCATCTTAGAATAGACAGTACATGCAACGTGAAAAAGAGACTGTCCATGAAACTAAGAAGCCTAATCTACATCACAGACATTCCAAAGGATTTGGAAACCCAAGTAATATGCATAACAACTACAAGCAAATTGGAAACATATTACTTTGTTTCTCTAATGGCTGGTCTTACCAGTTAATTATCTCTTCTCCTCATTTTCTCATCACATTTCTTCACTCGGAGTGCCCTTAATAACATTTGTACTTCAGTAATTATCTACTAACTTTATTTATTAGGGACATTTTTCATATTAATGACAACTTTTTAGACTTCTTCAGGCAAGAGTGATCTCTTCTTGACCCTTCCGTTTCTTTTGACTACATTCATCCCTTTTTTCATCTTCTCTTCATATTTGGCTTCCAAAAGACTGCTGTCTTCTCTTTGATTCCTCCCATCTATTGGCTAGTATCTACTTTGGAAGTCAGCCCTTCCTTGCCATTACTTCCAAAATGGTTTCAATGCAAACCTCACTTACCAGAAAACTCTATATACCATCTCTACTTATTATCTTATTCTTGTAACACACCATTGTAGTTATGTTACATTTTAAAACCTTTACCTCCTTTTATTCTTAAAGCAATATAGTAACATAGACTGAGCAGATGTTACACACCCTCATGAATAGGTACGAATCAAATGTTTTCTTCAAAATCATGCAGATATTAAGTGCCAGAATCAGGATAAAAAGCCATGTCTTCTAAGTTGTTAGACTGGAAATCTACTCAAGACATCCCACGCTGTCTCAATGAACATCCTATAGTCTCATCTCTTTAACTTAATACACTGTAATCTCTTCCTATTTCTTTTATTCATCATGTTATACCAGGAACCAAGGCACTACCTTCACATCTCTTTGGTATTTGCTGCTTTCTATTTAGTTATTCTGGGAGCTTATCTTTCACAATATTTGAACCTGTTTATCTTTCCCACATATAAAAACAGAATTACTTTGTCAAGCCAATTTTTAACATCTGGACTAGAATTTTCTTAAATACTACCCTGTCTTAACACCTCTTCCATTACAGTTATTTGTTAATTTTAATTTTATTTTTAATATGCTACTCGTATTTCATTTTGTACCCTGAAGCCTATCATTGATTCTTCATTATTTTTCTTATCCAGGTCCGTTGGGAGGGACTACTTCAGCCAGCATGGAGATCTTTATATAGAGAGGTTGATCTGAAGGACAACATTGCAGCCCCAGTGTCCTAAAGTTAGGTAGTCAAAGTAGTCAGATTTTCCCTAATGACAGTCTCAGCTGCACGTTTAGCTTAGGTTTGCATTTTAAACAGAAAACCTGGATGGTAACTGAACACCAGTGCACTGTTGCCTAGAGCATATTCAGTATATTTTTTCAAGCAAAATAAGAATTTCATTATTAAGATTTAGGGAAGCCTATATTAAACAAACAGTTTTTATTAGGATGCATCTTTTAGGATTAGGGTTCCATGGAACAACGCTTTATGAAACCATGCACCTAAATTTATGCAAATTGAGCTAGAAATCCAAGGAGAGAGTTTCTCACAGAGGTCTCAGGACTTCCTGTTTCCCATCTTTCTGGAAACACTTTGAGAAGAGACATGCATAGAATTCTGGCACTTAGCTTCTATTTGAGGCAGAGGTGAACTTTAATGAATAAAATAAACAAAATAATCTGTGCCCTGAACTTTAGTAAAAGGTTCTAAATGAGTGTACACCAAGTCCTATTTGAAGTTTTTGGTAGACTGCCCCATACCCCTATTTTACACTGCCGTCTCCAACATCTTATTGGAAATATTTCAAATCATTGAACATATCTTGAAACTTTCACAGAAAAGGATATCCCTTTCAAATTGTTTCCCACAATAGAGTTCTTAACATAGCAGCCAATGAATTCACAGTGGTGACAGTTGCCTAAGCTCTATGAGTGTAAATATAGCTCTTCAAACAAGGAGGAAGATGTTGAAAATATAGAAACCTCATTTTTATCTGTCTGAACCTACTTACAGATGTTTCAATATTTTCCACTATTTTCAATATGTATAGTGTCAACATGTGTTGCAAATATGGGTTTGTAAAGAGTGACTTTTCTCCCCATTTAAATACACACAGATTTAGTTCAGGTTAAAGTTATACTTTACATGTCTAATTGGAACACAATATGTTTTCTCTCAATGTTTGAAATCATATTTGTTTGGAAATTCAAATTTGGAGCAGAAGCATATACTATAAGTAAATATTAACAAATCAATGTAAAGTTTGGGGTGAAGAAGAATAAGCTAAATGTGTTATAGAAACCAGCATCTAAGAAGAAAAAAGATTGATACATTTCATAACACAGAGATGTAATGCTTCCATTAAAAAATAAGTTGAACAATAAACAATAAACTAGAGAAACTTTTGTAACATATATTACAAAGTTTTACTATCCATTAAAGAGCTCATATGAGTTAACTTAAAAAAGGATAAACAATATAATAGAAAAAATGTTAAACATACATAAATAGGCAAGTATGTAGTCATAGAAAAAGAAATCTAGTCACAGAATAAATGCAAATGGTTAATACACATAAAAACATGCACAACTTAACTTCTCAAGGAGCCTAGATTAATTAGATGGCTAGCAAAGTTTTGGGAAATTAGAAAGCCCCAGCACTCTTAGGGAGAAGGTAAAATTTGAAGATAACTTGTGAATATCTATATAAAATTTAAATCATCACCTCAACAATTATAGTCTCGATAAATTATATATTTATTAACATAATACTTATAATAGGTTATAAATTATAGTGGATCTATAAAAATAGATTGCTACTCATTCTTGAAAATAAATGAGGTATATCTGTATATGGTTATATGCATAATATATATACAACAAATTATTATAAAATAAACAGTAGAAAAAACCCAACGCTAAAATAATCTATACATATACGCACATGTCATATAAACAAGTACGTGTGTATGTGTGCAATTACGTATAAGTGTATGCCTGTGTAAACACACACATAAATAGGCACACTCTATATACACACATATGTTAGTATGTTTATAGAAAACATCTGGAAGAGTAAGCACTGAACTTAATCTCTTAATGATGATTCTCTGCTAGCAGGTGGTATGGTGTAGGGGTGTGGAATTAGGGGAAATTTGACTTACAACTGTATATGCATGTATATAATTTAACATACATGTATATACATCATGTTTGTCTTACTTGTTTTTATTTATCACAGAAATGGAGGAAACAGTCATAAGTCTAGAATGGCCTGTGCAAATGCTATCTTTTAAAGGTGGGCTGAATTAGTGAACCTCATAGTATACAATAGTAACATTGAGTGCCATGCAATGGGCTTTTGGCAATGCAGAATAGTGGTGTAAACACAATCTCTATTTTATTCATGTTAAAAACAATAAATGGAATAACAATACTTAATGTGAACAATATGATTTGTCTTTTCCACTAAAAGTATTTTTATTAGGGGTGTGTGTGTGTGAGTTTCTGTGTGAGTATGGATAAATGGCATTTGTTGGGTTAGAGCTATTGGGACATTTCCCAGTTCCTTATTCATTTAACATTCAAAATGCATTTAATACTAAATAGGCTTATGTGTAGCAAATTGTGCCCAGGAGCAGGAAGACAATGAAAATAAAACACATTCTCTGTGTCCTAGAAGGTCACAGCATAATAATATGGATACAGATAAATAAACATGCACACACACAAACATACATATATTATAATGTGATCAGCTAAGTGAAATTATGGGGAGAAAACAGGTACAGTGCTATCACATAGGTTGTAATGAGCAAATCTATCTGGTAGAGCCAGAGATGGATTGTTAGAGAAGCTGACACATGCAATGAGTTTCCAAGGATAAAGAGAAATTTGTGAGTTGAATAAGGAATGTCAGGCAAACATCAGATATGTCTGAAATAACATCATGTGTTCAGTGCCGTACTAACAACTAACATGATTAAACACTGCTGCTCATGTCAGGCACTGTTCTCATAGATTTATACACATTAACTCAACCTTCACATTAACTTCATACAGTATAATTATTGTCATTGTTATGTTACAAATCAGGAAACCAAAACACACAGAATCTATGTAAGCTGCACAAAGTCACACAAATAATATGTGACTGAGTCGATTATCACAGGAATCAAGGAAAAGTGAAACCAGGCAGTCTGGCCTCAGAGCTCAAGCTCTTAACTATTAGGATGTATCCTCTAAAAAATAAGATTATTGGAAGTAAGTTGAAAAGGTAAGATTGTAATGATCATGGACTGTATCCTGTGCTAAAGAACTTGAACTTTCTTCTATCAGTTATAGAGAATCGTCATGTTGTTGAGAGAGAAAAATAGTCTGACTTGCATTTTAGAAAGAAGACTTTGGCACAGCTTCTGGATAAGGACTAGAGTGGCACATAGCTTAAAACACAGAGGTCATTGCAATGGCCTAGACAAGAACTCATGGCAGCTTAACCTATGACATAGTCAGTGGGAATGGAAAGGATGGGATGGATCAGAAAAATATTTAGAAGATGCAATTGATAGCATCAACAGTGAGTAGTGAATTGTGGGGGATTAGGGAAAGAGAAGAATTAAGATGATCCTTAGATTTCCAATTTGATCAGAATTGTATTTCATGCCAAGATACTATGGTTATTGTAATTTAAAAAAAGGAAAATGTTATATGCTATTAAATATTATTTTAAAAATTAACAGGGGAAAAAAGGTAACATTCTAGTCTGTAGGTGTTGTATTTACAAGAAAAAGACTAGAATAATATAAATTCAAAAAGTCACCTTTTTTATCCTTGTTATAAACAACTAACATAATTCAGCCTAGCTTAATGTTAGAAGTTAGCAAGTTACTTCAGCATTTTGTAAATAACTTATCAAATGAAAGATAGCTTTAATTTAAAAGACTATGATTTCACTTTTCATTTCTTTAGGCTTATTAAATATCAAACATCAATACTGTATTTTATTACAATAATTAGTAAGGCATAATTTGGTATCTTGAAGTTGCACATGCTTCAATCACTTAAAATTAATTAACTTAATAACTTCCCATAACTCCAGCTAGAAGATAGATGAGCATGTCAAATAAGTTCAGTGAATTCCCAAGGTAAAATAAATAGTTTATATCTTCTGCTCTAATATTAGAAGGACTAAATAATGACCTATACAGTGACAGGCCAAAAACAACTGGTCTACCCCTTTCTTCAAATGAATATTTGTTTGCTTTAAGAGAATAACTTGACAACTACATCAATCATACTTGAGTCCTCATCATGTTGCAAAAATATTTTTATAATAATTAAGGCAGAGAATCATCATGAACTTGAACCCTAATTTTGCCACATCCTTAGCTGTTTGGTCATAAGCAACTTACTTGATTTCTGTGAGCCTCAGGGCTTTTTTTAAGTGTAAAATAGAAATAATAATACATACTTTGCAGGATTGGTTGGCAGATTGGAAATAGTAAGTTAAAGCACCTGGCACAGAGGTTTGCTTGTAGTAGTAGCTAGGTGGCAGCTAGTATTGCTCAAACTATGTAGGAATGGCCATCGTATGTCTCGTTTCAGTTCACTCTGAATGGTCTTACGGAAGACTTCCTTAATCTTCCCTCTGCATATTCAGCACAATCAAGAAAGCCCATGTACTCCGTCTTTGTATACATGGAGTGTTGATTTCCCTTCCTGTATACCCTGGTGAGGCAGAAGGGCTCCTTCTGTAATATTCTTTTGCCTGACTGTGTTTCCACCTTGCAAAATGTTGGGGTTAAGTCAGAGATGGGCAGGTGCTGGGAAAACTGGCCATTGACCAAACCTTTCGACTAACAGTCCCAGTCTCATACTTGGTTCAACTGAAAGAAACTGCATTAGGTCATCATATTCTGTACACCTCTTTCCACTGTTTTAGAAAGCAGTAGGAAACATACTGGAGGAAACTAGTGAAAGTTTACATTTTGTGTCCTACTTTGTGCTCATATCACTCCCTTTGTGGGGAAGGTAAAATATTAATGTTTTGCATTTACTTAGGTTCTTGGTTATGTAATTCCAATTATATGGGTGAGTTACAGATTCCTTACTCCCAAGAATTATTTCTTTGAGGTAAGAAACAAAACCAGGTTTTAAGATTCGGGTAGCATCCAACAAAAGAAAAACATATTGCCTAAAGAGAACAAACTGGAAGCTTTTTAGAATGACTCCCTCTGGACTGTTAGGAAAACAAACAGCAGAGCAAATGTTGCTAATCCTGTTTCTGCTTTGTGCTTCTGGCCATGTAGGGGATAGAGAAGTCAATCTAATGAGGCCAAAAATCCGTTTCCAATCCTACAAGTGATGCATTTAATTTGTCAGGATGTAAATCAGCAGGACCTCTCAGCATGTTTGTGTAGTATAATCCTAACCATAAAATATTCCTCCTCATTTTGCCAAAGTGGTGGTGGACCTTCCTAAGGGCCAGCTCACTGACTTGGCGGCTGAAGTCCCATCTTACTCAAAGCTGGTAAGTCCCACACCCAGACACAACCCCTGACATTCCTTGGGGAGGAAGCAAAGCTTAATTTAGATAATCCCCCCTGCAAAGTGTATTAGCTGATCCAAACCAGACCTGACCAACTAAAGGCATGTTGTTGCTGCATTTCAGAGATGCCTTAATGTAGAAATAGCTTCTTGATGCATTTGGAGGATTAAGATTCATATAAGGAATAACTAGTGATAATCGATAAACTATTTTTTTTTAAAACATAAACAGCTTCATGCTTGACTTTGAACCTCTCTCCACTTAAATAGGAGGAGCACATTTCTTTGTTGCAACAGAAATTGCCTGGCAGAGCTCCTCTAATTCCATTGCACATATGAAAATACACAATAACAATAAACAGAATAGGGATAGTATGCTATGTATCACAAATGGGTATTTTTTATTTGCATAAACTTATCTTTTTTTAAAGTTGTTTGTGGAAGACTATGTCTAATTTAAGAACAAATGTTCTGCCAACACTCCATCACACACATTAGGCCCTTAGACAAGAAGATAGACAGATAACTATAGAGATACAGCAATACCAGGAGGTATAGCAATTGATAGAAAAATACCCCAGAACCACATGTAAGATGATGCCATACTTGAGGGTTCCACTGTCAAAGAAGAGATGTGGAATGCAAGTAAAAGATGCATGCAAGTTTTTGTCTGTATGAGCACAGAACTGAATTTCCAATTAAAACCTACATCTCTGAATTTGTAGTAAAAAACCTGTATTACTAGAGAAAGAAATAGCTATAATCCTGAAAAAGTTAACATCAGCAATAAATAATGTGATTTACAGATGTAAGAAAACCTGAGGTTTCTGTTGAAATTACAATTTAATGAGGGGGGAACAGTTCATCAGCAGAAGGCACAAATATGTTTGGGATCAGAAGTCAGATTCCTTTGAGATACTGAAGTGCATGGAGAAGCCCCTTCTACCTGACCCAGAGTGGAGCTCTTTTGAGACCTTGCACCCTAACTCACTTTTAATGATAGAGCAGAGAGAGCAACTTTTAAGCAGTTTGCCTTTAAAATATAATATTTCATAGTGAAAATTCTATAGTAGGAAATGATACCAGATGCTGCATAAAAACCATGATGGGAAGACAAGAAAATCTGAAATGGTCCAGAATTAAGGTAGAAAGGATACATTTTTAAGAAAGAGAGAAAGAGAAGGGAAACGAAAGAAGGAAGGAAGCAAGGAAGGAAGGAAGGAAGGAAAAATGTGAGAAGGAGGGAAGGAAAGAGAAAGAGACAGAGTACCTGAGTACAAGTGGTGCATAAAGATGGCATTTGTTTTTGCAGTGAGGGAGGAGACTTTTCAGGCCTCCCAGTTTATATTACGCTATCTCAGGCCTCCCAGTTTATATTACGGTATCACGACAACTCAAGGGTCAGATACAGACAAAGACATAATATGCAAATCAGTAGGGAAGAACTAAAGAATGTAAATTCATGCGGGCAACTCTTTCAGAAATAAATCAGGCGGTAACATAACTACTGAGAGATAGATTCAAATGACCTTAGGTTATACTAGTAAAATGAAATACACAGTTACTAAGAATATTAGAGAATATTTTATTAATGTAAAATGGTATCTATCTCCAAAGAAGTCGGACTTCCAGACTGTGTGTAAGGCATGACAGAACTTTTTGTGAAAATAATATTTATATATAACATGAAGCAAAATAGCCAGCTCTTTCTTTATGATAAAGCTGTGGTTTTTAATTTTCCTCTGTGTTTTTTTTTGTCCTTATCCTATAATAAATGTGCTATTTGTATAATTATAAAAGCAAACAACAACTCAGAAAAATAAGGGGAAATTGTCATTGTTTTACTTATCCATGATTCCTGGACAAAGTGTTCACAAATAGCATTTTGAAATATGACTGTAAATGTGGTTCACTTTTGGTGACAAAATTAAACCATAAAGGGGTGATCCTAGATTAAGGGATGGTTAAAGTATACTTGTTACATACATGTATAAGTCTGGTTACTGTGAAATTGCAGGGTAATAAATGGTATATTTCAACAGGATTGTTAACTCTAGAACATTTAATCATGCAATCAGGGCCAAGTCCTGTCAGGTTTCTTTGTAGTTATACAGTTAACCCCATGTCACAGTGCAAGGATAAATAAACGTAACACTTAGAAATACAAGTCATGCAGCATGAGTGATCCCTTTCAGATTCTAAACCAACAGCCAGGTTTATATTTTTCAGGCAGAAGTTTAATTGTAATTGTTGACATTATGCTCTATTTTTAGCATGAAGTTGGGAAATTCTTTTAGTTTGTAGATAGTATGAAAAGGCCATGTGTTATAATGGAAATATGAGGACTAGCAGCAAAGACACCTAAATTACATTCCAATTTCTGCCACTAGCAAGCTGTATGACCCTGGACAAGTCACTCCCTTCCACTGGGTCTCTGTTCCCTCACTTGTAAAGAACAGAACTAGCAGTCCTCTTAGGTGCCTTCCTGGTGTGGAATATAAAGGGAACTCTAGTGCCACCAATTCAATGGCATTTAACCAGTTTCTATCAATACAGTGGCCTTTACCTCAATATTATGCATAGGAACTGAACCTTCGTCAAGTTATCCAGATACCCAGAAGAAATTTCAATTTAATGCAAGAAACTTGTCCTAAGGAAGTCAATGTTTTGAATTGTTCATCATCAATGTTAATGACTTCAAAATAATAGTCTTTCACTATCCCAGCTCTCAAGATGTCTAAGTTCCAATTCAATCAACTGAAATGATTCATAATTTATAAAACAAGATGGTGTGATAACATCTATAAAGCTAAACAAAGACATTTACTATGTCCAAGGTAAATAGCTATAAATGAAAACTAAAAACCCAAACCCTTGATCAGCTTTATAGGTAAATTATTTTCTAGAAAAAATATACATTTTCCTTCTCTCTAGTGCTATATTTCTGAATTCAGCAACTCTGTAGCTTTGTAAAAGCCTAAGAATTGGGGGATTGAGCAGGAATTTAAGAGGCTCTATTCTCTGTTGTTACAGGTTTTGATTATGCTGAAAATGTCAATATTTTGTCACTGAATTTAGTCATAGAATCAAATTTTTGTAGATATGTTGAGATTTGAACTACTAACCATTAGAGAAATTAATGTTAAAAGTTATAAAAAGCAAATATTTCAGGAGTATCAGCAACAGTATTATTACTGACATACTAGCTGTATTTACCTTAAGCTCTCCTTTCTTTCTATATTAATATTAATTTGGCTCTATATTTCATTTTTAAACCACCTCAACCGTATTTGTTTAAGAGTTGGCAGAGAGGTGAAGGATATAAATAAGTACACACAGAAACATTTTTGGAATAAAGCAATCCTCACCTGTTTTTTTCATGAATCTTCAAGATTTCATTTGTCTGTTGAAGAAGTTGCTTCTCTAGCTTATAGGTTGATAATGAATTCTCCAGCAGCTGTATCTCAAGTCGAGAAGTTTGATTTAGTACCTTAAGATAAAAGATGAAAATATTTCAAACTTCAATCACAAATCAATGAACTTTTTTAAGTTTTATTTTGTCTTTAAATAATATTTCTTCAAGAATAATTAAACAAATGGTTTACATTCTACCAACTAATGTTTGACATGCCTTTCAGATATTATTTTGGCTTGAGATTGAAATTGCAATTTAGGACATTTGTGTCCTAAAACCCTAGGATATTCTCCTGTGCTAGTTGCTTCATATAGCTTATCTCCAATATCTGTAAGTGCAAGGTTGGTATTAAGTACAAGGTCTTAGATGTTGTGGATAATTAAGAGTAACTAATAGGCATGTAAAAGATACCTGTCTTGATGCATCACCTGACAAAAAACAATTAGAAATGTGCAAAAATCTCTTGACATAGTTTAGAAAAACTCATTATCACACATTTACAGAATGCCTATCACACTAGGTCATGCTAGCCCTTCTGGATATCATGACCACCTGTTGAAGGAGAAATTGTTATCATCACTTTACAAATGAGAAACCTGAGCTTCAGAGAGAAGCCCAAGTTCACACAGGAGACAAGGAAAGAGGGGGGTTTCAAACCCAGGTAGTTTTATTCTGATTCTGCTGCTCTGCAAAGAAAATTAAGGAGAGGGTGAGTCAAACCATTCTGAGGAAACGAAATGACCCAGAACCCAGATTGTATGAGAGACAGATTGTTCTCATCCTTTCAACTTCACTACTACTACTCTGGTGGTCCTCTAGAAACTGTGAAGGCTCAATTCATCTTGAATCACAATGACCCATGTGTCTAGCTGGGCCTTCTTATGACATAAGTCTGTGAGCTGTGCACCCAAACCTATCATTCTCCAAGCAAAGAATGCACACTCCAGTCCTAGCAGATGCCTTCAAACTGTGTCAATGCCCTGTTCCTGACTGTGTCTTGTCCCTCTCTCTCTTTCCACCTTAAAGGAGGTATAAAAGGAAATAAAGAAGATAAATTAATTTAAAAAGCTCCTCACATTATTTGAAACATTTTTAAACTACCACATCTTTCCTAAAACTACTTATTTAAAAGGACCTGGAAATACTTCTGCCAGGTCAATATCAATGTAAATTTCTTCTACAAACGATGCCATTACAGCCGTCCTCCTCTGTAGCATCTCTAAATCTAGGATTATATCAGATGCACACAGAAAGTCTGTTCAACATATACCAACAGGGCCGGGTGTGGTGGCTTATGCCTGTACTTCCAACACTTTGGGAGGCTGTAGCAGGTGGCTTGCTTGAGCTCAGGAGTTCAAGACCAGCCTGGGCAATATGGCAAAACCCCATCTCTACAAAAACATACAAAAATTAACTGGGCATGGTGGTGCGTGCCTGTAGTCCCAGCTACTTGGGAGACTGAGGCAGGAGGATCACTTGAACCTGGCAGGCAGAGTTTGCAGTGAGCCATAATTATGCCACTCTACTATAGCCTGGGTGACAGAGTGAAACCCTATCTCAAAATAAAATATAAAATAAAATAAAAAGGAAAATACACCTATAGGCCCTGGGCTTGACTTGGGCTATGGAAGTTTACAGGAGCAGGGGATATATCTGAAGGGAGCAAGGCAGGAACTAGCCTGAGGTGAGAGAGGCAAATGCCTCAGTTGCAAAACTTAAAGGGGTGCCAGAAATCTCAGTATCAAGATAAGTAATATTTTAATGTAACATTTTTAAAATTTTACAATTAATGCAAGAAATTGACATTTAACAGAATATCAATTTAAAATAAAGACAGCATCTGATTCTGCACATGCCTGATTTGGTCTGAGGTGGTCTCTAGCCCTGCAAGGGGTGGAACAGGAGGGCGAGGAGGGGATGGGGCAGAGAATGGTGAGATGGAGCATTTATACTCTAAAAAAAGTTTAAACTGCTATGACTCATGTATACAGTCATTAGTAAGGATCTGAAAGCCAGTCTAAAATGTATTGCTACTAATTATATCATGTTTGTGAAGGGTTTCAGTGTTTTAAAAAACGTTCTTTTCTATTCTGTATTATTTCATTTCAAAACAAACAGAATTTGAAGGTACAGTTGAGAGTAGCTCAGAGGGGATACATGGTAGAGAATATAAATTTTGGAGATACACAAGATACAACTTTCAACTATTAAACATATTATTGTCCAAGTATGATTTTATTTTTTATTGAATGACAATTTATAAAATAATGAAATAGGGAATGAAACACTTGTATGTTTTGGTGACATTTAGAACAGTGCTTGGCACAGAGACAACACTCAGTATTTGTTTATGGATACTCAATATTTGTTTATGAGGTACATTATCTCACTAAATCAAGCATATCATATGTAGTTAAATAAAATCGATTTTCTTTCTTATTCACCATACTCTCTGATCACACTTCCTGACATTCTCAGACACCAAAATTTTTAATTTCCAGAAGGCAGTAAGTATTCTCCTCCATGTCCATTGAGAACAAAATGGAACCATTCATAATTGAAAATGAAGCTGCCCATATCTCAGTCTGGAGACCACTACAGTTCCCAGTTTGTCTTCCTGCTCCTACTTGCCCCAGCTCAAGTCCATTTTTCACACAGTAACCAGAGGGATCTTTTTGAACACATACAACAGATCATGCAATCTCCTTTGCAACATGCTAATGGCTTCCTTTTGCAATTAGAATGAATTCCAAAGTCCTCAGCCTGGCCTGAAAAGACCCATGTGATCAGAACCCCGTTCACTTCTTGTTTATCATGCTCTAGCCACATAGTCTTCTTTCTGCCACCTTGGTCAAGTTCATTCCAATCTTGGAAGCTTTGCACTTGCAGTTTCCTCTGCTTGGCATGCCCACCGCTTCCCAGATGCATGGCTGATTTCTTCTCATCATCTTAGTCTCTTTCTGGCCACCTTCTTTATAGTAATACCTTCCTCACCCTTCATCACATCATCTTATTTAATTTTCTTTACAGAATCATCACTGTTGAAAACTATCACGTCTGTTCACTCATTTGCTGTCTTTCTGCCCCTCCTAGGATGTCAGTTTCACAGAGGCAGGAAGGCTCATCTGGACTCCCCTAAGCCTCCAGACCCCTCTGGGGTCCAGCACACTGCAGTGCTCATGGCTGAGTTAGATGACATTCTGGGCAATGGACAGTGAGCTGTCTTTCAGGCTTGGGTCATGGTCACAGAAAGGGTAACAGGGCCTACATGAATATCAAGTTAGACTTCAGTGATGACAGTCTAAATCTAGAGCAGCATCTGAATATGGGAAAAGGAAGGGGTACAATATCAGAAGTCCAGGCTAAATGCCAATCTAAAGATCAGGGCAGTTTAGAGTACAAATACCAATCCCTCCTCTTGTTTCCCCATCACCTTGACCCTATTGCTGCTTTATTTCAACTCTCTCCACTGACGTATTAAACTAGGTCTGAAGTGGGCAGCCAAGAGAATTGCATAGCAAACTATGATAAATTGACCACTTTCTTGCCATGCGTCTATGGAATTTGCTGCTTAGCAATAATCGAAGTGTTCCATTAAAATGACAAAAGACATTTCCTTCTTAGCCTAAACACATTCCAAAAGCACATCTTTGGGGGAAAAAAGGAAAATTTTTAAATAAAGAAGAAGAAAGAAAAGGAGTAAAGCATATGTGAAACATGCCCCTCAAGGAACAATTTCAAAGATTAAATTTTCCAAAATATACCTAAGAGTAAGAGAGACATAAAACCTGAAATTGAGGATTTATGGGCCACAGAATTTTAGTTCTTTCTTTAACAAAAAAAGAGTAAACATTTAAAAATAAAAAGTATTAGTTTCCCAGAGAAAGTGAGCCGGAAAATTTCACCCAGCTCTCTTTAATACTTTCAAGAGTGCTTCTGATACTTTAAATTAATATTAATGCTAAAAGTCAGAGACTGAGGTAGAAAGAAAAATCTTTTTTTTAGAGACAGTGTCTCACTCTGTTGCCCAGGCTGGAGTGCAGTGGCATGACCACACTCACTGTAGCCTCTTCGGTTCTGGTGAGGTGTGCCCAGCAATTTTTTACATATATGTTTTTTTGTAAAGACAGGGCTCTGCCATGTTGCCCAGGCTGGTCTTGAACTCCTGGGTTCAAGCAATCTGCCCACCTCAGCCTCCTAACATGCTGGGATTATAGGCATGAGCCAGTGTACCCGGCCAAAAATCTCTTTCAATGACTCATTAGCTTTGAAATAGGCCCTGTTTTCGGAGTTATGTTTCCTTTTGCTTTAGTTATATTTTTCCAAAGAAAAATCCGTAACATAAAGTATAATGCCTTGGCAATTAATTCTAACAGAAGAATGAAGGTTGATACATGCAGAAGGAATGATAGAGTTAGAAAATCAGCATTTTGCAAAATGATTGAAGTAATTTACTTGGTTAATAATGGGCAATGTGATAAAGTATTACCCTACAGGTTATCTGTTAATGTCCTAGGGAAAAGTGAACTATTGAGATGCGGTGATATGGAGGTTATGACCCTAACCAAGTTAAAGAACAGCATGACTAAGGGAGTAGCAATCTGGCGTGTGTGTCTCCTGAAGAGATGCAATAGGAAGTGACCAGTAATTCCACAGAACACCCCTGCCACAATATTCCATTCAATCTGAACAAGTATTTAGACTCAACTTTCAGTTTAGAGAAACCATAGGGGATTGAAGGGTAAATTAAAGGTCATAATAAAGAAATATTCAGACAAATGCAGAACATGAGATGATTTACAAAACAACCCAGTTTCTTATGTCAATATCAGGCAAAAAAAAAGGGGGAAGACTGCTTCAAATTTAAATGGACTCTTAAATCTTGAAAAACAAAACTGTTATAAAAGTTTTAGTGGAAAGATGAGAAAATATGAATGTAGAAATCAGATAATCTTAGGGAATTATTGTTCATCTTAGTTGTGATGTAATATATAATTAATATTATATAGCTATTACATAATATTCTCTATTTATATTATATATAAATATATTTTATTTATAATAGTAATACCCTCATTATATATGTATATATTTATAATATAATAATATAACCCTACATTATCTTTATAATATAATAACCACCTCATTTGGTTACAGAGTTTGATAGAGAGAGTACTTACATTACAGACACAGAATTGTGGGTAGAAATAAATCTCCCAATACAGCTAACGCTCAGTAGAGTCAGAATGCAACTGGATAGTCTATCTCCAGAGTCTGGGTTGTTACCCACAGGCTTATCATGCAGCTGTAAATAAGCAGCTTCCCTCTGGTTAGTGACACCCTCTAGTCCCTAACAACTACTACCAAAATGCTTTCTTTCAAGTAACCATGAGGTCCTCTGCTTGTTGCGGCTGATGGCATCCAACTCTCTCTCCCTGCCCCTGCCCCCAAATTAGCACCACGAGTAAGGAAGGTGTCCAAATTTCTTATGCTTCCCAGAGTACGGAAAAGAAAAATAAACAAAAAACCCCAAAAAACAAAAAACCATTCACTCAATGTTCTTAGTTGGGTCAGACATCTTTGCAGTAGACTGCTTCTGTTCAAAGTCCTCTTCTGATCCATCAGCTATTTGTGGGTGCCTATTACCATCAACACACAAGCCTCAGCATATTGTCCTCAGGCTTGGCAACATTGGGCTGAAACCTGCAGAGATTAAGGGACTAAAACTTAGTTTTATTCACAAGTATTTATTGAGAGCCTATGCACCAGTCCTGTTCTAAATCCTGTCGATAGAGCAGTGAACAAGAACAAAACAAAACAAAAAAACCCCGCTTCTTAGGAATTTACATCCTAGTGCAGGAGTTGGTCAGATTTTTCTGTAAAGGCCGAGATAGTAAACATCTTAGGCTTGGTGGGCCAAATAGTCTCTGGTATAACAATTTAGCTGTGCCATTTTAGTGAAATAGCAGCCACAGACAACATATAAATATATGAGTGCAGCTGTGTCCAATAAAACTATCTACAAAATAAGATGGCTGGTCAAATTTGACCTGTGGGCCATAGGATGCTGAGCCCCCTCCTAGTGGCTTATCAAACACTTTTCCTAAACCTTGTAAGAAAATTAATTACAAGACATTTTGCTTAAATGACCCACTAAAAAATTTGTTTCATCATTTCCATTAAACCAAAATTAAAAGTGTATTCAACTGTTTCTCATCAAGACAAAGAGATATAGCAGCTCAACTTTGAGAGCTGCCCTTTGAGAGTGGATATAAGAAGAAATCTGCTTATGCCTAAAGATTCGTGGTCATTGAGCAAACTGTTTCTGAACTGCCTAATACACACACACACACACACACACACACACACACACACACAAGTATATATATATTTAAAGATAGGGTCTTGCTCTGTCAACCATGCTGGAGTGCAGTGGTGTGATCATAGCTCACTGCAACTTTGAACTTCCTAGGCTCAAGGGATCCTCCAGCCTTAGCCCCCTGAGTAACTAGGCTACAGGCATGCATTACTATGCCTGTCTTTTTTATTTTTATTTTTATTTTTTAGAGATAGGATCTTGCTATGTTGCCCAGGTTGCTGTCAAACTCCTGGGCTCAAATCATTTTTCCATCTGTCTGTCCCCTACAGTGCTGGGATTTTAGGTGTGGGCCTCCATACCTGGCTTGCCTTATATTTCTAATGAGTGCTATTGAGGTACAAACAGCACATGTGATCATTTGTGATGTCTGAAAGGATGATTAAATGGGATTAAACATGCAGGAAATATATTAGGGGAAATGCCCATGAGGAAAAATTGGGAGGAAGCCAGAGGAGATTTGGAGAGGCTTCAGACTGGGATGCCGGTCTAACTGCAGGAAAGAGGAGAGGGAAGGAAGAAGACTTGGGTGGAAGTCTTATCCCTCAAGGCAGCCATGCAACAGTTCCAGCAGGCTGATGAAGAGCCCCTAGCCAAAGTCATGTGACAGTGGACTTGTACAGCTCCCAGGAGCAGGCCTACATATCCCTGCCACAATGAGTGGAAGTGACTGCTGGAAACTGTGGTCTCTGCACCAACACAGCAATGGATTTCAGGGCACAGCCATTGGTGAGCAGTGGTCAATTATACTTCCCACAGTAGGAGACTGGAAAGGTACATCTTTAAGGCTGTGAGGAAGGGCTCCACAGATCATTAATTTGACTGAAAGTCAAGAAAGAAATGACTTAGAAGTGTTTTACCACATTAACTCAAACTCATGAAGGTAAAGACTGCTTTACTTGTTGCATTCTAATAGGACCCATTAAAACATCTTACATAAGGAAGCACCCAAAGGCAGGAGTGATTGCTCATGTCTGTAATCCAAGCACTTTGGGAGGCCAAGGCAGGTGAATTGCTTGAACCTACGAGGTCGAGACAAGCCTGGGCAACATAGCAAGACCTGGTCTCTACAAAAAATAAAGAAGTTAGCTGAGCATGGTGGCACACACCTGTAGTCCCAGCTGCTCATGAGGCTGGAGTGGGAGGATCACCTGAAACCCGAAGGTTGAGGCTGCAGTGAGCCCTGATCAGTCACTGCACTCCAGCCTGGGTGACAGAGTAAGACCCTATCTCAAAAAATAATAATAAATGATAATAAGGAAATAAACATAGCATGGTACATCATCTACCTTATAGAATTCATTATTATTATTAAATAGCTAATATATGTAAAATTATTTAGAACTGAGCCAAGCATGGATTATTAGAGGTAAAATTTAAGGCGACTTTTTTGTCTGTTAATTTCCCCCAAAACCAAATTTGCCTGAGAAAGAAGTGAGAAATAGAATGACACTACAGGAAGTGACATGAATAATTCCTCAAACAAACCCCTTCATATTGTACTCTTGGAAAGAGGAACTTGAAAGCAGAGAGATATTGGTACAAACTGATAACAGAGTGAGAAAAACACTGCAAGCCAGACTAAGGGGGAAGGAAAAGGCATGGTAGTGGTTTCTAATCATTGCCACAATGGCCAGCAGTGTTATTCAGGTGTGGTCATTACTGGTATCTTTCCTGATCATGATACTTTTTTGAGCACAGGAGGATCTTAAAATGCTATGGAGTGAACCTGTGGCTTTCCACGTTTTGTTAAGTTGTAAATCAAAAAGGTCAGCAGAAGACTAGAAAGCAATAAGTTAATTATTTTATAACATAATCGTGTGAAAGCTAGGGCACTAAAATGTACTGGAAAGACATTGTCATGAGTTCCTGAAATAAACTGAGGACCTGAAGTCAGTTTTAGGAAAAGCAACCCTTACCAGTGTGAAACCATGTTAGATGAATATAGGAGGAAAACCATGAGAGCATACCTGGATAGCACAGAAGGATCTACTGGTTTATAAATGCTTATTATAAATGAATAGAGTGTATGGAGGTTAAGAAATAATTCAGATTACTTTTGTAAACTTGGCTCTGAATCAGGATTTGAGTTCACTTGAGTGGTTATGTCTAAGCAGAACATGTCCTGTTGCAATAGTTCAAATAAGTAGCACGAGGGTATACATTTACATATAACAAGTTTGAAGCATCACAACTACAAATAGCATAGGCAATTGGAAGACATGAAAATGAAAGGGAAAAAACACATAGGCTCCCCTTCTTAAGGCAGGGCATAATTTGAGCCATTGTTGTCCTTTTCTACTTTCCTCTTATTGCTACTCGTGATGGATTTGTGATTTTGGAAATGTTTTCTGCGTTTCAGCTATCTTAAAATTGTTCTTGCTGTATCTAATAAACTTTCCTTGGTCTTTAATAGTAAGTTTTAGCTGCTTCATATAGGGAGTAGTGATTCTTTTTCATTGAATTTTCTGTACCATTTTCAATAAAGTACACGTCTTCTGGCCTTAAGGACGCAGTACAATTTATCTCTTAATACTTTACACAGCATGCATCTTAACAGTTTGGAGATTAACATACTAACAATCGGACATTTTTTTCCCCACAACTCCAACTCCTAGGTAGAAAGAGATCAAAAAACAACCCAAGGCACAAGGTTTTAGGGGATAAAAAAATTAAACAAGACCCTTCCATGTGTTCTATAAAAGTTATTGTAATAGAAACTTATACACATTTCAAATATGCAATTAAGTAGGATACATTGTGCATTTGTTTTTGAACATGAGAGTATTTTGTAGGAGAGGGTGAGCATTCTGTTCTAATAAAATAAAATAAATAATACAGTCACATTATTAATACCACAAGAAACCAGGGTGCATATATTATCAAACTTACTGTGACAATGAATGATTAGACAAAGTCTTGTAATTTTCAGGGACAATATGTAGTTCCGCCCATCTCCCATGTTCATCTGATGCTGATGGGCAGCAAAAAGTATTTTCCAAAGCTCATGTGAATCATTGCTTCAATGTAGTCAATACTTAAGTTCTTATTCAATTAGTTAATTATTAGTGTTACTAATCAAGGGGGATAGAAAAGAAATGAGTACCCTGGAGTTTGAATCCCAGATTTTATACACTAGCTGCATGAATATGAGAAATCACTCAAGCTAGTGACTTCTAGCTAAAAGATCTATCTGCTCTAAGTGATTTTCATAAAAACCATTTGTGCAGGGGAAGTTGCGTTATATAAAATGTTTTATCTGTATCAATTACCATTGCTATTTTTCTTTAAATACCAACCTATCTGTGATGCCAATAACACAAATGAAATAAAATAGAAATCATGTTGCACCTTATTTTTGAATGTATATATTTCAGCTTTCATGTCAGAAATCAACTACGTTGGGATAGAATCATCCCTTGGGTTTCAGAATGGTAACTGGAATAATGATTTTCATGGCTAAAAGGGAACAAAGAGACAATTAAAAATGACAGTCATCAAAATGATAGTCATCAAAAATGATATTTTCTATTTGCCAGTAAACTATGATGGCGTGTTTGTGACAGTGGTGATGAAAGGGCATCCCTAGTTTTTACTCGGTGCTCAAATAAGTACGTCATTGGCCTTAATAGGTAGATATATATATATACACACATATTCCTGATAGCTTCATTTGGAATTTTCCTTTCTATCTGCTGAATGCAAAAACCATCTGCAGGTGCCCTTATGGCTACAGCATTACCAGAGACAAAACAAAATAGGTCAAAAATACAAAACAAAGACACCAATCTGACCCAAATAGTTACTTTGTTTGACACATATCATATCACAGTTGGTAGCTGCAGTACTTATTTGAATTTAAACATTGATGAGGTCCTTTGCTGGCCCTGTTTTTGCAAACATATGCAAAGCTAAATATACCAACCCTCATTAGATCAAAAGAAACACGCATAGCATGTCAGGAAGTCATTGTTGTTATTACCAATAAACAAAAATGTATGTTTCCCTAATCACAGTGCTGAAATGTGCTCTGTGTTTATGGAGCAAGCTAAAGAAAAAAAATCTTCCTGGTTGAGTCTGTGGACTCTGGCCCTGGGGGTGTACCTGGGTCTCAACATCTGTCAGCTTTCTGGTCTGCTCTGCAGTCTGAGACAGCAGACTGGTTCCTATTTCCAGCATGGTAGCCGTGTGGTTCTGAACTGCATTCTGCTGTATCTGGGCCATCTCCGACTTCATATTTTCCACAATGTAATTCTCAAGCTGCAAGAGATAAAGGACAAAACATCACATTATAAGCAAAGCCTCCTAGTTGGGGCCTGTAATATTTACAATGACAAAACAAGACACAGCTGGCAAATCAGCCATCTGGCGGGGATCCTCTGCATCTCTGGGAGTTGGAGAAATGGGAGCAGAGCACACAGGAATCCAGTTGTCAATAAATTCCTAATATACTGATAATATATTTATAATAATCCCAATCGTAATGACAATTTGCACTTGGATCACACTTTCTCATTGTTGACATTATCCATTTAACCTTTATAGCAAAGATGTATCACAGTCAGCTTTATTGTTCTGTTTCTTTTATAGATGAAAAAATAGAATCAGAGAGGGCCAGTGATAAACCCAAGGTTGTTCAGCAAGAATGCAGCCAAATTCCCATACTAATTTAAATCGAATTATTGGTGCTCTGGTTTTTCCATTACACCATACTGACCACTTATCTCAGAAAAATTCAGCCTCCTGCTTCCATTTTTGTAATGATAAGTAAAAGATCACACTGCTTTGGGGGAATGGGATGAGGAGTGGGAGGAAGGATGATGTCCAAAACAAAAACCTTTAAAGGAATATTAAAATATAGGCAATGATGTATGAAATGAGCTTCAAAGCCTGAGAGGTGGCTATAATCATTCTCTGTGCTCCTTCGCAAGCTCAAAAATAGGACGGAAAGTACAACGCATATAGCAGTATTTCCCCTTCTTGCTTTGGGTAATATCTAGTCCTTTATGGTGCCATCTTAGAGAACAGTATAGTGCTAAAATAAATGGTGCCATAGGAACCATGGAGAATTATGAGGTGACTTACTGCAAGGGAGGCTATTAGGTACCTGGGAGAATAAAGCTGAACATACCCATTATTTGAAAAATACAAAAGAAACCTGTACCTCCCTGTCAGTGCACTTAATTCCTCCACCACTGTGTGATCACTACATTTTATTACCCAATTACACATATAGGGAAATTGCATCCTAGAGAAGTCAGGTCCAAGGCCACACACCACAAAAACAGTCAGACTTGGACTTGAGCACTGAAGTCCTTAACTCTCATACCAACACTTTCAACCACTTGATAGCTCTGCCAAGTCGTGCTTCACAAGCCGGGTTCCAAATCATTAACAGCTACGTGATTTTTACTGATTTAGTGAACCATAATATATCCACTATTTCATAATCCATCGTAAAATTATTATCATGTAATAAATATAGTCTAAATGTAAATTCCCCTTTGTAAAGCTTTGGCAGCTCACTTGCTAACATCATCCCTTGCTTATTTCTATTTATCAAACACGAATCTGTCCCATGCTAACGAAAATGAGTTTTCAATCAAATTCATATTATTATTAATACATCCTAAATTCATTCTTGGTCAATATAACATAATTCCCCTTCATTCTTTTTCCCCCAAATTAGACACAGGAGGAAAAAAATTCAACCTATAAAAGTTTATTATAAAACAAATACAAAATATATTAGAATAAATCTCTGAAAATTATCAAAATGTGAGGCCTATAGGCCAAATCTTGACTTTACTCCAATTGAACCAACATATTTAAACAACAAGAGGCAAGTAGAGAAAAAGAGGGTATGACAGCATAATAAAAATCTGTCATTTTGGATTCCACATCCTATGTTCCCTTTTTCCTAATAGCATTCCTTAACTTTCTTTCGGGAAGTTATCTTTTTGCCCTTCAGAACAAATGCTTCTGGTAGAGTTGTCCCACCCCAGCATTACGAATGAGTACAGGTTCTAACCTGGCAAGTCAGAATGTTCTGCTCTTACTTCATAAGTGTGAATTGCTCAAGAATGGGAATACATCATAAGAAAGGCCATTAGCCTTAGTTCTGAAATTTTATCAAACTCGTATACAAAATAACTTTGTTTTCCTCTGTGGTTAATAAGCTGGTGACATATGCCCAATACAGTTGATGCCCGATTTTGCCACCACAAAACCAGAGTCACCCAAGAATGAAGCTGACTCAGAAAGACAGATGTTAGATAGGGAGATAGATAGATAGATAGATAGATAGATAGATAGATAGATAGATAGATAGATAGATAGATAGATAGATAAGATAGATAGATAGATAGCTAGCTAGCTAGATAGATAGATAGACAGACAGACAGACAGACAGACAGATCAATCGATCTATGTACATACATAGATACCTGGATGCATACATAGATAGACACAGAGTCAGGTGATACCTTTTGAGCACCTGGACCTAGCTTTATTTTTAGCTAGTTCCACCCTTGGACATTCAGTCGTAAGTTGCATGATCTAACAGTCTCCCATTGAGCAGCCAACCTTTTTTCCCCTTCAATCACATTGATTTAGGTTTTTAACACAACCAAGATTTTAGATCTTTACCTTTGATCAGTGTTTAGCAGAAGAAATTTCAGGCAGGAAAACATCAACAGTATGTTCCTCACTTTTCCAAGGAATTTGAGGTTATACATAAGTGTATGTATCTTAAAAAATTATAGATATGTCTCCATTATAAAGATAATAGCTATCACTCATAGCTGACAGTTATCAATTGCCTACTATGCAACAGGCACTGAGCTACATGTTTTCCTTTTATAATCACACTTAAACCTCACAATTATGTATGTTATAGTTGCTGTATAGATGAGACTATTGAGGCACAGAAAACCCCAAACAACTTGCTCAAGAACAAGCAAGAACTCAACTCGCAGCTCCAAAAGCCATGTTGTTAACCTCTAACCTATTTAGCCTATAGCACTGCTTCATTATGCTATGCATTTTATTATGTAGCTCTTAAAGCTTGAGTGTTCATCAAAACTATGTGGGGAGAATTTTAAAATGCAGATGGAGGTACAAAACACCAGAAATCTTTAAGGTCATGTACTGGGAAACTGTACATTTTATAAAGCTTCCCAATGTAATTCTTATTCAGGTAAAGAATCAGTGCATCTCAAAGTGTGGTCCATAGAATAACTGCCTGTATGAGACCTGCTTGTGAATAGCCATGAAATGAGGAGTTTGCACTAGGATGCAAATTGTCTATGTCACTAAGCACACTGTTTAGTTCGTTCACTTGATGTGTATATATACAAACACACATGCAAGACTTTCTCAATGAAGAAAGTGATGCTCTAGTTTATATTCTGGTGCAAACTTCTTAACATATTTCCTAAATGACAGCAATGTCCTTGAGTGACACTGATTTAAACCATCAAATTTTCTTTGAAATATCAGATTCCCTGCTTATCGAGAAATCTGACTTTCTATGCAAATTTTCCTCCTGAGAGAGTTCACTCATCAGTGAACTCCAATACAAGATCTGCTTGATAATTGTACATCATTTTCTTATGCCATTGGTTATCAGGAGTCTGTTCCCAGAGTTTGACTTGCTCCAGGTGTAATAATAATCATGTAGCCTAGTCTTCACAGGGAGGACGCCCTCAGCATAGGTGGCTACATCAAGGTTCAGTCTTTTTGTATCAGCTGTTGACCATTCTGTATTATTGTGCTTTCTGTAACTATAAAGGTTGACACCAGCAAAGCAAAGTAACTATTTCATGCTAGCATTCATCGCAACCATAAAGTGCCTCTCAGTTCTGCTGACCCTGTTGTAGAAATAAAGTAAGTCTCCAACCTATACTAAAATGCTCGTTTAGGCTGCCATGATGAGTAGCATGAATATAGCTCTAGTTAATTATTTTTTAATCAAATGGGGCTGCCTTCTCCAGGAGTAACTGCCTTTTAATGCAAAATCTAATGGCACACTTAAGTAGCAAGAACCAGATGTAGTTGATTTAAAGGCTGAAGCAGAAGGCAGAAGTCAAATACACAATGTGTGATTAATAAGGAGGACTGCTTTCATCTTATCTCTAAACATTCCTCTGCAGATATATAACTGTGAAATCCATCTTGATGTGCCATAGCAGCCAGGTTCAGAAAAGATTTGTAACAAATTTGATTGTCTTCATATATTCGCTACTGGTTTTAAAATATGTTTACAGAAAATGACAGCTACTTTAAGGTTCAATATTTTATAAACATCTAAGATGTGAATTTTAAGCTTAGAAGTTGCTGATCACAAGAGCTAATGAGTATAATGTAGGAGTCTCTAAATCTGAATCATAAAATTATTTGAGTATACTGCCATGCCAGAGTTTTATAAATTATTGGCCAAAATACTAGGAAGAGGATTGTAGAATTCGATTTGAAATGAAATGACAATAAATGATGACTTTCAAGGAAAAAAAAATGTTGCATTTGTAAAGTGATTTAATATTTGCATAGCCTTTGTACACATTGTCTGACTTGATCCTTATACCAAACTTACAAGGAGACAATTGATTCCATTTTATAGTTTAAAAATTTGAGGCCTTCAGTGACTTTGTAGAAATCAAAGAAAAGTCAGACATCAAAGAAAAATCTCAACTCTATCTTCTGATGTTCTACTAGCCTCAGAGTTGTGGGAAGTGTTCTGTTATTGGACTAGCTGCCTGGATGATTGGTTGATAATTTCAATTTTAGTCAGCTATTGCATGTTCATCATTATAATATAACATAATATATTATAATATTTATTCCTTTGAGAAAAAAATGCATCATTAGAGGGTAATTACTTTCACTTGACTTCACCATAGTGGCGACCAAGTTAATTTGAGGTGGGATGAGAACCCCTAGGGCCAGGTATGTGGAAAGCTTACTTTGCCAGTACTTTTAATAGAAGGGAATCATTAAAAACCCTCTCATTAGTTCTTACCTTTTTTTCTTAGTAACGTAAGTTTATTTTGTTCTGCTCATTCTATTTTTTGCCAACCATTGTAAAATATAATACCGGGAATAACAATAATACACAAAGCCTCTACAAAGGCTAGATATGTACCAGCTTTTACAAATACACAGTTCATTGAATCTTTAGAACAATCCAGGTACTGTAAGTATTATTTTCCTCATTTCACTGATGTCTAAACAGAGGCTCATGGAAGTTAAGTCAATCGTCTAAGATCACACAGTGGGTTGTTGGCAGAGCTGGTATGTTGCTTTGAGGCTAGATTTCCCAGTAGCTCCATTCTGAAGGAATGTCACTCATCAAACGCAAGCATATTATTACCAATGTTAAAAATAAATTCTGATAATACGCTATATTCCTGCACAATGTATGTAAAAATGAAAGCTACAGAAATGATGAGGTGAAACTTGTTCAAAGATTGATCAGTTTTTAATGTATACATTTGCATATTGATTGATGGCTGTACTATCTTAGGAGGAAATATTACCCATGGTGAGAAAGCAAATATCCAGTCAGCTGTATGAAAAGTCTTAGTGTTAAGTAGGCAAAGAAAACATATTTTTAAGAAGGTAATATAATCAGCCATTTGTAGTTCTCTCATAAATCGCATACCCCTGTCTTTTGCCCAATGAGCAGGGGAGAATTGATGCTATCATTCTCCGTCATGAGAGAGAATTTTGGGAGAGCTTTTACTAGACTCTCAAAACCCTTGGGGGCTTCAGGTTCATGAGAACCAAAATCTGTGTGAGATTATGACATGTCTTGTATGTGAAATGCATTCTGTATCATTTCACTTCAAGAGACCACTTCAAGGGGTCTCTTAAACCAGAGCATATCTTAAAGCACAAAGAATATAATTTCTCCATGTAATTCTTAAGAAAATAACATTTTAAACCCTATAAAAATTGACAAAGGCATTGCTTGCTTAAAATATGGTGCAGATTAAATGGACCCTCATTGGATGTTGGTGCATATGGTATCACTCAGTTATGGCAAAACAACCATGAAATAAAGCAAAAGGGTAAATATGGGAAAGCAATAAAAAGGTAAAACAATTCAAAAAATGCCTTAAATGTTGATGGTTTTATCTAATCTCATTGTTCCATAAATCAATGGCAATATTGAAAATGCAACTATATCTAGGTTTATGGCCTTATTTAAAAAAAAGACAGCTGAAGCCAAGTATATTATTTTCAGGGATTTCTATTCTAAATCTCCCAATACACTATTTCTTTTATGAAATGGAGAAATATAATTGTCTTTTTAGACAATAGATCTATTTAGCTAACATTTAAAATGGTTTCTGTACTGATACACATGCCATGGATCCCATTTCTCATTTTGATATCTGAAAGGATATTTACTATTTATGGAAGAAAGAAAACCATTAGTACAAGAGAGCTGAAAGAGGCATTAAATATTATGAGCTCCAAGGATCTCGTTTTATAGATGTGGTGACTGAGGTTCAGAGAGGTTATAGAAAGCAAGGTGAAACAGCTAATCAATGTCAGATGTCAGGTCGTGGCCCCTCTGTGTGTGGGAAACTCAGGCTCACATCACTAGGCTGCGCCAACAGCAATGACTGTCGGTATCTTAGACCCACCCAATAGTTCTTTTCTAATTCCCTGGTTCCTGCTACTTGCTTTGCCTTTGTTGACTCCTGATTTGGATCTCCCCTTTCGCCATCTCATGCTCCATCCACTTTAGGGGTCTTGACTTCCTTTGCTGGACTCTGTTCTTGCTTCCTACCATTGATACCCATCAGCTGCCCCCTGGTCACTGAGCTTCAGCAACCACTTGATTGTTTTCCTTCAGAGGCATCACCTCACAAGTGGCAAAAAACAGAACTAAATTCTAAAATTAGTTCAGGCTTATCACCCCCTGTGTCAGTTCAGTTTAGTCTTAGCATATATGTGGTAAGTGTGTGCTGTGTACAAAGCCTGGTGCCAAATCCTACAAGTACAAAGAGTTGAGTCTAGTAGGAAATAGAAACATGTAAATGAGTCATTTCAACAGAGTTGGTGAATGGAGTCTGCCTCTGACTATGTTTCTTTCTGTAAATATTCTTTCTGCTTGATAGGGAGATGCCCTCAAATACTGATATTAATAATGTCCATGGATGTTTGTTACTCGGCCTCCAAGGGAATAGTAGCAACATCCCATTGAGGCATATGTAGAAGCTATCAAGGGCAACCCAGAAAATCCCACAGGAACAAATTCTCCTGCCATTGCTTTTTTTGGTAATGATTCTTGTGGGACCACATATTTGTGGCTGCTGAAAGTTGCCAAAGTCATTTACATTGCTCCCAGAGTTGGGCCAGGACCCAGGAAAGTCATTCTCTCTTTGTATAAGCAAATGTCTCCTGTGCCAAAACACATTTTACTAACCTGGCACCTCTCTTCTACACCTACCTTCTCACGCTAGTAAAATGTCAGAGTCATGGAACCTCAAGCATATCAGTATGTCTGCTGAATTTTTCCCTTTACCTTTTTTTAAAAGGCACATGGCATATAAAAAGCACATTCAGCCTTGAGTCAGGATATCTGGATTGTAATCCAGGTACTATCATTGATATACTCCATGAATTTGGAGAAATCACTTAAGCAATTTGGGTTTAAGTTCTTCATCTATGAAATAAAGGGCTGGATTCGATCATTTCTAACGACTCACGAAGCTCTCAAACTCTTTGATTTAAAACTTCCTTTATAAAGTACAAGAGTCTATAAGGTTTGAATTTTAATTTGTTATTGAAAATTGAAATCTGAATGTATATATCCATAAAATATAACATACATATCCTTAATGGCAGTAACGAAACAATGATACTAGAAACAACAGCAAAGCCCTGGACTGGATCATGTCTCCATAGCAGGCACATCTGTTTTAAGATAAAGAGCTAGAATCTCTGAATTGCTTAATCCCCAGGCACCATTCTGTCCCAAATATATTCCTTGTCTTTCTCCAACACAACTTGGCTTTGTGTCGATGATTGTTATCACAATGAATGGTACCATTACCACCTATCTGTTTATCCAAGCCACAGGGAATCACCTTGATTAGTCTTTTCCTTCTTTTTCTATATTAAATCCACACCAGATTGTGTTGCTGGTTTGTTTGTTTGTTTGTTTTTGAGAGGGAGTCTCACTTTGTCACCCAGGCTGGAGTGCAGTGGGGCGATCTCAGCTCGTTGCAACCTTTGCCTCTTGAGTTCAAGCGATTTCCGGCCTTGGCCTCCCGAGTAGCTGGGATTATAGGCACAAGCCACTTAGACACAGGGTTTCGCCATGTTGGCCAGGCTGGTCTTGAACTCCTGACCTCAGGTGATCCACTCGCCTGAGTCTCTGAAAGTGCTGGGATTATAAGCATGAGCCACCCTGCCCCGCCGGCTGCCGTCTCTTGAAGGCTGCCTAGGTCAATCCCTCTCCCACTTCCCTCTCTCCCTACTAATATCACTTTATACTCACAGTCACTGACTAAGGTCAGACTCTCATTTTTCTTCTGGATTTGTTAATGGCCCCATAACTGGTCTCCTGACTCCAGACTTGCCTCTTCCAATCCATCATCCATGCCATCGCCAGTGGGAACAATCTAAAGCACAGATTTGGCTTGTCATGTCACTGCTCAAACTCTTTCAGTAGATTCTACTACCTGCAGATAATGTCACAACACTGTATTTGTTATAGATGATTCTTGACAATCTGGACCCTGCTTCTCCCACTCTACATGTACTTTATGCTCCAGACACACCAAATGACCACAATATTTTCATTTCACTAAGCACACACTCTTTTTGACTCATGTCTTTGCGTATGACTTTGCTCCAACTGGAATGCTTCTTTTCCCCTTCATTCTCCCTTTTCTTGGGCTAGGTCCTATTTTTCAAAACTCAGTTCAAGCTTTTCCTCCTCTAGGAAGCCTCTCATCAATCTTCTCTCCGTAATATCCTTCCTTTCTACTTCTAGAGCATACTGTGCCTCTGTTTTTCATAATAGCCTTGCTCACCACCCTTCCTTTCTACTTCTAGAGCACACTGTGCCTGTTTTTCATAATAGCTGTGCTCACCACCCCAGTACAAGTTCCTTAAGTACAAGCACTACCTGGTTCAACTTGGTATCACTTCCTTTCACTGCCTGGCACATAATGGGGCCTCAATACCATTTTGATAAATAATTTAATGCATAAATGAATTTGTGTATGAAAATAGTGAGTCTCCCATTGTGAGTTTAGCCTAATTCCATTTGTTTCTCTAAGTAAGAAATATCATATTAGCAATTATCCATGATCCCCTTTTGAATGGCAAAGGAACCAGGGTAAATGATGTAAAAGTACATAGATCTGAAGACAAATATCCTCACTTTGTGGACCACATAACCCCATCTTGTCTTACCATGTCTTTCTACTTTGCTGTTCCCAATCATCTCGCCTATGAGTCATTGTTTAAATCAAGTAAAATCGATGAAACACATTGAAAACTAACCATGTTTTAATCATTGCTCCATACATAAAAGCAAAAGAAGTAAAACTTAATGCTGTTCCTTGAAATGGCTTATAACATAAACATGCTACAAATGCTGGACTGAAGGTACCAATGTCCTGCTTGCCTTCCTGCCTGCCTGATGGGTAGAATAAAGAAAGGAACAAAGCCTCTCAGTGAGGGAATCTAATAAGTCTTTCCAGAGGCCGTCCCAAAGGAATATAGAAGGAAGGGCATACATTTCTTCTGTCTCCCTTAATATTAAAAAAAAAATTGGCCTTATGATCATGATACCGCATTCTGGCCTAGGCAACAGAGTTAGAGCTTATATCTGAAAAAATACAGTCTGGAAAAATTGAGGGCTAGGGGTTAAGAAAGGACTCTGGAAAGACTTTGACAGCATGCAAGGAGCTGTGCTTGCTTAGGCAAGATGACTCTCCTGCCTACCTCCTGAAATGTGCTTCTTGGGAAATCAAGAGAGAAATCAGCCAGCAGCAAGAGCATGCCATTGGTGCCATACCACATACATGGGGCAAGGGCACAGCATCAGACTTTTAATATGAGACTCATGTAGAAGGTAAAGACAGATAATTTCTGTGCACTTTACCATATTTTCATGTAGAAGTCAAAGACGGATAACTTCTGTGCACTTTACCATATTTTCAGACACACTAAGCATAAAGTTTACCCATTTAATAACATATATAAGAGCATATGTTGTATGTACATATGTACATACATACAAATACCTCTGCACAATTATGCTCTTGGACACACATATATTTCCCTATTCCCAACCTACATGTGTCCAGTTCTACATTCATACTTTGTAGTTATATTCATTTCATTGCAGTTTATTTTCTTAAAGATTCATTTAAAATAACTAACGCATCACTCATCTTTGAATGAGGCATATTTGATGTAAAATATAATCACTTTAGATAATGCCCATTAATCTGTCATGGACAGCTCCAGTATTCTGCCTAACAACCCAGAAATCTTTTTCCCAAATTCTAAATTTATACTTAGATGACAGAAGAATGGAAGAATTACAAAGCAACTTGGTATGCATTGTTTTTACAACAATAAGAGGGATCTTTTTTTAACTAAACAAGATATTGTTTCAAACAAAATTGCAAACATGTCTCCCTTTACTGTAATGCTTTTTACTTTCTTGCTTATCTGAAATGCAATTTAACCCCCTGCATGCTACACAAAATACATTCTGTTTCACTTAAAAAGAGAAAGCTTTGACATTTGAACTATAGACCACCCCAGAAGCTAGTAGGTTGTGAGGCATTGATGGGGTAAAAGGTTCTCCAGTAGATAATTCTTCTAAAAAACATTTTCTGCAAACCACACTTTTTTCTCCTCTGACAAATGACAACGATGCAAACACATAGCTTAAATGATGATCCTCTAAAGGAAATCTTCTGCATTAAATGAAACATTACAGGACAGATCATGAAATTTAAATACCCAGCAGATGATATGAGATACTCAGGAACAGAAGTTTGAAAGCCTTAATAATTAGGGGATTTACAGATTTTTCAGGAATACCATGACTAGGTAGAAAATTGCCATCATTTTACTCTGGTATTTTGTATGAAATTGGAAGGTATTAACACTTAAAATCAAGTATCTTTCAATAAAACCTCGTCACTATTCAACACTCTGACTTTTTAGGCTGTTATTACTCTTTCATTTATGCTACTTCTTTTCTTGCTTACAATGAAGCTGCTTTGTTGGTCGTCTTTCTCTTCTGAAATATCTTGTTTGTGGGTTTTTAAAATTAATTTTCTTTCATCTGCTTAAAGTAAAATAAATGATAAAAGTGTGTGTGTATATATGTATAATGTGTGTGTTTTCTCCCACAATATAAGATTACTCAATGGAACATACAGTAAGTTTGTACAGGCATAAAACTGTCAATGTCATTGTATAATAAACATTCCAAAGCATTGTGTGTGAGGTTCAACTAATTTTTTTCTGTGTGTATATATGTATAATGTGTGTGTTTTCTCCCACAATACAAGATTACTCAATGGAACATATAGTAAATTTGTACAGGCATAAAACTGTCAATGTCATTGTATAATAAACATTCCAAAGCATTGTGTGTGAGGTTCAACTAATTTTTTTCTGAATAATATTTGTTGAGTAGTTCTTATTTAAATTACCCTTAGTCCAAGTATTGGAAGAATTACTAGGATAGAAAAAGTCATTCAAAGCATAAGAAAGGGATAATGATTGCTGACATCTTATAAATGCAATACAATCCCTATTTTTTTCTCACTTTGATCAAAGGACTACAGACAGTGGGCATTGTTTCATCTTTTGACAAAAACCATTTTGGTGCCCTGGTGATGCTTGTTACATCCCAAGTGCTATTGGATGAGAGACCAAATTAGCATTACAATGAACTAGCTTCTCTGAGAATTAACTATACACCACAAGAGAATGAAACAAAGCATGAGTAACTGCGAAAATACCTGCTCTCGTGACTACACGTATTGCCAGAGGAATTTTGTAAAAGTCAGTTTTAAAGACTCATTAATCTAGTTTTGGCAGCTGTAGATCACCTCCCAGTGTTCCTCCTGATTTAGTCCCCATCCCCAACAAGCTGGGAGCACTGGACACTTTATATATTCATTAACTGAAAGAAGCCTAGGCTAATTTATTGGAAAGTCTAAATCCTGGGTTCTTATGATCATGAAATGTGGATAATAGAGACCAGGAAGCTGCCGTACCTACTTAACAGACATCACACTTTGACATATTTATTTTGGATGTTTTCATTTTTAGTAAGAAATAAATTACTACATAGAAAATTAAGGTGCCTCCTGTTCCACAATCAGAATATAACCTTTATTCTGAAGTTGATGTGGGCTTTTACTCTGCAGGTTTACATTGAAAATAATATACTGTCTAGTACATTTTCATGATGTACAAAAATGTTACCTTATTGCATGATTTCTTCATTCTCTTATTTTTAAATCAATATTATGTTTTTGAGACTTAGATACATTAACAGTATTGTTTTACTATGAATTACAGGACTGAGTTAGATTTAGTAATTCTAACTGCTAATAAAACATTCTCATATCCCAACGCCTGACTTACTCTGAAGAGAGGAGTACAATGTCTTTCAGATTCCTGTTAACCCTGAGTTCTAGCTCAGACACAAGAAGAAACAAATTGTTTCTCAGACTCTCACAAAGCCCCCAGGGTCTCTTCTCTAAGGATCTAAAGGAAAGCTGTGTAATGAATCTTCCCCTATTTAAATACTATATCTCAAGAATCTGAATGAATACTTTTTAAATTTGGCAAATAGTTATTTCCCAGAGAGAGCAATTAGGGGGTTGAGAAAGAAAGGAAACAAGTTACCAGAACTAAACATTGATTCTATAGTTATTCTCAAACATAAATTACTACATTAAGAGTTTAAAATAACCATGACCACAATTATAAAGACAGCTCTCCCAGCTTCCTAGCAGCATTCCATTGAATAGACTAGATAGTCTAGATTTTAAGGTGCAAAGTGGCTTAAATATACCAGCTTTCCATGGCTTACAAACAAAAAAACAAAACCCTTTCTGTTCAGCATAGTACACAGTATACAAAATGATATATTTAGCATGTTCTCAATTATGGTAAGCATATTCAGACACAAATGTGTATGCATTTGAAAAAGAAAAGAAATACTGAATTGTCAACAGTGCCTGTCTCTGGCTGACGGGAATACAGGTGAATTTTATTTTCTTCTTGAAATGGTTTGGTTGATTTTCTCCATTCTTTAGAAAATGAGAATTTAATTTTATATCAAGAAATAAAATAAAGAACTAGAGAAAGAAAGCAATGTGCTTGGAATGCATTCATTCTTAGTAGGAAACTTACAAACATCTGGCAGAGTTTAGTGGTGGCCTGGTTGGAGAAGTTCTAGAAAACTCTGCTGCCCTCCATAGACATTCCCCACTGGCTCAGCCAGTTTTCCTCCTCTAGTCTTGCTCCCTACCTGCCACCCCTAATTCTCTGGTTTCATAAGAAGTCAAGAAAACAAACAAATAAGAAGAAATAAACAAAAGAGCCAAAACGGCTGCAAGTAGGTCTTTAACAACGGGAAAGGGCTGGGTGCAAAGCCTGTAACAATAGCCTTTGTTTTTTGAGTACTTGTTGTGGATCAGCCAATGAGGTAAGGTCTTGAGGTTCTTCCTTTAATTATTTCTCACAGCAGCCCTTTGAAATAGGTATGGTTACCATCTCAGACCAATGAGGTGGCAGAAGTGATGAGAAGTTCAGTAACATGATTATGACTACAGAACCCAAATGTTGCAGTCAATATTCAGACTCAAGTCTCTTTGATGCCCAGGTCACTCTCTTTCCACTTTATTCAGCCCCATGTTCTTGGTTAGGGCAAGAATTACAAACAGGCCGTTTGCTGCCCAAGTTCAAACAGCCAAAGTGTTTTGACTAGCACATTATTTTTAAAATATGGTTTCAAGCCTTTAACAAGAGTATGTAATCTCTAGTTATCCACAGCCCATACCTCTCTTGGATATAAAACTTCTGGTCCTTTTAGCTATTAAGGTGAGTTGCCCAGATCCTAATGGCATTTGAGTTGCCATCAGTAAGGGGGAAATGAAGGCACCTAACATTTGATGATCACCGTCAGGCAGTAAAATAGTCTTCGTATACTTGTCATCCTTGTAAAAATACAATGAAGAGTCCCCCTCACCACTCTCATGCTTAGAAATACCGAAAGAATGATTGAGTCAACATGTGGTAAGACATTTGAGGCCTTTGTAAGCCCAGCAAAAATATGAAACATAATTATTTTATATGACAAGGTGACTTATTCTTTCCTCAGCTCCATAGTGACACGCTGTTTATGGCCACATTAATTATCCTTGCTGAAAAGCATTAGCATTTGCTTTCATTTACTCAACCAAAACAGAGACATCATCTTCACATGTCATATGGATTAGTATCATGTTTGTTCTCCTGTTCATTACACCATAATTCTTTCAAATAAGCACAAATATCAAGAAAATATGGATTCTAACATTATTACATGCACATTAAAAACATATTCTCATAGAATGAGCTCTAATATTATGATTTTTTTAAAGTTTACCAACAAAATCCAATCAATATTCAAACAAGCCATTTTTCTTTGGGAAATAGTGTTTTGTTCTTTACTAAACTAAAATATGTTGTACTGTAAATTGAACCTGCTAAGCTGAAATAATTTTATCTCAAAAATCTTTTAGTCGTTAAAAGCAAAGTTATGCTTAAAAAAATTTGCAGACTGTATATATATATATTTGTATAGAATCTTAAATTGGAATATAGACAGAATATATACAGATCTATCTATAAATATAGAATATATGCATACATATGTATCTGTATATCTATATCTATAACTTCAGAATATATGTATATATTATATACCAATATAGGATATATCTGGGATGGAGTAATAGTAAATTGAAAGTGCCATATCTTATTAAGTATGTATAGAAACACAGAATAGTAGTTTAAATATCAGCAAAGACAGGCTGGGCATGGTGGCTCATACCTGTAATCCCAGCACTTTGGAAGACCAAGACGGGCAGATCACCTGAGGTCAGAAGTTTGAGACCAGCCTGGCCAACATGGTGAAACCCTGTCTCTACTAAAAATACAACACTTAGCTGGTGTGGTGGCAGACGCCTGTAATCCCAGCTACTCAGGAGGCTGAGGCAAGAGAGTCGCTTGAACTCCGGAGGTAGAGGTTGCAGTGAGCTGAGATTGCACCACTGCTCTCTGGCCTGGATGACAAGAGTGAGACTACATCTCAAAATAAATAAATAAATAAACAATAAATAAATATCAACAAAGACACACAGATACATACACATATGTAGATGTGTATATGTATTATACATTTTCACATACTTTCTTTATAAACACATTTCAATGAACATTTACTCAGTAAGTTTTATATGTGTCCTATGCTAACAGGCATTGTGTCATGAATACATAAATATGAAAAAGATGCAGTACTTGCTTAGTCCCTGGCAAGTGAGAAAAACAAGTATATAAACAGACATTAAATTAGTAGCTGTTAAAGTAGAAATATTCTCTACAAAACTGTAAAAAATATATTCCAAGTTTATAAAACACATGACACTTTTATTCCAGATACTCATAGAGAAGAAATAGATTTTCAAGGACTTATCAGGAAATTCAGAATTATTTAGTACGAATGTGTCTTCGAGAAATACGTACTTCATCAGCCTTTTTTTCTGTCCTGATGTGCATTCCCACCCAGGGCTGGCTGTTCTCAGAATTCACAGCTTTAATATTAAAATTGTAACACCATCATTAGCTCCAGGAAACCATGAAGCCCAAACGCCATAGATTCTAGGATCTCATTGAGGCCTTTTGCATTCTTGACTTCTTAAAGCCAATGGTTCTCATGTCACAGAGATGTGTTTAATATGAGATGTGTTTAAAAAGTCTAGTGAGTTTGCTAGAAAACTACCATTATATGAAGAAATTATACGTTTGTTTTTCATAATTCTCACCATTTCATTTTTTTCTGTAAAAAAGGAAGAGTCAGAGAATATAAGTAATTTCCCAAAAGACATACAGTTACATGAGGCTTATCCAGTTTGTCTAGGGTTGGGTGAATCCACACCAAGCCTATCTTCTCAGCTGTAAGAATTTCTCATATCAAAAATAGAGAATCTTTGCAATCTACCTGACTTCTTCCAAAATGGGGGAAAGGTCTTGGTGAATTCCCACAGGCAGGTAGAATCCTGCGGCACGAAGAGCTATTTTTAACGTGGTGCCGTGGAGAGCTCCCAGAATGTGTCAGCAGGGAACCTGAGTGCTTTTTTATTTATTTATTTTTCACTTGTCAGCCATATGAACTTTAAGGTATTTTACTTCTGTGAGATAAATATTTCTCATCAGTAAAGCCATCATGCTAATTGTACCTGTCCTAAACATCTCAAAAGTTTCTTTTAATGACCAAATGAAATAACACATGTCAAAATGCTTGGTCAGTTGTAAGGTGCTATGTAATGTCAGATACTTACTCTTTGATGTGGGTAGGTTGGAAGAAGCAGTTAGAGAATCTATTTGAAGTGTGAGGTCTCTGGTGTAACTGCATATGCAGTTATCAGTAAGACGGCAATGAACAGCTAATGTTAGCCATCATATTATTGCTTTTTCAAAGTTCTGATTTATACTTACGTGAGAAGCAGCACATGTGAAGCAGTGTTTGAGAAAGAATAATAAGCTTTGGACTCTGAAAGCTCTAATCTGGCAACTGGCTAGCTGTGTGACTTTGAGCAAGTTGCTTTCCCTCTCTGTGCTTTACCTTCTGCATCTAGAAAAAGCAAAGAATAATGCACCTGCATCATAGTATTGTTTGAGGATTAAATAAGAAAAATCAAAAATATATCTAAATTGAAAAATAAAATAACAAGCTTCAAATGGGAAGAACAGGATTAAACTTCCTCAGTGGGCATGGATGTGAGAGATGGCATTGGACAGTAAAAAAAATAAAATTAATAGGAATTTGTTACAGAGGCCTAGCTTCCTAATACTTATTAAAACTGTGACTATGAACAAGCCATTTAACTACTCCAAGCCTCAACTTCCTCATCTGTAAAGTAAATATAATAATATCTACATCAAAGCAGTTTTGTCAAGAATGAAACTATTTCATTAACTGTAGCTATAAAAATATAGTCCCCTGACTGATACTTACTGCCTGCCTAATGCTAAAGAGTTAAGCAAATCTAAGTATCTTTTCTTTTAACACTCTTTCAGGACATCTATGTACTACAGACTGGCCATAAATTCTATAGATAATAATATCCTATTGCATTTTAACGTAATGTCAGAAAACCATTTACTGTATACATTTATTAATTTTTCCAGCCTAAAGACCACCAGTGGACTTACTCATTTGTAACTTTTTATATAGCAAGCAAGTATCCACAAGAACGTTTTTAGTTACATGATTAAATAAAGAAGTGCTAAGCCCCTGAGTTTTATCAAATAATACAGTGGTTAATATTATTATTACTACGATTTTTTGAGACAGAGTCTCACTCCGTCACCCAGGCTGAAGTGCAGTGGTGCAATCTCAGCTCACTGTAACCTCCGCCTCCCAAGTTCAAGCGATTCTCCTGCCTCAGCCTCCTGAGTAGCTGGGATTACAGGTGTGTGCCACCATGCCCAACTAATTTTTATATTTTCAGTAGAGACAGGGTTTCACCATGTTGGTCAGGCTGGTCTCAAACTCCTGACTCCAATCTAGCCACCTGCCTTGGCCTCCCAAAGTGCTGAGATTACAAGTGTGAGCCACTGTGCCCAGCCCGATGGTTAATATTGGCTCTTCATTGTCTTCTCATTGATAACTGTATATGCACTCACACCAAAGAATTCACATTTCTAAGGGACTTTCAAACTGCTTCTCCCAATCTAACCACACCAAAGTATAAGCATCTGTCATTTGCATATAAAGAAACATCTTGTATAACATGTGCTAGTTGTTTCAAACCTTCAAAGGGAATTTTCTCCTTAAGCAATTTTAATCCAGAAATACCTGTAATTATGATTTCAATGATGAATAGGCCATAAAGTGCTAGGCCAGCAATGAATAAAGTAAGAGACTGCAGTGAATGGAGTTCCTAGATGCCTTTCAGAAAAGTACTGTGCAGGTATGGTGTGTAGGGAGCAAGGAATGGAGGAAGATTGCAGAAGGGGAAAAATAAAAGACATTCAAAACATTATTGTTAACACAAGTACCTGAGCATCTGACTTCAAGGAATGAAGCATACAATTATTCATATTATAAAAATATTAATCACCTTATGTAGTACACAAGGGCCCAGAGTAACAATATTGCAAACATTTAAGGTTTCTATTAAAACTTCCTGATAAATTGATAAATAAACTGATAAGCCGAAGCATTTCAAGTTACTGATGATACTATCAATGCAATGGTAAGACAAGGCAAATATGATATTAGAATAAATACAAAGCACATTTATTCATATGGTTCACTACCGGAAACTCAGCAAACTTGACAATGGGCGGCCTCAAATGGTGCTCTCCCCCATGAGAAGTAGTGACTCGTTAAGACAGACTGATGCTTAGAATTTCATAAACCTCAGGGGCTTAGCACTTCTTTATTTAATCATATAACCTAAAAAGTCCTTGTGGATGCTTGCTTGCTATATAAAAAAATTCCCAATAAGTAAGTCCACTGAGATTTCTGAGTTTCCTGTGACTCTCACCATTAATGCATCTGCAACCACCATGCTATTGGGCATGAAGCAATAAGTTGTATCCTTGCCTGGGGCATGTCTTATGGTCTAACATGGAAAGGTCATGACTCTATGAGTATTGGGATTTTGTCTTTCAGTGGGATTCTAAACAGAAAGAGGCTCTCAAAAAAAGAGACATTAAAATTCTCTGCCTTCCAAAACATTCAGATAGATGCAATCACTAGAAGAGAATAAGGATGGTTCTTCTCAGGAAAAAAACATAAACATAATTAAGTCAGGTTAAAGTAGTGGCTTTCTCATTTTCTTGACTGTGACCCACAGTAAGAAGTGCAGTTTTAATTGGGACAAAAAACAAATACAACACATACACACACACACACGATTGTGCCTGTACACACTGTACACACAAATATAAATAAAAGTTTCATTAAACAATACCAAATCCAAATACATAGTAAACACTAGAACCCAGGTCTCTAACCCTCTGATATTTTTACAATGTTCAATTTTATTTCATTTCTACAAAAAGGCTTGACTCAACCCATTTTTAATTTTCCCAACTTGCTGTGGTCATAACGTTCAGTTACAAAACACTGAATTGGAAATTGATGTTCAAAAGACTATTTATTATGTTATCACTATATGCCCAGTAATGTGCTAAATAGTTTGCTCACATCATAGCATTTAGTCCTCAAACCAACCATCAGAGATGAGTTTTATTACATCTACTTCATGGACAAAGCATCTGAGATTAGAATTTAGCTCCGTTTGTGCAGACAGGAAATGGGAGATCAGAGATTGTAAATCAGTCTTTTCTAATTCTTACTCATTCAAATACTTTCTAATTCTTATCACATTATACCACCAAAAAGTCAAAAGTTGCTACCTCAGGACAGACTAAACAGAATCTTGGTTAAATTAGCACAAAAGTATCTCTGTACAATTAAAAGAAGAAAAAAAAAAAAAACCAACAACAACTGGCAGAACCTGAAATATGTTTGCTGTGTTTTTTAAAGATCACTGTATATATGTACAATAAACTCAACATAGTTCTCCTTAGAACATAGGCTCACTTTTTTAATCCAGAAAGCTTGTTGTCATTATTTTTAACAGTTGCAAAACTTAACTGTGTATTGTTATTTATAAACACTTCAATTAGATGAACTCAAACTGATTATTAAATCTAAAGACAACATCAGTATGATGATCAGCTTCTAAGATGGTCCAATGATCCCTGCCTCATGATAGTCATACCCCGGCGTAGTCTCCTCCTGCATTCTACCGAGTTGATCTGTGTGATCAATAGAACATGGAAGAACAGATGCTATGCCACTTCAGATATTACATTGTAAATGGCACTACAGGTTCTATTTTGCATTCTGTCTCTCTGGCTCTGTCTCTCTGATCACTCACTCTGGGGAAAGTCATACTGTAAGAAACTTTATGGTGGAGAGACCCACATGGTGAGAAACTGAGGCCTTCTGACAACAATGGGGGAATAGACCCTCCAGCCCCAGTCAGGTCTTCAGAGATTGCAGTCCCTAAACCAGAATCTCCCAGGCTAAGCCATCCCCAGATCCCGAAATCTCACAAACTATATGAGATAATAAATCATTGCGATTTAAAGCTACATGAATACCTTGGAGGCATTGTAGGTTTGGTTCCAGACCACCACAATAAAGCAAATATTGCAATAAAGCAACTCATACAATTTTTTTCGTTTCGCAGTGCATATAAAAGTTGGGTTTACACTATACTGTGGTCTACTAAGTGTGCAATAGCATTATGCCTAAAAAACAGTGTACATACTTTAATTTAAAAATACTTTATGGTTAAAAAATGCTAAAGATCAACTGAACCTTCAGTGAATCCTGATCTTTTTGCTGGTGGAGGGTTTTGTCTTGATGTCGACGACTGCTGACTGATCAAGGTGGGGTGATGATTGCTAAAGGCTGGAGTGGCTGTGGCAACTTTTAAAAATAAAACAGTGAAGTTATCCATATAAATTGACTTTTCCTTTCACTAAAGATAAATTTAAAGCATGCTCTCTGTCTCTGTCTGTCTCTCTTTGATCACTCACTCTGGGGAAAGTTATACTGTTTGGCAGTATTGTAAGCACAGTAGAACTTTTTCAAAATGGGAGTCAATCCTCTCAAACCCTGTCAATACTTTATTAAAGAAGCTTATGTAATATTCTAAATCCTCTGTTTTCATTTCAACAATGTTCATGGAATGTTGGCCAAGAGTAGATTCCATCTCAAGAAACCACATTCAGAAGCAACTCCTCATCTGTTTAACATTTATCATGAGATTGCAGCAATTCAGTCACATCTTCAAGCTCCTCTAATTCTAATTCTCTTGCTATTTCCACCACATCTGAAGTTGCTTCCTCCACTGAAATCTTGGACCTCTCAAAATCATCCATGAGGGTTGGCATCAACTTCTTCCAAACTTGTGTTAATGTGGATATTTTGACCTTCTCCCATGAGTCACTAATGTTCTTAGTGGTTTCTAGAATAGTGAATCCTTTCTGGAAAGTTTTCAATTTACTTTGCCCAGATCCAACTGAGGAATCATTGTCTATGGCAGCTTTAGCCTTCTAAAATGTATTTCTTTAATAAGAACAGTAAGCCAAAACTACTCCTTCATCCATGGGTTACAAGATGGATATTGTGTTAATAGGTATAAAAACAATGTTAATATTCTTGTACATCTCCATCAGAGCTCCCAGGTCACCAAATACATTGTCAATGAGTAATACTTCAAAAATAATCTTTTTGTTTGAGCAGTAGGTCTCAACAGTGGACTTAAAATATTCAGCATGCCATGCTGTAAACAGATGTTTGGTTCCATTTCTAGACCACAGGCAGAGTAGATTTAGAATAATTCTTAAGGACCCTAGGATTTTTGAGTTAGTAAATGAGTATTGTCTTCAACTTAAAGTTATGAGCTATATTATCCCCCTTACAAGACAGTCAACCTGTCTTTTGAAGCTTTGAAGCCAGGCATTGACTTTTCCTGTCTAGTTACGCAAGTCCTAGGAAGCATCTTCCTCAATATAAAGTTGTTTCACCTACATTAAAAAATCTGTTGTTTAGTATATCCACTATCATCAGTGATCTTATCTAGATCTTCTGGATAATTTGATGCAGTTTCTACATCAGCACTTGCTATCTCACCTTGCTGTTTTATGTCATGAAAATGACTTCTTTCCTTAAACCTCATTAGCTACAACCTCTGCTGGATGCAAACTTTTCTTCTGCAGCTCTCTCATCTCTCTCAACCTTCATATAATTGAAGAGATTTAGGCCTTGCTCTGTACTAGGTTTTGGCTTAAGAGAATGTCGCGGCTGGTTTTATAGTCTATCCAAACTACTAAAACTTTCTCCATATCAGTAAGAAGGCTATTTTGCTTTCTTAACATTTGTGTGTTCAATGGAGTAGTATTTTAATTTCCTTCAAGAACTTTTCCTTTGCATTCATAACTTGGCTACCTGCTTGTTGCAAGAAGCCTAGCTCTCAGCCTATCTTGGCTTCTGACATGCCTTCTTCACTATGCTTAATTATTTCTAGATTGTGCTTTAGTACTACAGATGTACAATTCTTCCTTTCACTTGAACACTCAGAGACCATTGAAGGGTTATTCATTGACCTAATTTCAATATTTTTGTGTCTTTGAGAATAGGGAGGTCCATGGAGAGGGACAAAGATGAGGAAATGGCCCATTAGTGGAGAAGTCAGAACACACACCATTTATCGATGAAGTTCACCTACTCATTTGAGTGTGGTTCATGGCGCTCCAAAACAATTACAATAGTAATCTCAATGATCTCAAAGATCACCAATGGGCCAAGTGTGGTGGCCTCCCAGCTACTTGGGAGGCCAAAGTGGGAGGTTTGCTTGAGCCCAGGAGTTCGAGATAAGCCTGGGCAATATCGAGAGACTCTGTCTCCACAAAAACATAAAATATGCTGGGTGTGGTAGCATGCACCTGCATTCCCAGCCACTCAGGAATCTGAGGTGGGAATATTTTTTGAGCCATGGGAAAGTTGAGGCTGCAGTGAGCCATGATCATGCTACTGCGTTCCAGCCTGGGCAACAGAGCAAGACCCCGTCAAAAGAGAGAGAGAAAGAAAGGGGGGGAGAGAGAGAGAGAGAGAAAGAGAGAGAGAGAGGAGAGAGGAAGGAAGGAAGGAAGGAAGGAAGGAAGGAAGGAAGGAAGGAAGGAAGGAAGGAAGGAAGGAAGGAAGGAAGGAAGGACGGAAGGAAGGAAGGAAGGAAAAGAAAAAGGAAGGAAGAAAGAGAAAGAAAGAGGAAGGAAAGAAGGAAGGAAGGAAGAAAAGTAAAAAATAAAGAAAGAGCCAGGTGCAGTGGCTCATGCCTATAATCCTAACACTTTGGGAGGCCAAGGTGGGCAGATCATGAGGTCAGGAGTTCAAGACCATCCTGACCAACATGGTGAAACCAGCCTGACCAATATGGTCTCTACTAAAAATACAAAAATTAGCTGGGCAAAGTGGCATGTGTCTGTGATCCCAGCTACTCAGGAGGCTGAGGCAGGAGAATCACTTGAACCTGGGAGGTGGAGGTTGCAGTGAGCTGAGATCATGCCACTGCATTCCAGCCTGGGTGACAGAGCGAGACTCTGTCAAAAAAAAAATAAAAAAAAGAAGGAAGGAAGGACAAGGAAGGACAAGGAAAAGAAAAGGAAAGAAAAGGAAAGAGGAAAATAATCACTAATCACAAATCACCGTAACAGATAAAATAATAATAGAAAAATTTTAAATATAATGAAAATTATCAAAATGTGACACAGAGACACAAAGTGACCATATGATGTTGAAAAAATGGTGTCAATAGACTTGCTCAATACAGGGTTGCCGCAAACCTTTGATTTTTTTCTTTAAAAGCAGTATCTGTAAAATGCTATAAAATGAAGTGAAATAAAACAAGGTAGGCCTGTACTAAATTTCGGTATAATTTGTTAGGCAACCAATAGATAATCGATGCAAACAGTTACAGCTTGAACCTGGCAGGATGCTATCTCAATAGGGTTTTTATGAATGTGTTACATGGTAACTTTAAGGCTGGAAAAGGAAAAGGAAAAAGAGAAGTAAACTAAATAATCAGTGGAATAGGATCAAAGTGTTTACTTTTAGGCTTTCAAATCAAACTATACAGTGTGGACTAGAGTCTAGTGATGCAATTTCTAAATCATCGAGACTACTAATCCCAAGCAGTCAATAAAATAATTTGTCAGCCAATCTGTGAATTTGTCAGCATCTCTTTTCACTCTTGTTCTCCCCAGGCCTCAGCTGTTTTAAAAATCACATCTCACTGGAAGTTGAATCAGAAAAAAGAAGAGCATTGACGCTCACATGTGTGTTCTGCTACTCTGTGGCTTATGGTGAAGGCTAGTTAGACTAAATTTGAAAGTTGGAAAAATTGGGCACCATAATCCTTCTTGAATCCCCTCTCTCCTGGTTCTGGGCTTTTTTTTTTTTTTTTAAACAGAGTCTGGCCCTGTTGCCCAGACTGGAGTACAGTGGCTCAATTTTGGCTCATTGCAACCTCCGCCTCCCAGGTTGAAGTGATTCTCCAGCCTCAGCCTCCCTAGTAGCTGGGTTTACAGGAACCTATCGCCAGGCCTGTGGTGCCAGGCATTCTTATGCTGTCTTTCAGCTGCCTAAACCCTTCTTCTATGGCATTTACCCAGGACTGCCTTTCCCCACAATAACTTCTCATTACCTTAATTCACACAAAGGCATGAATGAATGGTTTCCAACTTATCGCTCTTTTGGCTGTTTTAATTTTCTAAAAGATGCTGTTTGCTCAATTAAATTCTGACTTTTTGGATCTCAGGGAGCCTTAAAAGCTAAAGTGATGATTTTATCATTGAAAATATATGTATCGGCCGGGCGCGGTGGCTCAAGCCTGTAATCCCAGCACTTTGGGAGGCCGAGATGGGCGGATCACGAGGTCAGGAGATCGAGACCATCCTGGCTAACACGGTGAAACCCCGTCTCTACTAAGAAATACAAAAAAATAGCCGGGCGAGGTGGCAGCGCCTGTAGTCCCAGCTACTCGGGAGGCTGAGGCCGGAGAATGGCGTGAACCCGGGAGGCGGAGCTTGCAGTGAGCTGAGATCCGGCCACTGCACTCCAGCCTGGGCGACAGCGCAAGACTCCGTCTCAAAAAAAAAAAAAAAGAAAATATATGTATCATACCTATGTCATAGGGACCAAAAGTGAACTTACTAGAAAAAAATGTGTTGTATGATATTAGGAGTGTTTTTCAGTTATTTATAGATTTAAATAGAAATTTTCAATTTCAAAGCTATCGACACTTAGGGCAAGCTGATGTTTCACTGTGTGTGCATGTTTGTGTGGGGAAATCCATGTGTTATAGGATGTGTAGCAGAGCCTCAGTCTACTAAATACCAGTAGTGTCTCCCATCTGTAACAACTAAAAATGTCTTCAAATATTGCCAAATGTCCACTGGGGGCAAAAATCATGCCCAGCTGAGAACTACTGATATAAATAATTGCTACCATTTGAAGCAAGTATCTGTGTGTATTTAATAAAAGGATATAAGAAAAAAATATCAGGAAATGTGGGGTTAGTTAGGAGATGACCATAATCCTGGTGTCTCTAAAATTACAATCCATGTAATAGAACCAAATGCATTTATCTAATTCTTATCCTGTATTCTAACAAAAGGCAGAGATTGAAACTATTAGTTTTATTTTTAACTCTGTTATTTAACTTATCAGATAACTAAGATTTGGCCATATTCTAAAACAGAAACAGAAACATAATGTTAGGGCTGAAATGATCATGGCTGCTGTTTCTCAAAATGTCCTCTCCTTAAAGACCATGGCCCAGAGAAAGAAAGTCGCGCAGTAAGGACTAGAATGCAGGTCTGTGACCATCTGTTCTCCAGGGAGGAGGAAACAACAAAAGATACTTTCCTGTTGGTTAGTAGCTCACTGACATTACATTTTTCTCAGGATTTTTGTGTTCTATACGTTATATGTACCTAAGGCCACCAAGCAGAAGACGTGAGCGTGACTAGAGTCTACGCCAGGTATTCACATGACCTAAAGGTAAGGCTCAATTTCTCTGCCTCAGTTTCCTCCTCTTTAACATGGGGATAACAACACCAAATTATTATGAAGTACTTTATAAACTATCACCTGCAATTAAAGTGTGATGTACCTTATTGTCATGCTAAAACATTTGAGACATTTATACAAATGGTGACTACATGCAAGTTTATCTCAGATAGAAAAGTGATAATCCCAATGCTGTCAAGACTAAATTTACAAAGACTTTATGCTGTTGCTGTGATAAGGTGCTAAAAATGACCTCTTTGACAAAGTGTAAATCCTTCTCCATTTCCTACCTTTTCGGTATCTCAATTAGCTACTCTCTTAAGTGGGAATTAACTTCAATGCTATTTTTAGTGAAGTACAAAATAGATTTTTTTTTTTTGAATTAGAGAATGTGTTTGGAGGAGATCTGAAGAAAACATACAAATTTTGAAGGAACCCTGTCTTTTTACCAATGGGTTTGTAAGTCACAACATCTTATTTAAGATTCAGAGGTTGAATTTTAAAACATGCTGAAACACGAAAACAATACAACTGACCACTCTGGAAACTGGATAGCAAATGCAGTGCTGCTGTGTTTGAGTATATCTGTCATGTTGGAAGAAGGAATGAGGTAGATTGAAGGAGTGAAATGATGTAGTCCACGAGGGATCATTCATAGGGACATTTCCTCTCCAAAAAGATACTATTTACCACTTGAGCCTGAAAAAAGAAGTTAGATAAGTTCTACCATGATGGAAGTTTTTCTTTCTAGGAGCTCTCTTGAATATATTCTTTAATGCATTAGTAAGTCTGATGAACTGAAAGATTTACCATATTTTTCTAAGTGCCTCATTTTCCCTCAAGGTCCAACCTGGGCTTTCAAGAAAAAATCTGACTTATTGTGTCTTATAAGGAAGTAGAAAGACTTATTAAAAACAAAGAATTAAGTAGATGAACATAATGATCTTTTTAAATGATCTCTCAGTATTCTCTTAGAAGAAATGACTTAGTTAAGAAGAAGAGTCTTGGAAAGATATTGCCTGTGCTAGCACCCAACTCTTGAAATGCTTCTTTCTCCAGTGAAAGTCAGCTGTTTGGTTCCCTTTCCAAAGAATTTCTGAACTTAGCACCACTTCAGTTGGCTGCTCTAAGAATGTTGACCTTGATTCCCATTTAAGAGAGTGAAGGGTTAGCATTAATGTTTCTTTTTTATATATGCTGCCTTGCAGAACCCTTTCCATTTACTCATAAAAAGGGCTTGCCAACCTTTTTTTATTGGATGGATTAAGCCCAGGTTATTTCCATCCTAAAAGTATGATCAAATATAGCTGTGGTAAGAAAACAGGAGACCAGAAGAGCCAACTGCAATAGACTGTAATATAATGCTATAGGCTAGTTTATCAGATACCTTTATCAGGAAATTATTATAAGATTAGAAAGTATAATATTTACATTTAATTGTATTTTACACAATGGCAGTTCTCATGAGGAAATATACCTTAAAAGAAGAAAAACAAATTAAACTAACACGCTCACATGCACTGTATATTCTGGCAGGAGATCATCACAGAGTCTTGCAGATTCTGTCCTGCCCAAGGCAGCCCGGCCAAGGGTGTGAGTGGGGGAAGAAATCCAATTCACTTTGAGTTCACTAAACTCCAATGCCTGTTGTAGGACTGGGCGGTTTTCTAATTCTCTCAAAAGCATTATGTGTGCTACTGGTGGCCAGTTCTGGACTATTTCTGTCTGGTCTCAAATTGCCTTCTGTCTAATGGTCTAAAAGCAGTCTGTCTCTCTTAGAACAAACTATCAGACAAAAGGGGAGCAGATGGCTATTGGCCAAAGAATTGACTTGTATTTCCCAGACTGACCTGATCCCGCCCTCAGTCCCCAGAAGGGAATGGAGAAACCTATTCTTCAGTGTTAAAAATTCTGTTGGAAATCCGGATGGTATCATCTGGATGGTATCAGACAGTATTCAGCTAGGAAGATAAGAAAAGCTTCAATCTCGCTGGCCAGCTCACGCCTGTAATCCTAGCACTTTGGTAGGCCAGGGCTGGTGGATCACGAGGTCAGGAGATTGAGACCAGCCTGGCCAACATGGTGAAACCCTGCCTCTACTAAAAATACAAAAATTATCTGAGCGTGGTGGCACGCACCTGTAGTCCCAGCTACTCAGGAAGCTGAGGCAGGAGAATCGCTTGAACCCGGGGGGGCGAAGGTTGCAGTGAGCCAAGATCACGCCACTGCACTCCAGCCTGAAAACAGAAAAAACCCCCGTAAAAAAAAAAAAAAAAAAAAAAAAAAAAAAAAAAAAAAAAAAAAAAACAAGATAAATCTTATTTATGATAAAATTTAGCATTTATCATAAATAGGAACAGAAATTTCCAGTCATAGAAATAAGGTTGTTGAAAACTCTTAACAAATATGGCATGTAGTATTATTTTAAAAAAGAAATGCTTAAATCCTTCTTTTGTCCAGCAATAGCCTTGTTCCCTTGAGGTATCCTGTGGAAATATTAAGCCAGGGGACACTGGTAAAAAGAAAGCTAAATTCTACATTATTATTAATTGGGTTTTTGTACCAAATTTCAATACAGAGCTCTCAAATTTTGCTGAAGTATAAAGCCTAGTGCTGAAATGTAAGAAGGCCAGCCAATCCTCCGCTGAAATTAACATTCAAATATTAGTATTTTACCATCCTCCTGCCAACCACAGGAGACAAAACTGATATGTGTACTGAGCACACAAGAGTGAAGGCAAGAAAAGTGGACGAGGGACTTTAGCCAGGCTCCATATTGGTTTACAACTTCCACCAAGAGTAAGGGTGGGATTGGGCACCTCAAGGAAAGAATGGAAGGAAGCAGAGAGGAAAGTACCAGCAACAAGACTTGGACCTCACTGCTCAGGCCGAATTGAAATAGGAAGCATAAGAAACACTGAGAAGCTGCCCTGATAAGAGCACAGGGGAGGCCCAGATAAATGGCCATGTTCCTGAGTGTGCAATGTTAAAGCAACTTACCTCTGTCTTCTAGGATACATGGTCAATCATTGTTCTAGAATATGACCCAATTGGATTAGTATATTTTACTTTCTTGAGATTGAGCCAGGAAAGGGCCTATGGGAAGAGAACTCGTGCTTTCTTTATTCAAGTACTATTTCTGTTCTTACAGATTGTTATCCCTATTCCTTTTTTCCAAACATTTCCCTTCTTTAGCAAGCACTGCATGAGTATGTAACTTCTTTAAACTATCATGTCATGACATTTAACCTTAAGAAGTAGAGCACAGCATTATAATTTCCCCCTTGTTTCATGCCTGACATTCTGTGCCCATGTTTCTACATGTAATCAAGCTGAGAACATTGCAAAATTTTAAATTCATAATTCTTGCCAAAAGTTACTCACCATGTGGTTGAAATGATAGGATCCACGTATGTGATAACGTGTAGCAAAATTTTAAGAAATAATTTCAATGTGGAAGTATGGGAACCTGGAGTTCTTTTGCAGGAGAGATTGCTGCAATTTGGTGGAGAGGGGAAATTGTTTACGGGAAAGGTAAAAGTTAAACTCAAACCTGATTAATGTTCAGGAAGGAGGAAGAAAGGAATTGCTATTTGAAAGAACAAATCTTACAAAGGAATAGAAGACAGAAAATGCACATTTGTTTGTTTTTGTTTTTTTTTTTTTTTTGTGGGTTTTTTGTTTGTTTGGATGGTTGGTTGGTTGGTTGATTCAGGAGGAGGGAGCAGTACATATTCTACTCCAGCCATAGCAGAGCCTTTGGAAAGTGGTGAGAAATACGTTAAGACCCAGCCAAACTGTGGCAGGTATTTAATGTTGGCTAAAGGCAATTTGAATTTTATCCCACTGAAAAATAAGAAAATCTGAGGATACAGGCCTTCAAGTCTGACTTTGGGTTCTCACTAAATTCCAAAATTTTTACTTATCTATTATTACTACTGGAAACATTATTTCTAAGCTATCAACATGTAATTTGTGGTTCAGTGTGTCTGCAAAACAGAGTATTTCTATGATTTTTGAACTTAGAGTTTAGGAAATTTCCAATTTTGAAGCAAATGTTCTCTTAGTGTCCCAAAAGATCAAGTATATATTTTTTTGTTCTAATGCTTGGTCTGCACCACTCCATCTCAAACCACAGCTCATCACTGATTACACAAATACTTACAAGCAGGGCCCATTTTTAGTAGGTAATGAAGTGTAAGGATGAAGCTTAACTGATGCAATATGCCCAATGTCTAGCCTTACATAAATAAATAAAGGGCCATTTGTTTCATTTCACTTCAATACACACTTTTGCAAGGGAACGTTCTATTTCTTTTGGCACACACAAAAAATTCTAAGTAGACATCAACATTTTTTAATGTTGAAATATAGCTTTTGTTTTTCCTTTATTCTAAAATAACTATATAATAAACATACTGGACATTTTTTTGGTGCTTTGTTCAAAAATGAACAGGCTGAATTTCCTCCCCAGATGCCTCGTGACATTGGCATATGCATAGCAGGAAACGTACACACTCCAAGTCATAATCCTGTCTGGATAAATCTGCTATGTGTGTTAGGCAAGCCAGACCTCATTCACCTGTTCATACTGATATTTAATCCATCTCCAAAACTTAACTAGGGACTTTCTAAAGATAGTAACTCATTGAAGGAGAAATTTACAGATTGCTACTGTTTGGGACTATTTTAAAGTATGCTGATGTTTGCAGAAGCGGAAGAGGAGAGGACGATACAAGGGAAGAAACTACACTTGATGTAGAGTTAATCCATTTAATCTTCAGAGACTACCTTGTGATGTAAATGTTGTCTCACCTATTTCCAGAAAAGGAGGTTAAAGCCAATGTTACATCATAAGTAAGTGGTGTGGATAAAATTTGAACCTGAAAATCCCTGGCTCAGAGTCCAAAGCTTTCAATTACACAATCTTGTCAAGAACATAAAAACAGATGAGTGCACTGAATAGAAGAAAAGATGGCCCAACGATTAATATTTGTAAATCTCCTCTAATATCTTGGTTAAATTTACCACCCAAAATAAACTTCAATATTGTCATGAAAAAAAAAATCATATCAGTTGTCAAAATTGACTCCATTGCACTGGCATACACTGCAGCTTAAGATATCCAAGTGACTTAGCAGCAGAGCCAAATGAATAGTTGGAAAATCACCCACTGGACTTCTAATTGAAATAGTCAATCTCCACAATATGCACTGTACAATATGACTTTTCCATATGGCATTTGAAGAGGAATTGAGATAGATTCACCACTCAATTAAATCAGGCTTCATAGGGTTTAGACACACTTGAATTTTTTGGTTTAAAGATGGTGAAGGAAGTGCTCTTTTATACTTTTCTTTGCTGTTGTTATCATTATGATTATTGTTGTTATTTTAGGAACCATATATTTTAATCTGCAACTGCCTCTGAAAACATCTATTCACATTTTTCAAAAAAGAAGCAAGTAGTGAAAAAGGTGCATTTAGAAATATTACTAAACTCTCAAATCTCCAGTGAGCATCTTGTGTGTAGTATAAAGGCAAAATGCAGACACCATTGATATGTTAATTATCCTAAGAGAAAGAAGGTATTATGTACCTAAATACAGATGTATATATGTATAATGTGTGTATATCTTTATGTTTATACACACACCATATATACCTAACTATATGTATACTGTTACGGCTTGGCTCTGTGTCCTCACTGAAATCTTATCTCAAATTGTAACTTGAATTGTAATTCCCATGTTTGGGGGGTGGGACCTGTTGGGAGGTGATTGGATCATGAGGTGGTTTGCCCCATGCTGTTCTCACGATAGCGAGTTCTCATGAGATCTGATGGTTTTATATTAGGCTCTTCCCCCTTCCCTTGGCACTTCTCCTTACTGTGACCTTGTGAAGAAGGTGCATTGCTTCCCTTTCACCTTCCACCATGATTGTAAGTTTCCCAACGCCTCCCCAGCCATGTGGAAATGTGAGTGAATTAAACCTCTTTTGTTTATAAATTACTCAGTCTCAGGTAGTATCTTTGTAGCCATGTGAAAATGAACAAATAGATGAATACACACACACACACACATATATATATATACACTCTATTATATATAACTGCTTCAAGACTATTTAGTCCTACAGTCTATTCATATTTTTGTTAAATTTTCAAAAGTTTTACAAACTCTTTTGTTTCTATTATTTTATATATTAACAATGTTAAAAATATTCAGAGCAATGGATATTTAGGGATGAGGGATGGTAGTCATCCACCCTGAGAGGAGATATATTTTATCATGAAAACTGTTTAGAATTACCAGTGCCTGATAACAAATGCAGACCAACTATTAGTTGGTTTTGTTACTATCTTTAAGTTATCCCCTTAAAAGGCAGACATTCATCACCTGCACCTGGAGTAGACCACCTCAATTGTTCCCTCCCTTGGTAGGCCACTGGCTGAAGGCCTTCTAGGAGAAAGTCATCATGTCTAAGTGTCTTGTTTCCTTAGTGGAACTGGAAGTACTTACTCCACAAGGCTGCCTTGACAATTAAATAAATTACAATTTTGAAAGTGGTTAGAATAGTGCCTGAGATAGAGCAAGCATTATACATGCTGTTATAGCACTGTATAGCTATATTAGCTATACTATGTTTGTTTAGTATACATAATATGCTATGTATAGTGTATTATGCATATACTATGTATAGCACTGTTTAAGTAAATAAGTGATACTTATGAAAAGCCTGACGTAGGAGTCTGCCAATTTTATAGATGAGGAAACTGAGTCTCAGAGGTGGTTAAAAAGAAGACATCAAACAGGAAATGATTGGGATTTAAAGTAAATATATTCACACTAAACCTGTACCTATTCTACCTATCCCACAAAAATGGGATCATGGCTTTAGTTTTTATTGTGTTATCCAATTATTGCCTTATATTGCAAATTTACTTCCCAAATTATTTGTGTACATATTTTTAACCTATAGCTTTATGTTATTTCAGAGCAGGTGCACTGAAGTATGATGAGAAGGAAGATGACAGTTATTAAGAAAAAGTCAATTTATTCAACTTTTTAAGCTACTAAAAGCATGCAAATTAGATTGTTATTGTTATTTTAAGAAAAAGAACATTATGTATGGAAAAAGTATGCCTTTCCAAGAAACCACTAACCAGATGTTGGGGTCTTGAGATATCCCAAAGGGATACTGGTAAAAAATAATGAAAGAATTTCCACACAAAAATCTAAGAAAGTGTGCACACATGTTGTAACTATGAATACTGTTTGCAAAAATTTAACAAATCTGCTTCATCATCAGATACTACAGCCCTGGGATAGCCTGGTCTGGAAATGTGGTTTAAGGAAGAATAAAAATACAAATAGCTAGGAAAATGTTAACACAATAAATTAAGTAGAATAGAGAAGGAATGCTGATATCTAAAGTTTATTACACATGTGCCATTACCTGTGTGGTAACGAACTGTTCAGTCTTTGATTCTATTCACAAGGCAGCAGTTAAAGGCTACATGATATAATCAATCAACTAGTTATTTGTCATCAAATATTTATTGAGTGTTTATTATGTGCAGGATGTATGTGTGTGTGTGTGTGTATGTGTCCTGCACAAAAACATATCTGACTATATATACATATATACATATAGTGACAAAATACATATACATCTATGTGCATACGCATTAGAAGCTAGATGTCATTTTAACTGTTTGGGTTTTTTTTCCCCTGACCTTACACTTTAAACAAATTTTATTTCTTAAAGCAATCAGTTGGTTTTTATAGGTGATATAGCCAGTGTGAGTTCACCATCTATGAACTGTAGCTTTCTTTATTAAGAATATTATTGTTTTAACCAATAGCGTGCCATACTTTCTCAGTTTATCAAATTGGAAATGTATCTCCAAAAAATGGACATATCGCTTTCTGAGGGGAAAATCTTTTCTACTGCATATCATCCCCACGTATCTGTGTATCTTTTCTACTCAAGTAGGGCCGAGCCACCGAGAACAAAAGACAACATCTTACTTTAGTGAGGCTGTGTAGGACAGGAGAACCTTAAAGGACCCCACCACTCTCTTACCTGTGTTTGTTTATAGCGGTTTTGTTTGCATGTGTGTGCTTGCTTAATGCTAAGCATTTGCAAAATAAAAGCAAGGTCATCTCTGTTGAGAAACTTACTGGGTACTCCAGATGGATTTCGCTAATTCTTGGGAAGGCCTTAAGTTTAGATAAGTGGAGACTGTGGAAAAGTTCGATTCTTCCTGTTCCTGATTTCTTTAGTGTTTTAATTCCATCTCCTAGTGGGCAGCTCTTTGTTTTATGTAGCTGGGCGGATGGCCATTGGCTCTCTTTCTGGTTTTATTGGAAGTTTCTTCAAATGGCTGTGGTAAATTTCAATGAACTTTTTTTATCATGCTCATTTCACTTAATTTGGTAGTTGGGGAGTTCCAAGTCAAACAGAAATTTCAGGCAAAATGCTAAAAGGGGAAAAACTTGAATCCAAATCAGCAGGACTTAAAAGCAACACTGTGTGTGCCGGGAACTTGCCCAGAGATTGACCCTGTTGAATAGTGACAGGCAGCTATGACATTACCTGTCAATGTTTGCTTCTCCAGAGGGTCCCAAGAACCACTTCATGCTCACTGAACCCCTGCTTCATAGCTTGGAGCCTGAGTAATTGGATATCTTTGAAAGAGAAGAGTAGGTGCCCTCGTGGAGGCACCATGCTGGGTCTTGGCAGCAGTGTGAGGGCAGCCCTGAAGAGGAATTATACTCATGAAGACTCCTGAATTCCATCTTTGTGAAACTCCATTTGCTCTGTTGCTTGTTTCTGGCAAACTGAGAGCATCCTGAGAATGGGTCAAGGATCTTTCAAGGGAATCCCTGCTAGCAAGATTGAATCACATTTCTAAAAGCAAACTGGAACAATTTTCCATGTGAAAAGGGAGCGTTATGACAACTGGGCACTGGGACAGTGGGCATGACAGGAATTGGAGATGGAAACATATTTTTTCCAAAAGCAAAGCAAGCCCTACATGGTATTAATTTTTCAACTTAGCTAACGTTTGTTGGCTGATCAGAATAAATGCTGCTTCTTTGCCTGGCCCATAGCTTTTTCCTGCTCTTTGCCTATTCTTCCTCTATATGTGAGTGGTCCAGAACATTTTGTAAGACATAGAGGATAGACAAGCAGGAGTCTTAGCAAGATGGATGGGTTTGATTTATGTCAGGAATTTTTACTCTAAATTATTGACTCCATTATTCATTCCTGCCTCTATATTCTGAATTAACCCAAACAATAGGTCACTTACTACTTTTAATGACAAAACCCACAATTACTTTTGCACCAACCTAATATTTCAGATAGAATAAGAGAACTTAATTTTTAAAGAGTATTAAATGGAAGAAATATATTAATAGGTCATAAATCTGGAGAAATATGAGAAAATTTTAAAAAGAAACTTTGACACAGAATTTATAAAACTTCCCCTTCCCTATTACATTTTTATTCCTTCCTTTCAACAAAGTAGATTATAAAAATGCAGAATGTTTTAGATATATCACATACAATAGTGGGGTATCCAAGTCGAGCTGCAGTGTATGTAAATCCCGTATTTGTCACAGACAGATCTGCTGTAATTTTCTACAAGTTGGGCACTATAGCAAATTCCCAGTTATTATGTATGTGCTCCATAGCACCAGGGTGTTGCAGATATCCAACAGTACTGTGCTGATAAATTGTCTCTTTGAAAAATAAAAAAAAAGTCCCTATTTATAGCATTTCCCATTTTCCATGGCATAAATACTTCCCACACAGTAGACTTCAAGCTACCAACTGATGTCCCTAAACACAGAACCGGGGGGAAAAAATGTGCATAATTGGCTCTTGTAAGCCTATGCCCATCACCCATCAATATACTTGGAACTAGGAGACAACTTAGAAATTCTCTACCCAAACCCCAAAAGTTCTGAAGGAGTAAATGAAGTGGAATGATTTGTGAAAGCCAAGCAGGAATGGCCAAGTTGGGAATAGATGCATTATTTCTAGTTCAAGATCCTTTCCTCTACACTAAAATACAACTTATGAATTTGCCTGTGCATCCATATATTTCAATCTGAACAACGATAAATGAAAAACAGACAATGAGTGGTTGGTTATATCTTAAAAATAGATGTAATAGAAGCTAATACATTGAAGCAGGCACTGGTATTTGCTGAAATGCTATCTTTATTTCTCCTTATTGTACTTACCTCCTCACATCTGTCCATGTCATCTGGAAACTTACAGGATCAAGTCTACACTGTACAGAAACCAATTACCGCTCAGCAGAACTGAGACCCAGATCCCTTTCTGTCTGACCACAGTGCACCACCAAGATTTTTTGATGTGGCTTCCTTCAGATCAGTGTGGGGCAGCTTGTATTTTTAGTGACCACAGAGAAATGGCTCCTTTGGACTTCATCTCAATCAATGGTTGTGTGAGTCTCAGCCAAAAAGAAAGTGATTCAAAGCAGAGCTCCAAGAAAGGGCTGGATGTACACTTGAAACTGAAATTGCTGGGGAGAGCCTCAATGCCAAAGCCATACCCAAAGCAAAAGTCCAGCCTTACAAACTGAGCAAACATAGCTGTGTCAGAGAACAGCTGTAACTGAGCTTATTCACAACAGGACTTGTTCTTCTTGCACCAAATTCCAGGTTTATCATAGCAGTAACATTAGTGGCAGCAAGTCACACTTCAAGTCCTGGTGGTTGCTGAGTGTGAAGGTGTTAATTATACTGCCTGTCTAGGTCTGAATTACTTTAGAGGCAGGGCACTTACCAACACACAACACCTTTTTAAAAACCCACAGATACCTTGAAAATTTTTCAGCCTGAAGAGGTACCTAGAAGAGACATTCCAACATCAAAACTTTGAGAGAAAGTGTTAGACTGTAGGGGAAACTCCAGATTTCATATATGAAAGGTTGAAAGATTACAAACTTCTAGAAAGGAGGGCTTTCTGGAAGTTAGATTACCTTTCTGTAATCTAAATGAAATTTTCAGAAGGAGACAAGTTAGGCCCCTGTAGTTGGTATTATTCATCTAAACTTACTCTTAAAAATAAACAATCTTCCATTGCACATGTGGTAACATAATTAAGGGTGCCAATAATCCCTTAAAAAGACACCCAAAAGGGTTTGTATTTGAAGAGGTGGACATGGTCATCCAAAACCTGTGGAGTCTGAGGTCCAGGATTTAAGGTTCAGCTTGTAAGTCTTGAATGATTCATTTGACTCAGGGGTGCTCACTTACCTCTCATTAGAATTGTCTGGGGAGTGCTTAAAAAATGCCAAGGTTGGCATGGTTTTGTTGGTTTGTTAAGATACTCAGGTGACTCTAAATATACATACAGGATTAAGAACCTCTAAGTCACTTTTCTGATTCTCAATAATCTTCTATTTTAAAAAGGAAAAATAACATCTAACTTTCAGGAACCTACACAGACATTGCATATAAAAGTTCTTCATAATCAGGAAGGATATTACATATATATTTATTATCTGTGCTAATTATAAAAAATAGACTTTGCTATATGAGAAATTGTATGTTTTTACTTACAACAGATATTTCTTGATCAGTAAGTGCATAGTACTGTTCTGTAGGTAACTTTTTCCTCCTTTGGTAGTGACGAGCAATTTTTCTTTAGCAGACGTAAGTTTCAATGTCTTGTAGTATTTTATTGGGGATTTATAATAGGAAAGGGGGTAACAAAAAACAAAAATGCTTTTGGAGTCTTCCTCATGAAGTCTTTGCCCAGACCAATGTCCAGAGTGGTATTTCTTAGATTTTCTTTTAGAGTTTTATAGTTTTAGGTTTTACAGTTAACTTCTTAACCTTGAGTTGATTTTTGTATATGGTGAAAGGTGGGGGTCTAGTTTCAATCTTCTACATACGGCTAACCAGTTCTCTCAGCACCATTTATTGAATGGGGGGTCGTTTTCCCCTTGCTTGTTTTTGTTGGTTTTATCAAAGATCAGATGATTGTAGTTGTGTGGCTTAATTTCTGGGTTCCCTAACCTGTTTGATTGGTCTCTGTTTTTGTACCAGTACCATGCTATTTTAGTTACTGTAGCCTAGCAGTATAGTCTGAAGTCCAGTAGTGTGATACCTCCAGCTTTGTTCTTTTGCTTAGGATAGCTTTGGCTATTCAAGCTCTTTCTTGGTTCCAAATGAGTTTTGGAATGTTGTTTGATTGTTTGTTTGTTTATTTGTTTTCCAGTTCCATGAAAAATGTCATTGGTAGTTTGATAGGAATAGTATTGCATCTGTAAATTGCTTTGTGTAGTATGACCATTTTAACAGTATTGATTTTTCTTATCCATGAGCATGGAATGTTTTTCTACTTGTTTGTGTCATCTGATTTCTTTCAGCAGTGTTTTGTAATTCTTGTTGTAGAGATTTCACCTTCCTGGTTAGCTGTATTCCAGGTATTTAATTCACTTTGTGGCTACTATGCATAGGATTGAATTCTTGATTTGGCTCTCAGCTTGGATGTTATTGGTATATAGAAATGCTATTGATTTTTGTATATTGGTTTTTTATCCTGAAACTTTTCTGAAGTTATCAGATCTAAAATCCTTTGGGCAGAGATTACGGGGTTTTCTATGTGTAGTATCATATCATCTGCAAAGAAAGATAGTTTAACTTCCTTTCTTCCTGTTAGCATGCCTTTTTCCTTGCCTGATTGCTCTGGTTAGGACTTCTAGTACTATGTTGAATAGGGATGGTGAAGGTGAACATCCTTGTTTCATTTCAGTTCTCAAGGGGAATGCTTCCAGCTTTTGCCTGTTCAGTACGATGTTGGTGGGTTTGTCATAGATGGCTTTTAACATTTTAAGGTATGTAGCTTTGATGCCTACCTTTTTGATGGATTTTAGCATGAAGCCATGTTGTATTGCATCAAAAGCCTTTTCTGCATCTATTGAAATGATCATGAGGTTTTTGTTTTCAGTTCTGTTGCTGTACTGAATCACAATTATTGATTTGCATATGTTAAGTCAACCTGTGTCCTAGGAATAAAGCCTACTTGATCAGGTGAATTAGCTTTAACGGTGGACGGAATAAAGAAAATATGGTACATATACACCATAGAATACTACACAGCTATTTAAAAAAAAAAAATCAGATCCTGGCCTCTGCAGCAACATGGATGGAGCCAGAAGCCATTATCCCAGGTTAGCTGATACAGAAACAGAAAACAAGACACTACGTGTTCTTACTTGTAAGGGGAAGGTAAATACTGAGTACACGTGGACAAAAAAAAGGGAACAATAGACAAGAGGACCTATTTGAGGATGGAGGGTAGGAGGAGTGAGGATTGAAAAACTAGCTCTCAGCTATTATGCTGGTTAGCTGGATGACAAAATTATCTGTATAGCAAACCCCTGCAACATGCAATTTACCCATGTAACAAACCTGCACATTGCACACCTTGAATCTAGAATAAAATTGGAAAGAAAAAATACATTTATTTACAAGCACACAGCAAGAGAAAAAAGAAGAGAGCCTGCCTTAAACTTTAAAGTAGTTCACAAGCTGCTGGTAGCCCTTGAGTTGAGCATCCAATATGTGGTGTTTCAGTAGCATATTTGTTAGAAATCAGCCAACCTTAAATCATTAAGGTTAGAAATAAGCCAACCTTAGTGATTTAGAACAATGACTCTGGAGTCAGCTTGCCTGGAAATGAATCTCACTCAAACACTTAACTTCAAGTGTGGTATTAATTGTATGAATAATTATAACTAAGAATTTGGAGGAGGATCAATACATATAGAGCATTCATTATAGTGCCTAGCATATATAAAGTCTCAGCAAATGTTAGCTATTATTATACACTAACACAGTCTTGAAGTCAGCAACTAGTTAATACATATTTGCAGAGTGCCTTTCTCTGGCAGACTACAGAGTATTCTCTTTTGGAAATAATATACAGTAGAAACTGAGTAATCTATGGTAACAAGATATAATTGTATTATTTTTGAGGATGTATTAATTTATTTAAAAACAAGTTATTACACACAAACTATATGCCAGCTACTGTGCTAATGCTAGGTTACAAAAATAAATGATATTCCTTTAAGAATTCATAGTTTAGTGGGCTAAATGGACAGGTAAACTATAAAAACCCATAAATGAAATGTGTGCACAGCACTACAAAAACAAAAGTAAAACACCCTGATGAGTTGGGAAAGGCTCCACAGAAGGGATAATTTTTAAAGCAAACCTTAAACAAAGTGGTAGAAGACAGAGACAGGAAGATACGATGGATCAAAGGTGCCAAGTATGAGCAACGTTGATGAAATGACCTGAAGATACTCTCCAAGTTCAGATTGCTTTGAGTTCAGATCCCTACTGTATTGAAACAACATAGGAGCTGCTAACTTCTTAACATGAATTCTTCCTCTTTTGTGCCTATTGTTAAAGCATTATTCACATAAAATGCCAAAATGCTAGCAAGTACCTTTCTGTGTGCACTGCAAAATCCCTGGGGCAGCAAAACTTTCATGCAAATAATTCTTAAATTGAAATGACAGTTTATACTTGATGATCATTTGGGAGAATTGTAATATTACCAATGGTACAATAGACTATTTGTAATAGTAATAAATAGTATGATAGCACAAATCATACTATAGTATGATCATACTATTTATTTTTGCTCAAGATTGATTATTCACAACCCTGAGCAAGGATAACTGAAAAAAGCTTTGACAGAGGAAAAAAATGGTAGGAAATGTTGAAAGATTTCAGATTCTGGCTGTGCATGCTATTTAAAGACTTCATTCCAAGCAATACTATAATCTCTACCTAGGTTATTTTTTTTTCACTTTTTTTTTTTAAACTTTAAGAGTATGCCAGTATATATTCTTAAATTTGTACATTTCTCCTTTATTCTTTTTTTTATTATTATTATACTTTAAGTTCTAGGGTACATGTGCACAAAGTGCAGGTTTGTTATATATGTATACATGTGCCATGTTTGGTGTGCTGCACCCATTAACTCGTCCTTTACATTAGGTATATCTCCTAATGCTATCCCTCCCACCCCCCTCCCCCCACCCCACACACACACACAATAGGACCCGGTGTGTGATGATCCCATTCCTGTGTCCAAGTGATCTAATTGTTCAATTCCCACCTATGAGTGAGAACATGAGGTATTTGGTTTTCTGTTCTTGCGATAGTTTGCTGAGAATGATGGTTTCCAGCTGCATCCATGTCCCTACAAAGGACACGAACTCATCGTTTTTTATGGCTGCATAGTATTCCATGGTGTGTATGTGCCACATTTTCTTAATCCAGTCTGTCACTGATGGACATTTGGGTTGATTCCAAGTCTTTGCTATTGTGAATAGTGTCACAATAAACATACATGTGCATGTGTCTTTATAGCAGCATGACTTATAATCCTTTGGGTGTATCCCCAGTAGTGGGATGGCTGGGTCAAATGGTATTTCTAGTTCTAGACCCTTGAGGAATCGCCACACTGTTTTCCACAATGGATGAACTAGTTTACAGTCCCACCAACAGTGTAAAAGTGTTCATATTTCTCCACATCCTCTCCAGCACCTGTTGTGTCCTGACTTTTTAATGATTGCCATTCTAACTGGTGTGAGACGGTATCATTGTACTTTTGATTTGCATTTCTCTAATGGCAAGTGATGATGAGCATTTTTGCATGTGTCTGTTGGCTGTATGAATGTCTTCTTTTGCGAAGTGTCTGTTCATATCCTTTGCGCACTTTTTGATGGGGTTGTTTGTTTTTTTCTTGTAAATTTGATTGAGTTCTTTGTAGGTTCTGGATATTAGCTCTTTGTCAGATGAGTAGATTGCAAAAATTTTCTCCCATTCTGTAGGTTGCCTGTTCACTCTGATGGTAGTTTCTTTTGCTGTGCAGAAGCTCTTTAGTTTAATTGGATCCCATTTGTCAATTTTGGCTTTTGTTACCATTGCTTTTGGTGTTTTAGACATGAAGACCTTGCCCTTGCCTATGTCCTGAATGGTATTGCCCAGGTTTTCTTCTAGGGTTTTTATGGTTTTAGGTCTAACATTTAAGTCTCTAATCCATCTTGAATTAATTTTCATATAAGGAGTAAGGAAAGGATCCAGTTTCAGCTTTCTACTTATGGCTAGCCAATTTTCCCAGCACCATTTATTAAATAGGGAATCCTTTCCCCATTTCTGGTTTTTCTCAGGTTTGTCAAAGATCAGATGGCTGTAGATGTGTGGTTATTTCTGAGGGCTCTGTTCTGTTCCATTGGTCTATATCTCTGTTTTGGTACCGTACCATGCTGTTTTGGTTACTGTAGCCTTGTAGTATAGTTTGAAGTCAAGAAGTGTGATGCCTCCAGCTTTGTTCTTTTGGCTTAGGATTGTCTTGGCAATGCAGGGTCTTTTTTGGTTCCATATAACTTTAAAGCAGTTTTTTCCAATTCTGTGAAGAAAGTCATTGGTAGCTTAATGGGGATGGCATTGAATCTATAAATTACCTTGGGCAGTATGGCCATTTTCACAATATTGATTGTTCCTATCCATGAGCATGGTATGTTCTTCCATTTGTTTGTGTCCTCTTTTATTTCACTGAGCAGTGGTTTGCAGTTTTCCTTGAAGAAGTCCTTTACATCCCTTGTAAGTTGGATTCCTAGGTATTTTATTCTCTTTGAAGATACTGTGAATGGGAGTTCATTCATGATTTGGCTCTCTTTTTGTCTGTTACTGGTGTATAAGAACGCTTGTGATTTTTGCACATTGATTTTGTATCCTGAGACTTTGCTGAAGTTGCTTATCAGCTTAAGGAGATTTTGGGCTGAGACAATGGGGTTTTCTAAGTATACAATCATGTCATCTGTAGACAGAGTCAATTTGACTTCTTCTTTTCCTAACTGAATACCCTTTATTTCTTTCTCTTGCCTGATTGCCCTAGTCAGACCTTCCAACACTATGTTGAATAGGAGTGGTGAGAGAGGGCATCCCTGTCTTGTGCCAGTTTTCAAAGGGAATGCTTCCAGTTCTTGCCCATTCAGTATGATATTGGCTGTGGGTTTGTCATAAATAGCTCTTATTATTTTGAGATATATTCCATCAATACTAAATTTATTGAGAGTTTTTAGTATGAAGGGCTGTTGAATTTTGTCAAAGGCCTTTTCTGCATCTATTGAGATAATCATGTGGTTTTTGTCTTTGGTTCTGTTTATATGCTAGATTATGTTTACTGATTTACGTATGTTGAACCTACCTTGCATCCCAGGGATGAAGCCCATTTGATCATGGTGGATGAGCTTTTTGATGTGCTGCTGGATTTGGTTTGCCAGTATTTTATTGAGGATTTTTACATCGATGTTCATCAGGGATATTGGTCTAAACTTCTCTTTTTTTGTTATATCTCTATCAGGCTTTGGTATCAGGATGATGCTGGCCTCATAAAATGAGTTAGGGAGGACTCCTCTTTTTCTATTGATTAGAATAGTTTCAGAAGGAATGGCACCAACACCTTGTACCCCAGACTGTGAATCCGTCTGGTCCTGGACTTTTTTTGTTGGTAGGCTATTAATTATTGTCTCAATTTCAGAGCCTGCTATTGGTCTATTCAGGGATTCAACTTCTGCCTGGTTTAGTCTTATGTGTCCAGGAAATTATACATTTCTTCTAGGTTTTCTAGTTTATTTGTGTAGAGGTGTTTATAGTATTCTCTGATGGTAGTTTGTATTTCTGTGGGGTCGGTGGTGATATCCCCTTTATCACTTTTTATTGTGTCTATTTGATTCTTCTCTCTTTTCTTCTTTGTTAGTCTTGCTAGCGGTCTATCAATTTTGTTGATATTTTCAAAAGACCCTTATTTTTTAAGATTAAATTTTGTACTATAGGAGGAACTATTGATGTTGTTCTTTACTTTTCCCCACAACTTTAAAAATAAATTTCTTTGAAGTAAATAAGTAAAATACCTGAATCCCAACTCCTTTCTAAATTTTCAGTGTCTTAAAGAATATTTTGGGAATCTGTTATATATTTCTTGGTTTTGGCCGACCTATTTAATAGTATGAATAACTTAGACAATAATTGCTAGTAATCTATATTGTTTCTCAATAAGTTTGCTCAATTTGTAATCAGACGAAAATTTTTTTATGAAGAAACTAATTTATATTTTCACAACTTAGTTTTTTGTAAAATCAATTGCATACAAATCATAATTATGAGTAAAAAAAATGGTGATCTCAACAACTTTGGGTAAAGTTCCTGAAAGAAAATATTATACAGTATATCTGAAACTGGGCAACATAGCAAGACCCAGTCACCACAAAAACTAAAAAAAATTAGCCGGACATGGTAGCATGTACCTATGGTCCTAGGTACTTCAGAGGCTGAGGTAGGAGGATCACCTGAGCCCAAGAATTTTAGGTCATAGTGAGCTATGATTGCACTACTGCACTCCAGTTTAGGTGACAGAGCAAGACCCTGTTTCCAAATTATTTTTTAATAAAAATAAATAAATAAAACAAAATATCCTAGTCAATGATCAATATACCTGAAAGGGGTTGGGTTCCATTTTGTAAACAGAAGCTTATTCTGAGCCATCCTTCCCAAAACATCTTAGCTCATTGTCATTTGAAAAAATTACCAAAACTGCCTGATTATACCATTCCTGTACACCACGTTTATGGATTTTACATAGCATAGTCTCTATAATAGGCCTGCTTTATTGCAGAATTTTCAATGCACACCCATGTATCTGTAAAGAGATTGAGACGGTAACCTTCTGTATCCTGGCAGAGATTAGTGGTACACTCGAATTGATTGGCTGAAGAGTATGGAGCATTTCCTGTGTTATTTTCCTGCTGCTAAAAACTGTTTCTGCATTGTATGGATCAAATTAACACTAGAACTTACTCCTTTAATGTCTTTGATATGAAATAGTAAAGTATTACCAGAAGGGCACTTTCAAAAATCATTTTTGTACACTTTTGTTCAAAGGAGACTGCCACATTGTTTATTTAATTTGAAGATCTATGGCTATATGGCTGCATACACAGTGGAAATACATTTATTCACATAGTTAAGATAGTCTCTGAGGATTCAGATGGACCAAATGGACCCAATATTTCAATTCTACATCCTTTATAGCCATGATGATCCAGTACTAATATGACTTTCTAAAGCACAAATGTAGTGATATGAAAATAAAAGTTTACTGAGCCTGGAAAGCTGGATTCTAATCATGACTTTGCTACTACCTAGCACTGTGAATTGGAGGCTTTTATTTCTGTAAAAAATAGGTAAAACATGTTTTCTACCTATCTCGTGGGTTTGTTCTGATCATGGCAAGGACAACGTGCTACGTTTGACTGCCCAGCAATCGTTCTTAGTTTTCTTTGAGTTAGATCTAGGTCTGCTATGCTTAACATGTGGGAGTGCAGTTATCCAAAGTTAGGTTAGCCTGGGAAATGAAGAGAAGGATAATTCTGCAGGCGGATGAGAGGAGTAAATTTGATATGTAAGGCAATTACACTTCATAATAATGAATGTGGCAGGACCTTGACAGGAATAGCAAATTAAAGAAGATTCTTAGTCTCTGTTAGTTCCATTGCAGATGTTCCACTGGGGGCTCTTCACATCTCCAGATTTGAGAATTGGCTTGATTTTCCTGAACATCTTTTGTCTGTTTCAGCTTACAGTAAGGCCAAACACAGGATAACATATAATAAAAACAATTACATACTGCCAAAGCAAATCTCTGTGAAAAAGAGTAGGTTTGTAGCTCTTTAGAAACATTTAAAATATAATTAGGGATATTTAGGGAGATATATATATATATATTTTCATATCACAGAGTAAATTCAAACAACAGCGCTGTAGAAAATGGTTGTGGCTGCTCCCTCTATCTAAAACTATTTTTGATCCAGGCTATGTGGCAAGGATGCTGTACCATCCCTCTGTATATTCTTCCTTCTTATATTACAGAAATATTGAACCATAAGGATTTTTCCTAAACAACAACAACAAAAATCATGCTGCAGTGAGCTCTTTGAGAGTACAAAATTGGCATCTTATTGGTTCTACTTCCTTTCCAAAATGTCTGGTAAATTACAAATTTCAAAGCCTGTAAATCTAAACTCAATAACTGCATTCCCTTTAAGATTAACCGGCCAAATACAACAAAGGGTGAATTACACATAATACTTTTTAACACATCATTTACTCTTCAGTAATTCCTAGTTTCTTATTTTTAATCTAATACTCAGAAAACTTATTTCCAATATTGGCCCACATTTCTAATATGTACGTGACTATTAGAAAGGACCCTGCAAGTATAGATTTGAGGTTTATGAAATTGCACACATTGGAACCTAACACTGGCCTTGTAATAAACAAAAATATGCACTTGTTTATGATTGGAAAGCAGGACATAATTCATTGTTACTATGAGAGTCTGATCATTTAGTTCAGTCTGTTTTAAAATACTGAACCGAATACTCTGAAGCTTGTCTTGTGCTGAGTACAGATACCCAGAAATAATGATACAAAGTGCCATTCTGAAGCTAATGAAATAGTTGATACTGTTATTGTTCAAAGGTGGTAACAAAATCATACCTGGGATTAAATCATCAGACAATCTGTAGTTTCAAGAGGATCTAGAATGAATCCTCAAATAATTGCTTAGAAAATGGTACAGAATGATCAGAAAATAGAAGGGTTTTACTATTCATGTATTTAATAAACACATAAATAGGTGATTTCTGTTTACCTGGCATTATTTAAAATATTTTACAAATAATAACTCATGTAATTCTTAGAACAACTCTTTGAGGTAAGCACTACCATTATATCCATTTTTTAGAGTGAGGAACTGAGTCACATAGAGATTCAGTAACTTGCTCAAGATTACTGATCTAGTGAGAGGCCAAGCTAGGTTCTGAATCTAGGAAGTCTGGCTTCAGAATCCATGGTCTGCTGCCTCTGCTACTTATCCCTTCACTATTAAAACGGAGGGGCAGAATACAAAGCCTTGTGACTCAGAGTCCCAATATGCAATATTTGCTATCATTAAACATTTTAAAGGTTGTATATTTAAATTGGCATATTAGTTACTAGGTACTATTGCAATGAAAAAATTTTAATTTAAAAATTAATTACTAATAAAGACTTACTTTAACTCACAAATGTAGATGTCCAAATCCAGAAGAAATCTGTGGCCCCAAGATGTATCTTTTCATACCTCTGGTTCCCATCACAATGTGGGGCTGAATCTTCTGGGTATAGGAGAGCAAGTTGCTCTGAAAGTGTGACAGTTGTTTTTTTGTCTCTGGCCCCAGGCCACCTGGAAACCTGGCTTAGTGTTTTTATTTTCCCATTTATATTTTGTTAATTTCAAAACATATATGTGTTTATTATATATTCATGTCTTGGGTCAGGAGCATTGGTTCACACCTGTCATTCCAGCACTTTGGGAGGCTGAGGCAGGCAGATTACCTGAGGTCAGGAGCTCGAGACCAGCCTGGTCAACATGGTAAAACCCCGTCTGTGCTGAAAATACAAAAATTAGCCAGGCGTGGTGGCAGGTGCCTTTAACCTCAGCTATTTGAGAGGCTGAGGCAGGAGAATCGCTTGAACCCAAGAGGCTGAGTTTGCAGTGAGCTGAGATCATACCATTGCACACCAGCCTGGGTGACACAGTGAGACTTTGTCTCAAAACAAACAAACAAAAAACCATCATAGAGTGTACTTACAGAATCATAGATGGTATAGCCAACTATACACCTAGGCTGTATGGTATAGCCCGTTGAACTCAGGCTACAAACTTGTTCAGTAACCTGTACCACATGTTAGTATAATGACTATGGCAGACAATTGTAACATAGTGGTGTGAATTTGTGTATGTAAACATAGAAAATGTAATGCATTGCACTATGACATTACCCCAGCTACAATGTCACTAGGCAATAGTTTTTCACCTCTATTATAATGTTATGTGACCACCATGGTATATACGGTTGCTCATTCATGAAAATGTTGTTATGTGGCACATGACTGTAATAGGTATAATAATTCAAAGTTACATTTTTTAAAACATAATAATCTCCTCCATTCTGAAACCTTTAAGAGCCTGACATCCTGGTATGCAAAATCCCATAACTAACTTTATGTTTATACATATAAATATTTGTGTATTAATTTGTTTTAAAATATCCTTGAGTATAGTCTTGTATATTATTGTATGAATACTGGCACTTTTATTCTGATAGGATAGATTTCCAAAGTTATGTGTCATATTGCAATCCTGACAAATTTCTTTTCACAAAAATGAAAGAAATTTGCACCCATTCCAATGTATTAGAATACGCATATCCTCAAAAGCACTAGCTGTTACTCGTCTAAAATTTTGCCAATCTGGTAGAATAAAAAAATTATATTTTATTGTCATTTTAATTTCTATTTTGACTAATAACAAGGATGAACTCTTGCTTATTATCATTCATTGGGGTTACAAATTCACTGAGATCATGATGTTCTTGCCATTTGATTAATTTTTCTCATCAGTTTGCAGGCAATTTTTGTATATGGAAAATATTAGGCCATTACCACGAATCTATATTTATTTTTTACTTTGTTTATATCATTTTTGCCATGCAAATATATTTATATTGGATATGTGTGGCTTCTGAGTCTCCCACTTTCCTTAAGAATATTAACTCTACTCCTGTTCTTCTCACAAATTATTTTTGAATATTTTAATGGGATTTTTTGTATTCAAAATTTTAATCTATGTGGAATTAGTTTCATATGTGGTATAACATAATTTTATTCACTCCAGAAGAAGAGTTGTTTTTGCCAAACTGTTCACTTGGTAAATAATCTTTTTATTATTGAATCGAAACGCCACCTTTGCCATATATGAAGTTACCATATGTGTGCGGATCTATTTCTGGTCTGTTTCATTCCATGGATCTCTTTGTCTAATCTAAAGCCAAACTATATTGTTTTGATTATGGCAGCAGATTCCATCTTATTAATTGACTAGGGCCTAACAATGGCTATTTGAACAAGTTATGCATACTGTAAGAGTAAAAAAGTTGGTGTTCATCTCAGAAACTATACAATTTTCACACCAATCATGTTACTTTTTCATGATTTGTTTCCCATCAGTGCATGCTAATTTCCTGACTTTTTAAACTGTAAGTATTTATTATAAGCATTATTTTAAAAAAAATTCTGAGTATGAACACTGAAAAAGGCAAGACTATAGAGACCAAATAGAGATCAGTGGTTCCCCTGGGCTTGAGATGGGGAGAAGGGACTGACTGCAAAAGATTTGGAGGGTACTTTTTGGATGATGGAAGTGTCTATATCTTAATTCTGATAGTAGTTACATGACTAGTAACATTTGTTGGAGCTCATCAAACAGTCTACTTAAAAAATATGAGTTATATTGTATGCTAGTTATATCTCAATAGATACAAATTAAAAAAATTTTTACAGTAGATGTGAAATATGATATTTTTTAAAAAATTGGGCACATGGGCTGGGTGCGGTGGCTCACGACTGTAATCCTAGCACTTTGGGAGGTCGAGGCCAGTGGATAACCTGAGGTCAGGAGTTTGAGACCAGCCTGACCAGTATGGTGAAACCCCGTCTCTACTAAAAATACAAAAACTAGCCAGGCGTGGTGGCAGGTCCCTGTAGTCCCAGCTACTTGGGAGGCTGAGATGGGAGAACTGCTGGAACCCGGGAGACAGTGGTTGCAGTGAACTGAGATTGCACCACTGCACTCCAGCCTGGGCGGCTGGATGAGACTCCATCTCAAAAAAAAAAAAAAAAAAAAAAAAAATGGGGGATGAACCTGACCTACTTCCTGCAATAGACAGAGCAACTGTCTACTCTTGACTTGGCTTTAACCTGCTGAAACAAAACAAAAACAGAATCATAAGTGAAAATATGTAGGGACTCCTGCCGCTAATGCATTTTGACTTTCAGTCTTTGGAAGTAATCTACATTTGACCTGTTTTACCTCTGCAAAGATTTTTAGAGCCCACTCATCCTGAGGAAATGATACAGATTGATAGATTTTCCTACAGTGCCCACAAGCATTCTTGGGACTGTGAAAGATACTGGTATTTTCCTAAAGCTAGGGGTTAGAGCTGGAGAGCTGATCCTCAGGAGAATCTAAGAAGCAATTTTCCACTTGAAGAAACTGAGGTTGTTTAGTTGTGGTTGGCAGAACCACGGAGCTACAGTGTTGTCATTCCCACTTTCTCTAGTTTTGATCAGCGCATTTTAGGGAAAACTCTTCTCCTAGTTGACTCTTACTAGAATATACGAGCAAGAAACTAGGCTGTCTCTCAGAGACCCAGAGGCCAGAGGTAAGAGGCAAGAAAAGATTAATGAGTATTTTTGCAGAAAGCCAGCCCCAGTCTCAGTTCCAGACAGAAGGCCAGGAGGTTCAGCACAGTGATCTATTGAAATAGCCCTGATGGTACCTACAGATTTAATGTTATCAGAGTTTATCCCAGAGGAGTTAGTTTTCAGTCAGAATAAGGAGCTGGGGGAGGGAAGGAGACTACGTTTAAGAGATATCATGACAAAGCGCCTGCTTTTTCTCACTAGTGAAAATGTAGGCTATCTGGAGGTAACATGATAGGAGCCATCTTGGATTAGCAGATTATCACTAACGCTATTTATCCACACATCCTAAAGTGCAGAATAAATCTATGTGATTTTTATTCCCCAAACCGTTCTAGTCTTCAGGATGATTTTGCTAAGCTTTCCTTTCTCTATTTATATTTATATTAGATTACATTAATTTCTGTACTCATTATTTGGACTGGATAACAGCATATTAAAGCAATGTGGAACATTAATAACTCATGAAAATATGTAGCTCTTTCTAGAGCTTCCTTACACATTTTTTTTCCTCTTAAAAATCCTAAGGATAATTAAGTTTGACATAGTGGTCCAGCTATTTTTTTAAAAAGCAGGAGCTCTCTTTCTATACATTGGAGAACATCTAGATGATATTGATAATAATAATAAATTTGAAAGCAATAAATGCCATCAGGTAATAGAGAAAAGAGCACTCTGCATGTTGGGATTGTTCAAAATAGATTGAGCTGCCTTCTGAAGAGGATTCCTAGAAATGTCCAAGGTGAATCTAAAGGCTTTTATCTGTTTTTGATTTATTCATCATGTTTTCATTGAGTACTTACAAACTCTTACTGGGAATGTAGTTCAGATATTTCATGCTGGGGGAATAGGACTGGACTCCATGACCTCTGTGATTTCTTCCATTTCTATGGTTTTTAAAACATATATTTTACATTTTTATGTGCTACATGTGAGTATAGACTATGTAAAGATCAAGTCAAGGTATTTCTATCACCTTGAGTATTATTTCTATGTGTTGGTAACATTTATATGCATTTAATCCCATGTTTCCATATTTTTATTAAGAATTTTCAGTGTACCACACTAGGCCATATATAATCCACAAGTTTCATGATTCTACTTTTGAATGATTTCTCACTGTATCTTTGCCAATTAAAGATGATAGTAAACATCTTTATGAGTTTGCATTGATTTATGGAAGTCTAACAAAAAATGGCAAATATAAATGCCTCTCTGTAATATTTCACTTTGGTCTGAACTGTAAACAAGGATATTTTGTAATATCTACAACTAAGATATGTTATCACTTCTGTTAGAAAATAAGTTTAAAATATGGAGAATTATTTATATATATGTTTCTTTGAAATATAACATAGATTTCACTTTAACTTTGTCAGTGTATATCATTCAAAGACATAATCATTTGTTCTCAAGAGCATGAAAACAGTCAGAATTTCCAAGAAAAAGATGGGATGTACTTCTTCATCATTGAATGCCCAGAGCTAGACACTGGGGATGAAAGAATTGGTCTCAAGGAGATTATCAAGGCATTTTTCCTCCTCATTCTTTAGCAAGTACTCTAATTCAACAACATGAGAAAAGATACTTATGTCCTGTTATGATGTTAGGAAAAGTGATTACTGGGATACAAAGTGCTTCAGAACCTGAATGGTACAGAGAAAAGCTTGTCTCAGTAGTTACTATTTGATGGACAGACCATGATCTGTTTAGGCTTTTGACAGTGATAGAGCCAATATATAATGATAACTTGATAACAATATCAACTAGTAGCTAAGGCTCTTGTCTACTTTGGTATCGTAACAAGAAGATTAAAGACTGACTAAACGTCATGCTAGGAAATTCCAGGCAGGTATTTGTCTATCTTCAGTATGGCCATTTATCCTATCCAATTAGCCAAATTACTTTTCATTCATCTGTGCATTTTTGTCCTTGTAGATATTGACTTAAACACCAATAGGCATTTAAGTCCAGATTCTTAAACCCAAAATAATCACAAAATTATTATAATAGGTAAACCAAAATTATCATTAGAAATGAGAAGTAATAGAGATATATAAGGACATTAAATTCAAACATAACTAAAAACTGTCCTTCTTAGTTAGCCTTTTTTCTTTTTTTTTTTAATTTTTGAGAGAGAGGGTTTCACTTAGTCACCCAGGCTGGAGTGCATACCATGATCAAAACTCACTGCAGCCTCAAACTCCTGGGCTTAAAGGATCTTTATGCGTCAGCCTCCCAAGTAGCTGGGTCTACAGGCCGGTGTCACCATGCCTGGCAAATTTTTCTATACTTTTTGTAAAGACAGGGTCTTTCTATGTAGCCCAGGCTGGTCTTGAACTCCTGGCCTCGAGGGATCCTCCCACCATGACCTCCCAAAGTGCTAGGATTACAGGTGTGAGCCACTGCACCTGGCCCTTTTTCAAAAACACTGACTAAAAACAGCCAATACGTATAGTTTTATTTCCCACTATTTTATGAAATTCACTAAAAGTGGGTAGAAGCTGCTGATTGGCACTTCAGCAACTCTCCTTTCTATTTTGTAGTGAGGATGTTCAGTAAGGGATGTGAACAAATGCTGAGAGCAGAAAAAAGAAAGGGATGCTGGGCAGGGAACTCTAGACCTGTCCTTAGTAACTATAGAGCTGCTGTACCCTTACATGACTATTTAATGGCTCAATTGGTAATTTTTGTCACTTGCTTTCAATTTCTTCAGTAATGACATGAGTTACCTGTAGAAGGAACATGTGATTACTTTGTTTTTTAAGTTAGCACAAGACTACTACAAAATCATCTCTCCTAGAGGAAATATGCATACATGTATTTATTTCTTTATCAGGTCTTTCTCCTTCTGAAAATGTCCCTAAGGCCAACGTGCCAAGGACACCTGAAAGGCCTAGGGCAAGCAATATGTATATGGTAAGAACTGGAAAATGTTAGGCTCCAATAAAACAAAGCCAGATGCTTTCGACCCATACAAATATTTCCGTTTTCTTAGGGTAACATGAGGGGGTATTTTCCCCTCAAAAAAATTTGTGTGTGTGTGTGTGTGTTTAATTTCCATCCTTACATAAGTCACAAGTCTGTGATAACTCACAAAAATAACAGGTGTTTCATGAACAGAACTTTGTTGTTAAAATGGTTTTCAAGGATCACTTCTTTTACAGCTTCCAAATCATGGAAGCTGTATCCAAGTTGGCAGCTCTGCTTTCTTCTAACCTTAAGTAGGGTCTGGTGAGACTGGGGAAGGTGGTCAAAAGAACCAGTTGGGTTTCAGAACCAGCAAGTCAACTATTCACACTGGAAATATTTTCCCACTTGCTTCCATTTTTCGTATCCCATTTCAGTCCTATAATCTTGTATTGGTGTCTATTGAGGTCATATTATTAGTTCTCAATGGCCACATAGAAATCCAACTAGCATAGTCCCATTTTTTCACTTAAAACATTTCCTTCTGAGCAAAATCTCATCAAATGCCCTAAAAGACCTACATGTTCATACACAGAAGGACTTTGATTTCCTATGATTCAAATACCAAAGTTGAAGCAAAACTAAATTGAATTATTACCAAATTATCAAGGTTTGACTGAATCTTTGCCCTTTATCATGATGCAGACAGATTCTCCTGAACTGGCTTGCTCCCAGGTGCTGACAATAACTCTGAGGGTATTATGGGAGGGATAGAAGTGTTAAGTATCCCTGGAGGATTTGTATGTATTTTAAGCATGCAGCTACCTGAACAACCCACAGTCGATATGCCCAAAAGAGTAGAAACAGTTTTTACAAATTTAGTTCCTATTTTATGTCAGGACTTTGATTCCATTGAAAATTGTAAGTTTTACAATAGTTTTTGATAGTGGGTGATAGGTACATTTTGGTTTTGGTCTGCTTTTGTGTGAAAAATTCTGGCAGGTCAATTTGAAAAATGCAATTTAAATTTAAATGTTAAAAATTGATTTTAAACCCTATTATTTCAAGAAAAGCATGAGGACTTTACTCAAAGATTTGCTTGGTTGTAAAGGCAAATCATTTATAAGTTTTAAAATTCTTTTAAATTTTATATATAAATTTTAAATCTTTTTTTTTTTCTTTGCTAAGTGTGAAAATGCCCTGTGAATCAAAGATTTTGTACTTTTTGCAGTACTCACAAGCATGAAAGGTCTGCTGATGGATCATATAATCCTTGCTCTGGTCTCAAAGCAAACCTAAAACTGTTCTGGACAGAGTGGTACCTGGCTTTTTAAAGTTTTAGTTTAATCTCCAGAGAAAGCTAAGAATACATTCATGTGCTATTATAAAAACCAATGTTTCTTATTCTGTTTTTCAAGTCTACTTTTACAGGGCAGAATGTTAAAACAAGGAGAGGAGAGATTACCTTTCACAGAAAGAGTAATCGCTACTCCTCTAGGAACGGGGGCCTCAGAAGACACTGGGATATTTTCAGTATTCCATAGCTCTAGATGTTCTAGGAAAATCATGAGAAAGATTCTTTTGGAGCTATTTCAGTGGCTATAGTACTTAGCCAAATTAGGAATTAAGAGTTTCAGGTAAAACATAAAAGAAATTAGAAGATGTTTTAAAACCAAGCAAACAAATTTATAAACCCACACTTTTCAGAGCCTCCATTCGTATTCCAGAATAACGAATTTTCACTGGTATTCTAATATTACTTCTATTGGTAATGGTGTCACAATCAGTGGGTGTTACTAGGGGCCGATATTTGCACAGGAGAAGAGGTGGTCAACTTTAGGCCTGAAGTCCTCACTTCATCTCCTATTCCAGAAGCTTCTCTTCATGTTTTCAGACCTTCTTTCTGACCTATACCTTCTCCATCATCGACAACAGTCTTTTCTAGAGTCAATGATAATAAATCAAGGACTGTGATAGGCTTGGAGATAGTTGGCATTTTAAAGAAATTTTCCCTGAAAACAGGACTTGGTTCCAAGGATGTTATGACACGTTAAGTAAAAAAGTTAAAAGAATAAAGACTTGTAATTTTCATTGTATTATCAAAAACTATTTTCTGCTCTGGACATTAATTAGTATGAAGAGATACACAATTCTTTCCCAAAATTGTTTATGTCAGTCTCTTAATTTTGACCAATTAAAAATGCACCATTTAAAATATAGGTGATTCATGGTCTCACAGAGAAGAAACAGTAAAGGCCTTTCAAAATCCTTTGCACAAAGGGAGGGTATGGGTCTGTCATAGGATAGTGGCTGAGCCCAGCTCCCGGTTCCACCCCTCTCCCAGGAATGCCGCAGGGTTTCAGTCTCAAACACTTTCCACTCCATTATAAGAACACGAATCCTGATAATCTACATGGCACAGTGATGTGACTTGAAAGAGTCAACACAGTGGTCAGTCACGCCCGCAAACACCACCATTGCCTTGAGATGCCAATCTCACAGATAACTGAAGGAGCCAGGTGCCACACTTGTTGGGTAGAAAGGGTTTAGAAAACATCAGGGTAGTTGAGATGTTGCCACACAAGTGGCCCTCATTAGAGGAAAGTTCAGCATGAAGGTATGAATTAGAGCGCTAGGTTTCTCTCCCTCTAGACCCCATCTTAACTAGAAACACAATAGAGCCACATGCACACCACCAAATGGAGAGTGGGACTTTTTCTTAACATGTAGATATTTATTGAATACAAACCAATTCTGTTCCAAACCCTTTTTCTGAGGTAGGACATTGATCTTCTAGCCCCCATTTGTGAGAAATCAGGTCAGGAAAGAGGAGATCCAACTCCTTTCAAATTGTTTACACAAACACATTTCAAAGTACATTCGGTAAGTTAAGTCTCCATCCCCAAAAGCACGAGTAAAATGAACACATCTTGATCTCGCAGCAAAGTGGATGAATTCAATTGTACTTTTTTTGGACAACATTCCATGACAACAAGATGTTTAGTTCAGTTTATTCCCTACTATAGTCTGAATGCCTAGAAGAATGCCTTGCACATAGCAGGTCCTCTATAAACAGGTGATGGATACATGAATGAAAGTTTTTTCACAGCAGTAGGCATCAGGCATCACTGTCCATTGGAAGCACTAATTGTCAACTAGAAAAAACAGGAGGACACAAGGTCCAATCACCACTTCCTCAGCAGGCAGCAGTATTAAAACACTCCTGCACTTGACATTTCTTTTTTTTTTTTTTTTTGAGACAGAGTCTCACTCTGTTGCCCAGGCTGGAGTGCAGTGGCGTGATCTCGGCTCACTGCAACCTCCACCTCCCAGGTTCATGCAATTCTCCAGTCTCAGCCTCCCAGGTAGCTGGGACTACAGGTGCCCGCCACCACACCTGTCTAATTTTGTATTTTTAGTAGAGATGGGGTGTCACCATATTGGTCAGGCTAGTCTCGAATTCCTGACCTCAGGTGATCTGCCGACCTCAGCCTCCCAAAGTGCTGGGATTACAAGGGTGAGTCACCGCACCCAGCCGATATTTCTTTTTAAAGTAACTTGAAAGTGTACAGATTTACACTAGATCATGCTAGGAAATGGCTCATTGGCTTATCTTCTTCAAAAACACATGAATGTAACACCTCCACCTCCCCACACACACCACATATGATTGGTTTTGATATAAAATGCCACTTTCTAACCTTCAATCCTGCTGTTAAAACGTCACTTTTGGAAATGCATTCCTGGTGCTTCTACAATCAGCTTTCTAGCTTGCTGACTGGCATAGCATTGTGACTCCATAGGCTTCGCTTTTTGACAATCAAGAACCACATAAAATACCCAAAACAGTCTTTATTGTAAGTACTTCTTGTTCATACACAATTTTTCTACCTTTTAGCACTTCATTCTGGGTAATCCATTAATAGTAAGTGATCATCTGTCACTAAACAAGAAAAAAAAAAAAAACTGTGGACTATTTCATTTCACTTCTTGTCATTAATTATATTTTTAAAAGTGTAACATTCAGACACAACTTCTCCTTTTTTCCTCCAAATAAAATACTCCCACAGGACCACTAAAATGTAAGGGTTAATCAAAGAACCACTGTAACAATCTTAGCTGTTTGTACAGGTTGGAATAGTCATTTCATTTTGGTAGCCTTTATGCTGTTGAGTAGATTAGAGAGATGAGATAATACGCTAAAGATCTGAAGCGACCTGCTTTTAAATCCTCAAAAGGATAATACATAACTGAGGGCAATGAGTGGGTTGATTGATAGGCATTAGCCAAAGGGTAAGATAGTTGGACTTTGCATAAAACTTCCATTAAGTTCAACTGTCCTTTCATGGAGGATTATTTTATTTGCTCTTAATAATATGATGAAATTCCTTGTGGAATTCAGATTTGAATGTACCCATAACACTGTAACAAACATACATGTTTATGTGGATATAAGATGTATGATGTTTTTAGATGTCTCTCACTGCTCATTTTATGGATTCTATTTCTCTAAAAAAAAAAAAGTTAGTGTGTAAAGATGTAAAACTTTTCAAAAGGAACTCACAATCAAGGCTCAAAACTTGGAAATCTTGGAAATGTGATGTCCTTTTTTTTGCCTTACTGTTTATGTTGGATAAAATAACAGTCAGACAATGGTTTCCTAATTTTGCTTCCATCGTCTCCACCTCCAGGATTTAAAAATAATGATGGAAAAATTCAATCATTACATTGGGTGATTAATGTCTGGGGTGATAAAGAGCAAATTGTTCCATTGGCTGAAGGATGGGACTACAAAAACTATAAAAACTCATCACTTCTGGATATCCAACGCTTGCATGCTATGTTGATTTTTAAAGAACAGATTGGTATTTGAGTGGAACAAACTCATTTTTTAACACACTGTGCCAATCCTAAGGATGTTTCAAGTTGAGATCTCCTGTGTTGAAAATCCACACTGACTCATAACTGTAATATTATATTCCAGCCCAATTTGTGGTTGAAGCAAAAAGATAAATAACAGAGGCAAAAGTAAAATGAGATGATCCTAGAGACCTTTAAATATGACAAAGTATTAGTCCAGATAAAGATCTCAGACCTACTATTAATTTCTTTGCTTATTAGATAAATGTGTATTTAACAATTAATACATATCAGTTACTAAGATAGCATGTGAGGGTACTCTGAGGAAGAAAGAGCACCTGCTCCCATGCTAGCCCTAGAGAGTTCTAATAATTTTACAGCTGTTAACTTGTTTAAGACTCACAGAAACACAATGAAGTAGATATTTTTATGCCCATTTTATAGATGAGCCAACTAAAGCAGTGACAAGTTAAGTCACTGCCTTAAGTTGACCAAGTAGTAACAGAGTGGGCAGAAACCTCATTGGTGGGTAGGTAGCATGTACCTCTTTAGTCCATGATCTTAATCTCTAAACTACTGGCACAATAAAGAAATGTAAGAATAAAAAATAAAATCATAAATTCTGGTTATGATGCTCTTAAAATAATTTATATTTAAAGTTATTCTAACCTTTGAGCCAGGAATTACACTACTAAGAATTTATTTCAGGAAAACATTTGGAGAAATTAATAATGTTGTACATTTAGCACATTTAGCAATGAACATTTCTGTTTCATTTGAGAGGACGAAAAATTGGAAATAACCCTATATCAGTTGAATTGCTTTTGGATACAGGTAAGAATAACCTGATTAAAGTGGGTCAAACAATAGTTGTTTTTTAGCCCATAGGAATTTCTGAAAGGGAGCTTCAAGAGTGTGTTCAGTAGTTCAAAAATGTCATTAAAGATCCAGAATCTTTTATTGTTCAAACTCTATTATGATTGACATAGTGTTTTCTAGGATTCATTCCTCGTGGTCACAAGAAAGCTCCTTTAGCTCTGGGCATCACACCTTACGCAAACACAAGAAGAAGGGCAGTTTCTCCAAGCATGTCTATTTTTATCAAGGAGGGAAGCCTATTCCTGGAACTTTGTTATTTGTTATTACTAGCCAGTTTTGGGCCTCATACCTACACCTTAGCTGCAAAGAAAACTGAGAACGTGAATAACTTTTATTCAGCCCCTATTATGGGAGGCAAGGTTTGCCAGCAAGGAAGAAGGAGAAGCTAATTACATTGGCAATCAGTTGGGCCAGCCAGAAATTTTGTGTCTAAAAATGAAATATCCGTATAGTTGAATCTGATGCTGGTATCATAAACAATGATAGGAGTAAAGGAAATATCATATGAAAAAAAATCAAGTTATAGGAAACTGGATGCACACATAATATATACACCAAAATGCTAACACCCATCTCTTTGTGATAGGATTAGAGGGATATTTTAGTTTCTTTGCATCTTTGCATACTATCTGTTATTTTTAAATTAGCATAAAGTGCTTGTACTATTTTAAAAATAAGGCTCGTTTCCATTTTGAAAAACAATCTAATTCAAAGGGAAAATTTGTTTTATATCAAAATATCAATGTTCCTTGGCTCTGCTTGAAAGCAGAGAGTTGAGCAGTGAGAAAATGAACAAGATATTTTTATCAAAATTTGTTTTGCATTACTGTCATGAAGAAACGAAAGAAAAAAAGAAATCAAGCAAAATGGTCACTGGAGGATTTTAAAATTGGAAAAATAAAAATGTTTTGTTAAGAGATGATGATATAACCAAAAGCCTTAAATAAAGGGCTGTTGCAACTTAATATATTGGATGTATTGCTCTATGGATTTCTCCTCCTGTGAGAATGCCTTCCACTCTTGCCAAGATCAGCTTTGTGCTGGCCACAAAAATTAAAATATTTTAAAAGAGAACAAAAATACTCTTATTTTGTAGAGACTAATTCACAGTTTTAACTAGCCTGATGATATCTGCCAATATTTTAGTGTTTGGTTAAAACAAATAGCTAAAACTTTTCTTGAGTCACTGATCATTTTAAACTATTCTAATTCTATGTTATACATAAATACTTCTCATTGCGAAAATTTCAAATCCCATAGAAGAATAAAAGTTCAACACGAAATCCCTGTTTCATTGCTTCCAAGGATCATTGGTTCATGTCCCTCCAAAGAGATAATCACTGTTAAATTTAAGATTGATTTTTTCAGATATTTTCTAAATATTCAGATTTTTTTAAACCTCAATGGAATCATACTATACAAAAGGTTGTGCCATGTCCTTTTTAAAGATCACATATATTGGACATCTCTCTAAGCCATTACACGTAGATCTCTCTCAATTATTTTTCAGCAGTTGCTAAATCTGTTTAAACATTCTTCTTTTGATGGACATTTAGATTGTCCCCAGTACTTTGCTGTTATAAAAGATACTGCAATTAATATTTTGTACATCCAATTTTATTCACTTTGGTAGATGTGTTTATAGAATCTGTCCTAGCTGTGAAATTGCTAATTATCAAGGTGTGTTCACTTAAAATTTTGGTAGATAATGACATACTGCTCTCCAAAAAGACAGTACCAATTGCACACTCCAGGCAGCAGTATTTGAAGAACACTGTTCTTTCCATCTTCAGCAGCACTGAACTTCAGCAAACATGGAGGGAAATCACTGTGCTTGTTTTAATTCATATTTCTGTAAATAGTAGTGAAATTGAACTTCTTTCATAAATTTACGCAAGTAAACATTTATACTAATAGCAGTACCTCGCATTTATATCGGGCTATTATTTCTTGAGAACACCATGGGTTGATGATTTCATATTATATCAGACATATTCATCTATAAAAAATACATATTAGTTGTAGTAAAGTTTTTAAATGCCAATACATATCAAGAATAAAGAAAAAATCACCTACAATTATACCACATTGAAATAATTGATATTACAGTTTTTTCTCATTCTATTATATGCAATTATATATGTAAGCATAAAATGTGAACTTTTAATATGTCATGTAGCTGTATTATGTGTAGAGCTATATAGCAGGTATTTGTTTTTAAAATTGAGATCATACTCTATATTTTTAATATTCTTTTTCTCTTTAATGATATATTGCAAATAAATGTACTATATTATGTTTTTATATTACAAGTGGAACATCCCTAATCTAAAAATCCAAAATCTGAAATGCTTCAAAATCTGAAACTTTTTGAATGCCAACATGATGCCACAAATGAAAAATTCCACATCTGACCTCATGTGACAAATCACAGCCAAAACATGATCAAAATATTGTTTAAGGAAGAACAGTATTTAAAATGTTTTATAAAATTACCCTTCAGGCTCTGTTTATAAGGTGTACATAAAACATAAATGGATTTTGTGTTTAGATTTGGGTCCCATTCCCAAGGTGTATGATTATATATATGCAAATATTCCAAAATCAGAAAAAAATAGAAATCTGAAACACTCCTGGTCCCAACTATTTTGGATAAGAGATATTCAACTTGTAATTAGTCTTCACACTATTGCTATCCTATGACTATGCCACAGTGTGTTAGCCAGGTCTTTATTTTGTGTTGAACTTATAAATTATTTAAAATTTTTATTTAAAATAAAACTGTAATAAATATCCCTGTAAGTAAAATTTGATATTCCTCTCAATTTTCTTCATCTACTGTAAATCAAATTATTGGCTCAAAGAGTATAAACATTTTGAAGTCTTAGGACTTCAACTTATATTTTAAACTGCATGTTTGGGTGTTTATGTTTAAATAATTTCTACTCTCACCAGTGATGCTTGAGAGTGTTCATATTTCTATGTCCTTGAAATAATAGGAATGAAATAGTTTTTAATCTTTTTCATTAATAATTAAAATATAATATCTAATTGGTATTCTTATATTTAAAATTGATATGAAAGAGTCTGTCATATGTGTTTGAGTCTAACCATTTGTATTTATTCTCCATTAAATGTCTTCATCATGTTCTTTGTCTTTTTTATATTCAGTTGCTCAACATGTTCATATTGATTCATGAAAGCTCTTTACATAGTAAAGACATTAATATCTGTCTTTGGTTTCTTAATTTTTTAATATTTATCTCTTTCATAAATCTGACATACATACAAGGTACAGATTTAACAAGCAAAAATGCATGACTATGAATTAAATACAAGTATTTTTTAAAAATTGGCTTAGATTTAGAAATCTTGTTATATACATGGGTAATATATACTCTAGAGTGATATTTTTAAGTTATTAGAAATGACTATCAATAGCTAAAATTATATAAAATTCCCTTTTGAGGATCCTGGAATCAAACTACATCAATTAGCAGGATTTCTGAGAAAATATTAAGTACCCGAATAAAATATACAGTATGTAGTCTTTCGAGACTAATATTATGTTAGTAAGATAAGGAAATTCAAATCCTGATGTGTTGTGACCTTCAGCAAATACTTTTCTGTGCTCCCTTTTTATTATTTATAATAATATACATGAAGAATAATGATAATAGCTATCTTATATATATGCTTTTTAAAATAAATTATGTAAAGCACTTAGTATAATGATTAGAATAAAATTGTTATTCCATAAGTCACCATAATGAATGTTTAATAATTATTTTTATATTTACAAAGAAGTCCTTCTACCATTAAATCCTAAAAAAAATAATAATAAAAAGCAATTCAACATAAAGTCTACCTCCTTTAGGAAATTCCTTAAGTCAGTTTATGTGTGATGAAAGCCTGCAGTGTATTGGTCTTTTGAGAAAGACCATCTTTGAAGTGTTGATGACTCAGATTGATGTGTTCCTTCCTCTTTGGTGTTCATTCTTAGACCTTGGACAATTGAAACAGAAAAGACATGGCCAAAGGGCATTCTTTTCCACAATCACGCTTCCACAGATTTGACCCAAGCCATGCATATGGCCCTCAGTAGGCGGATTTATTTAAATGAATGATGTTGTTCTATGTTTAATTCATGATACAAGCATTTAAAAACACTCTGACAGAGAGATCAGATCAAAACAGAACTCAGTGTAGACCATGTTTTTGTAAATTGCTGGCAACCCTTTATAAAATGATAGAACAAATACCAAAATGCATAATTCAAAAAAATCTACATATTTAAAGCTGTATGTAAATACCAAGGATGGATGAACTGCTTTTGAATTTTCACTCACTACTTTATGACTTTCATTTTTGTTCATCATTGACATGGCTTCATGCACAATTTAAAAGCCTGTTTTCAAAAGAATAAGGATGGAAATATTGTGCTTTAGTGTCTTTAGAATCTGGCAGCCTACTCGGACCTCATTCAAGGGCTCTGCACCCTTAGCCCGTTGCAGGGAAAATGGTGGTTAACTATCAGAGAGGAAAGAAAAGACAACATGAAAGTCTTCTCAAAAAAACACATCTGAGAAAGCTCAAAAGAGTAAATAATAGAAAACAGCCAACACTCAGTCATTTGGGGTTGATCACTTGGTTTGTTTTTCTTTCCTCTCCCTCCTACTCCCTGCCTTTTGGTCACTTCACTGCTCCCTGGCACCTCTACGAGAGGCGGTGTGTATGCAGGGTCAAGCAGGGGAAAGGAGAAGATCATCAGTCAATTTTGCATCTTGCTAGTTGTTTCAGAGAAAGATTGGACTGAAACAGATGACCACAATGAGGACTGGGGATTATCTGTAACTTTCAAAGACCATTGTTCCTCCATTATTATGAAAACTCAGCAGTGGGCTGCAGGCTCTCTTTTATTTATTCACACATATGGAGAAAGTAAATTCAGTAAGCATTGGCATATAGTCCAGAACTCAGCACTGAACATAAGAGTAATGTACAGAAATGCTATTTTCTTACAAAAAATAAAAATGATTTGGGTCAGGCCCAATTAGAGATAGTCAAAATCCAGCTGTTCTCGGGGTTTATCCAGCATTAGTAACATTGTGGTTTTACAATAACAATATAAAATGTGCTTTCAGAGGTGTTTTTCCATTTAATTCACCAACTTTTAAATGTTTGCTATTTTATCCATATGTTTTTAGTTTGTGTACATGGGATATTTTTTTAAATGTCATTTTGCAAGACTATTTGATGTTCAAGAAGGCTCTTTGCTTATTGTTAGAAAGCAGAAATCATGATTTGTAGAGGAAAAGTTTACAAGTTTGAAAAGATTGCTTTTGAGGTTTTGTTTCCCTTCATTTCCCTTGATGTATTTTAGAGAGAAAAACGTGTTCCTCCATCTGATACTAAAAGAGTCTTCATGCTGAAAGCAGAAAAACAAAGTAGGAGATAGGGTTGGGAGGTGAGGGCTCTGCTGTCTTTATGAACTGCTACTGTTCAAAGTCAACACATCCAACTCCTTGAGAAGTACAACTTCAGCAATGAAAGATGTTTAAATAGTGATAATGGATGGCAAATAAAGGAACTCTTATCTTTGGAATTTTGGAGTAGACACAAGGAAGCAGTGCAGATTTAGTTTAAAGCTTACCCTCAAAGCTGAACTTTCATGTTTTATAGACCAGTCTCTGCTTATGCGCTTCAAGAACACACAATGGGGCTTTAGAGGCTTGGCTAATCACATAAAATAAAACTACAGCACTTTATATAAAAACCAGTAATTTGAGGTAAGATTATTTTCTGTTTTCCCACAATCACAGTGTCAGGTGAATGAGGAGATGAGACAATATCACTTAAAAAGTATTACAGGCAGCAGAATAATAAATTATACTCCAACATTCATGCCTTCATTTGCTCATTTATTCATTCAGCAAGTATTCTATCAGTAGATCCTCCTCAAATTCAGAAAGCTACAGTAAATATTATCATACACAAAGCTCATTTCTATTATTATGCCTGCAACTCCTCTCTCTGATTAATCCAAAGGCAACTGATAAATGAAAAATCAAATGGCTTCAGATGTGGCAAGAAATATTCTAATCTGATGCAAAGGAATTATTTATTTAAAATAGCCCTAGGTTTTCCTTCTAACTGTTACTAAACCAGTGGCCCCAAAGTCAATTCTGTCATCTCTGATTAATACAATACTGTCACATTTCCATCAAGAAAATGGCACTCTTGCACAGAGTTATTAGCATTTTTCACAATCAGACTTTCTTACTGCAGCTTGTCTGTTGAGCTTGGATTCCAGAGCGCAACATTCTGTCAGGTTCACCAATGGGACTCAGGCCAGTTGGTTCTGGACAGCCTTGCTCCAGGTCCCACAGTCCCCAGGACCCAGGCTCAGTGGCTCTGTTCTAGTCTGTTCATCTCTGCTCAAATCAGTTTGGCTTGAACAACAGTCTGGGCACTCAGTTATCCCTTCCTTGAGATGTTTTCTCCCCATCAAAAGTCTCTAATTTTCTTACTGCTCTACTTTTACCCTTTCATAGACAGATTCTGTAAACACCTTGTCAGGGCCAATGAGATTACAATATTTTTTCCTGAACATATATTTGCATTTCAATTATGGTCATTTTCATATCAAAAATGCCTTTTTTTGTTTTTTGAAGACTTTTCTGAAGTCCATTATCTTTAGCACTCTATTTCTTTCTAAAGTTTCAGAACTCTCACTTAGAATTCTTATATTTATTTTACCTTCTTTTATGTTTAGCTGGACAGTGGGCCTCATGGAAAGTAGGAACATAATGATTGTGTTTATTTGTGGGTCCTGTGCATTTTGCATAATACCTGGCATATAATAAATATATGTGATGAATCCATCCATCCATCCACCCATCCATCCATCCATCCATCCAAGATTTATTGAGCCAGATGCTGTGCTAAGTAATAGGAAAATTATTCCAGACCCAGGGGAAAATAATCAGGGCCAAGTGGTCCTCTTGATGCCCCTCAAATCACACTCCACTGGCAGCTGCTTACACACTTGTGTAGGCCAGCCTGGACAAAGGTCAGAGGGGTCAAACACAAGCAAGGACAAAGCTCACAAATCAGTGGCTCCTGACACCATTTGAAACTGTTACCTTCAACTTCAAGGCTCTAATACTCACCCTGCCAAGAAACCTTTTAATGCCAGGAAACCTTTTAATGCTCTAACCCCGTAGTTTCCTCCCCGACTAGTGTCCCACTGCAATTGGCAGATTTTAGGACTGATCTTCTAAGAACTAGAAAGTCCCTAGGTCAGGTCCTAAGGCTCCGGAATGCCGTTCCTCCCAAGTGCTGCTTTCTTCTACACAGGCCAACATGCTAAAAGGCTCCCTTTTACCCCTACAGTCCGCAGGTGACCTATGAGCATCAAAAATTTGTGTTTTCTAAACCTCTCTTTCCTTCGTTCTGCAGCTAGACACTAATTGTTTTGAAAGGGGAAACTGTCTTGTCTGAAAAGTTAGGTTCTTTCTGACCTCTGAAATCACTAGGAAAGGGAGACTGAAAAAATAGATTAAATCAGCTCAAACTCTCTCATGTTTCATTAATGATATACAAAAGTAGCTTTCAGATTATGACTAAAATACCAGAACATGTGACTTAACAATGAACAAATAGACAATGTAGTAGCTTCTCCTGCTAGCACAAATACATGGTCAGCATAAAATATTTAACTATTACATATTAACAACGTGAAATCTTAGCTTTTTAAAATGAGACTTTAGTAATTTGCGGTTATATTTCTCAAAAACTTTGCCCAGTTACCATTTGTCTCTTACTTAGTATTATTAAGCTCTTGAGCTTCATAAAATGTTACGTAACTGTTTGTGCCAAGTAATTCATATTTTAATTTTTGGTAGGTCTCTACAACCATCCTTATTTTAAAGATATCATGAGATACATAATACTTGTTTCTGTGGATTTGAAGAAAATCATAGGATAAAAACTCAAAATCCTGAGGCTTTGATTGACCTTTTTAACAAACATTTAAAGATGTTTTATAAAATGTGTAAGAAAATTCACATAATTCTGCTATTTTTGTTTTTGTCCAAGGAGAGAATGGCTAGATATGCAAGTGATGAAAGAAAAAAAGCACTAAATTTACAGATTTCAACCTCTGCAAACAATAGCTTACAAACGGCATGTTGCCTCCAAGTTATTTCAGGTGGCATTGCACAATTTTCAAAGACCAGCTAAATACAAGTTATGTTAACACTTAAATAAGCGTTGTTTGGTACACCTTTATCCTTAATTCCACAAATCTATCTTTAGTTTCCTATGAGGTATAAGGTACTTTATCTCACCTACATCATTCAATAAAATTGATAAAAAGACTTACAAGAATATGTATGAAATGAATTCAGGGCAAAAATACACATAAATAGAACTAAGATAAAAGGCTATGTACAAAATTTGAATGCAGATACGCAGGTGGAAAAAATTATAGTTATTCAGATTGGACTATAAATTAGCTTTTAACTTATTGAAAACCAAAGTAAAATGAAATCAGTAGCTAGATAAATAAAGAGCAGTTTACACAAAATGCTTTTAATGGTTATTTAAAAATAATCTAGCTCAAACTGACACAGCAATTAGGAGACACATTGGCTCAGATCACTGGGAGTCCATAGCCAAGGTCAGCTTCAAAATTACTTGATCCAACTATGCATTTGGAGATGTTATCAAGAATCTACCAACTTTCTCTCTTTTTTCTGTAATCTACAGTGTTGAGCTTTATCCTAAAGCTAGTTTTTCTGTGGTTATATGGTGGAAGGAGCCATCAGAAAGAGCTACATGCTTTCTCCTTTATGTTAGATCAGGGTTTCTCAACCTGTACATCCTTGATTCTTATTTGGGCTAAATAATTAGTTTTTGTTTGAAGGCTGTATTTTGCATTGTAGGATGCTTAGCTGCATCATCTTGGCCTTGACTCACTAGATGTAAGTAGCATCTCCCAAGTGTGACAATCACAAGTATCTCCAGATATTGCCAAATTTCCCCTGGGAAGCAAAGTAGCCCAAGATTGAGAACCGCTACTGTAGGAGAAAGGCTCTCTAGGCAAACAAGGGGAGATTTTCACAGAAGCCCCTGGAAAACATCTCAGTTGAAATTGACCTAAATTGCATTGCTATACTGAAGCCAAACATTGCTAAGAAGATTAGAAACACTTTCATTAGGACTAATTGAACCAATCAAGTCCCTGGCAATAGAGGAAGAGTCAGTTTCTCTTGAACCATGGGCAAGAGTGAAGAGTGAATTCCTGAACAAAATCAGGGATCCATTAGAAATAAATAAAGGGATAATGGATTCAGGGTAGACAATCAACAGCACTCACAAGACAATTCCTCAGGGGGGAAAAAAAAAACACAGACTGATTCTGATTGTATATGTACACATATACATATATTGAACATATGTATACATGGATATATTCCAAAGAAATTAGTTGTCTTCAAAGAGGAAATACTGAGAAAACTGGTTGAGTCATTTATTTAAATCCACATTGAGTATATCTCATATGCCAGGCCACTAGGTGCTACAGTCACGGTGGTGAGCAAGATGAATACACCCCCTGCCTTCATGGAACCAGTGAAAGATAAACTTGAAAGAGATCGTGACAAAAAATATGTTGAGTGTTGTGTTGCTGGGTGCCATGAAATTATTACCTCACTTTGCCTAAGAGTCAAGGAAGGGCTCTTTGGTATTTGGTATTTGCCTGCCTGGTTCACTCTCTATTTCTAGCAGATGGAAACCTGGATGATTCACAGTAGGTTTCCATAAATATTTGTTGAATGAATAAACAAATGGATACCAAAATGTTAAGTTCCTACTATGTGCCAGGGACTGTTTCAGGTTAAAGAGAAAGCAGTGAACAAACAGGTGGGAAAAGACAGGTAAAAATCAATTAAAAAGATGTGGCCAACATGTATTATAAAACAAGTCGGGCTTATGATGTAACTAAGAACATAAGTATTTTTCTGTCATTTTTATTTTATCGAAGGAGGTAAGTTTACTCAGCCCTGGGTGAAACAGTGTCAGGAGTATGACTGTTCAATTTACTCTTAATTTAGCCTATGATCACTTTAAGTTGCAAATATATTCTCAATCAAAAAAATTGAGTGACCAGTCCTGGGTAATTATGAACACATTAAATTTGACTTCATGTTAACTGTACTTCCTGGTCCCCTTGTAACAGCTTTAGGCTGGAAGGCAGATCTGCTCCCTCTGCTCCCCAGCCTCCCTGCCTCGAATCTTCTGTAGCTATTTTGCTCCTGACTCAGGTAAAATGGAAAACAAATAAAGTCAAAAAATGGAGGTATGAGGGAAAACTGTTGGGACTGTAGTGAGGTGAGTGAGGTACTTGCCTCAGGCTCAAAATTTAACCAAAAACCCCTCAGTAACCAAGATAAATAAGATTTAGTGAACTATTAAATATTAAATATTACATTAAGTTAAAATACTAAATATGTATTTGGTATTATTTAAATTAATATGCATTAATTTAATGAATTACTATTTATTAAAATATTTAATGTTGAAATATTAAATTAACATTATAAAACATATATGGAAATACTAATTTTTAAATATTTTAATGAAATATTTTTACAACAAAAATAATTTTTTTAAATTCATGATGGAAAAAATATCAAAATTTTAAATAAAGACAGGATCAGTGACCATGACTTGGTGAGCCACATTAGAGCAGGAAGGAAAATAATTTGTAATATGATGGCAGGGCAGTTAGTCTTGCAGAAAGTGGATGGGAATTTAGAGATATTTTGTAGGTAAGATGGTAAGAATGAGTGGTTGGCTAGATGTGGTGAATGCTCACCAATTATTGGGAAAGGAAACATAGGAAGATAAGCGAGTTTGGTGGTGGTGAAATAAATTCAGGAAAAATGAAGGTCAAGTTGAGATTGCAGTACCTGAAAATCTTCATCTGTTCATGATATGGAAAAGGCCCTTGATCCATGGGTATAAGGTTGATGGTGATACCTTGAATAGCATTAATTCCTCTGCCAGGAACCCTAAATGTACACTGAAGGCAGCATGCTCAAGGATCACAGTTCTTTGGGATAGGAATGGGAAGGAGTAAGTGGGCCCCCAAACAAGGGAATCCAAGTGCACAGCTTCTGGGAGTCCACATTGATCCAGAGATTTAAAAGTAGGCTAGCTACAATGCATTATTATGTATTGTATATTTCAAAATAGCCAAAAGAAGATTTTAAATGTTCTCAATGCAAAGAAATAATGATTATTTGAGGTGATGCCTATGTTAATTCATCTGTCTTGGTCATTCCATGATGTACATACGTACAGCAACATCACATTATGCCCTATAAATATATACAATTATTATTTTTCAGTTTAAAAGAAAAGAATTTAGTGACATTACCTTACCTGTCTGTAAAAGGGATTGGAAAATGTAACTTTTTGTGTGTTCTGTTTTCTTCTCACAAGGTAACCATCAGCCCAGCAAAGAAAAAAATGAGGGTATGAGAAAGCAAGTATGGGGATAGGAAAACAGCAGCCTCGTACAAACCAGGCAATTTGTTAAGATTGTCTGAACTAACATCAACCGCTAAGACGTAGTACAGCACTTCCCACTGCCAAGGGCCCATCTGAGTACTTCTAAATGAAGTATAATACCTCTACAAAATGAATGTAAATCTTTAAATTATTTGGACCTCTAATTTGTCTGCTAAAGGGAGAGGAATCTATGAATAGCCCTAGTTATAAGAAGAGGTTTGAAGAAAGGGGAAAGTATGACGTCACTTTCCACAGAGCTGCCACTCTTTGAATTTTGTCAAACTGGTTACAATATTAGTATTAAAAAATGGTTTTGAACACACAAAACAGATAATTACAGAATGCAGGCCTAAAATACACTTCTTGCTGGAATTTTAATTCTGAGTGGTTGCTGAACTAGGTAGGTGGTTGTCAAATTTAGTTTACTCTGCTCTGATCAAGGAATGTGGGTTGCATCATCCAAAACCAACATGATTTAAAGATATCTTGTAAAAAGGAGTAGTGCTAAAATTAACTGCTTGTCAGTGATTCTGGTCACCATGATTATATGGTAAAGTATTTGTGCACATGGCATACAGAAGGGGTTATGTATAAGTGGAAGGATTTTCTCATAGAGCAAAACTTTTGAGCAAGACTTGATCTTGAATGATCTGGAATGAAAGAACCCAATAACTTCGACCATTATCTAAGCTTGTATTTTGAGTCAACTAAGATTCTTTCAGTGACATTCTACCCTAAGTAGAAACCATTGATAACTTTATAAAATGAACCTGAAACCTTTCAAAGACCATACTCAAGTTTCCCATCATAGAGCTCGATATGTCAAACCGAGTGTGTGAGTTGATTAAGGTATTCCCCCATTGCCAGAAAAGGTTTACTTTACCCATTAAAACCTAACTCAAATAGATATCAAGTATCTCTTGTGTCCTGTTACATGATGTAATTTAAGTCTGAAAATACCCATGCTTTGCTTTAACCAGAAAGTTAAAATCTTTCTCAATGGAAGCAATAGAGTATATCACCGATAAGGTAAAGGTGATACAGTAAAAGGTCACAACTTAGCCCTTTCTGGACAAACAATAAAAAGAAACTTGTCTGCTCCCATGTTATGTGGCATCAATAATCCAGCCTATTTTAGCACATCAAATCCCTTCTATGCTTTGAAGCCAACCTTTCCCTATATCTAGTATATATTAGGTAGTCATGGAGGACTCCCCTTTACAAGATAATTATTAACAGAGCTATTGAACAATTATTTGCAACTCTGTATTAGCCAATGAGGGAGACAAATAAATGCATAAGATATAATTCCTATTTTTAAAGAGCTAACACTTTAAAAGGAGAAAGAATATCATCAGAAAATACAGAAATTCTGACTCAGATCCCTATGACCAATGTCACAAGTCAAATTCAAAGCTAAATGAAGGAAAGAATACATTGATCTGGAGGAATAAAAAAATCTTTAAGGTAAAAGGAGGGCTTTGGAGAGGTGCTGTAAGATGGAAAAATCAGGACTATGTTGAAGATGCAGTAAGTAGGCTGGGCACAGTGGCTCACACCTGTAATCCCAGCACTTTGGGAGGCTGAGGCAAGTGGATCATGAGGTCAGGAGTTTGAGACCAGCCTGGCCAATATGGTGAAATCCTGTCTCTACTCAAAAAAAAAAAAAAAAAAAAAAAAGAATTAGCTCAATGTGGTGGCATGCACCTGTAGTCCCAGGCACTTGGGAGGCTGAAGCAGAAGAAATGCTTGAACCTGGGAGGCAGAGGTTGCAGGGAGCCGAGATCACACCACTGCACTCCAGCCTAGGTGAGAGAGTGAGACTCCATCTCAAAACAAACAAAAAAGGGGGTTACAGTAATTATTCAACATGGTTGGCACATAAAGTAAGACCAGGAGCAAAGTGAAGAAAGGGTAGACAGATGGGTGGTTGCCATATTGCCCATTATAGGGGAGTGGAGAAGTTTACTTATTTTGTAATCATGGGATAATCTGAAGGGAAACAAACCCCACAAACTCTCTTTTCTCTGCTGTCAGACCACAGCAATCAACCTCGAGAACATTTTCCCCCACATACCAAGCAAGCAAGCAGTTCTGCAGGGGAAATCATCTGGGTATCTTCCAATTCAATCCTGACACTATCCACCTGGAGATACCATCAAGCGCTCAGTCCCAAAAAACTGCCCCCATCGACTTCAGACACCAATCGCAAGTTGGGGCCTCTGGAACTTCTCACCAACTGGCTTCAAGTTGGGGTTCCCATGATTCCCTCTGTAGGTTCAATTAATTTGCTAGAGCAGCTCACAAAACTCAGGGAAACATCTAATTATATTTTCTGGTTTATCATAAAGGACATTTTAAAGAACACAAATAAGCAGCCAGATGCAACGATACCTAGAGTGAGGTCTGGAAGGGTCCCAAGTGGAAGAGCTTTTCCTCTGGGAGTTGGGATGCCCCACTGTCCAGGCACACAGATAAGTTCTTGTTTGCCTTCCTGTAGGCTTCCATGAGTTCAGCTGTCCAGAAGTTCTCTGTACCCTGTCCTCCTGGGCCTTTCATGGAAACTTCATTGGATAGGCAGGACTGAAGCATGGACAACCATGTAGAAAAGTGATTGGACAAAAAGGGTATAATCTGATACTGATAGACTGAGAGGGGAATCCATCAAGCCGTATCTGTTGAAATTCTTCTTAGCCTCTCTATGCAGCATCCCTTCCTCCAGAGCATGGGGCAGAACACCTTCTGAAGTGGGGGTCTTATGACATTCAGACAAGGTAGGTCAGAGACAGACTCTCACTCTGTCACCCAGGCTGCAGTGCAATGGCGTGGTCTTAGCTCACTGCCACCTCCGCCTCCCTGGTTCAAGCAATTCTCCCACCTCAGCTTCCCAAGTAGCTGGAACTACAGGTGTGTGCCACCCCTATGCTTAGGTAATTTTTGTATTTTTAGTAGAGATGGGGATTCACCATGTTGGCCAGGATGGTCTCAAACTCCTGATCTTGTGATTCGCCTGCCTCAGCCTCCCAAAGTGCTGGGATTACAGGTGTGAGCCACCATGCCTGGAGAGAATGTCTTTATAGTCAGCTCCAAGACAGAGAAGATTAGAGTATATTTTTAGTTTCTATGGCTTTCAGGAAAAATGAAAAAGGGACATGGGAGTTATAAGCCAGAAACCATGGACAAAAACCTATATGTATATGAGATATATATATATGTGTGTGTGTATATATACACATATATAATATCACAGGTAGCCATTATAGATTCTTGTTAAGAGGTAGTCATTGCACCCTTGAGAGAATTATCTGACATTAGGATGTCAGGTGGAATGGATGGGGAGGCCAGTTAGGGGCCATTGTTATCACATGCTACAGCCCAAGGAACATCGTATTATACGGAACTCTGAGAAAAGTGAGAAATGGGCAACATTAGCATTTGCCAAATCCCTTCTCTTTGGAAGGGTGACTTCCAAACATTCATTCTATCTCAAGTCTTCTTCAATCAAAAACCTCTGGAGAGTCTTTTTTTTTTTTTTTTTTTTTTTTCATCCCCTGTTATTTTCATTTCTGGGAAGAATTTAGCATCCGTCTACATTTAAATGTTACCTTTCCCCCAGATAGATTGTGACCATCCTAGGACCAGTTAAATGAGGCTTCTTATCTCATTGGAGAGAGTTACAAATTCGTCTGTGGGAATGAGTTCTGGCCAGGAAATATGTAAAGGGCGTATTACTTTCTCTCTTCAACAAAAAGCAAGAAATTAGGAGATGGGACGGAAATGTCCTGTGGCTGTGAATTTTAGTCAGTTTGTTTCAATCCTGAGCTACTTAAACATAAAACATTTGCAGCATTGAACAACATTGACATTTTAAAATCATGTAAGTCTACAGTGTGAAATGAGGGCCTTGGGGGACAGGGTTTCCCTCATAGTCTTGTAAAAGTAACAAATACATCTAGTAAGGCAAATAGAATTGATCTGTCTATGCAAATTGGCATTTCAATGTTTATCTCCTGGTAACACGCTGTGACCTTAGCTCAGGCACTAGAAATTAAAATTTCACAGCCTCTTCAAGACACTAAAGCATCACGATACACTTTTTTCCTTTTACATGAGATATATATGAACCAGATATTTGTTTCTAATGTAGAGAAAGTTTAGACTTTTTTTTTATGCCAGAGAACATAAGACAACATATGCAGTGAAAATTATTGCATTAAATTGGGTGGAAAATAGAGATTTATTTTATCTTCTTCAGATAAACCCCCGTCACAGTTTTACCATTTTCCATGACAACTGTATTTAGCTGAGTATGGTATAAGCTTTGCAAGCCAAAAGCATTAGAGCTGCCTTTCTTTACACACCATCAACAAAATCTGATGAGAGAAGTTTAGAAAAAAATGGGCACATGAGAGTCTGTGTTCTCTCGTTTGTGATGATACCAAGTTGCTTAGTATTCCATGACATTCAACTGAATTTTGTATTGGCTGAGAATAAAACAACAGATATGATGAGACATGCAGCTAATTGGGATTGGCAATTTCCATGCTTCTCTAGATATCTGTAGAAAATTGTAAGAATGAAGTGCAATATTTGCTGATATATGTGAAAACTACTTGGAAAACCAAGTAATGAACAATGGGAAATTAAAAAGAAAAATGGCTTTTGAAGATATTTGTAAGTAGTAGTTTATTTGTAAATGACAAAGGAGGAAAAAGGTGATAAAAAATCTGGCTCATGAAAAATAAAAACTTTGGATCCAATACAGAAGCTTGCATTTTGCTCATATAATGGAACCCCAGTTGGGACCAGCCATGGGGGGCTCCAGCTCTTCCTTCAACTTCTCTGAACTAATAGAGTTTTGTTTCCTTCAGCCAAAGTTGCAAAACTGCCTAGGATAACAACTCTCAAAATCAAGAGAAAAGAATCCTGCCTCTGGAATTATTTGATGTATTCAGTTATTTGTACAAAAGGCAAATACACATCTTTTACTTCTCTTCTGATATAGAAAGTTAAACCAGTATCCTAAAGCCAAGAACTGATAGGTGTACATGTATCAATAGTATATTTTCCAGGTCTAAAATCCTTCATGATCCCCCTTCATCCTGTCATGCACACAGATGGAGAAAGAAAGTGGGGAGGATTCAGAGACAGGGAGATGATGGGGTTCAGGACTCAGTGAAACTCCTATTTCGATGGGGTTCAAAACACAGCTCTTACCCATTTGAGGAAACAGCAGAAGCAAGGTTTCTCTGACCTTCTCTTGCCCTTCTCCCTGAAGCACAATTTTTTTTTTTTTTTTTTTTGAGACGGAGTCTTGCTCTGTCGCCCAGGCTGGAGTGCAGTGGCGCGATCTCGGCTCACTGCAAGCTCCGCCTCCCGGGTTCACGCCATTCTCCTGCCTCAGCCTCCTGAGTAGCTGGGACTACGGGCGCCCGCCACCGCGCCCGGCTAATTTTTTGTATTTTTAGTAGAGATGGAGTTTCACCCAGTTAGCCAGGATGGTCTCGATCTCCTGACCTTGTGATCCACCCGCCTCGGCCTCCCAAAGTGTTGGGATTACAGGCGTGAACCACCGCACCCGGCAGAAGCAAGCTTTAAAAGAATTCTCTGACCTTTCTCTTAAGTAAGTGATAAAACTTTCATTCCAGAGGTGCCCATTCTATACCCAGAGGGAAGAAAAGGAATGTCCTTATCCTCAAAGCTATAAATGCTAAAATGAATATGCATAAACAGGCTTTGCTAGGTCCCCCGAATTTGTTACCATTAGATCATACCCTTTTGTACTCCAATCACATTTTTCTATGACTTTCCACTTTTCATCAACCTAAGCATAAAAATATGTGTTTACTTGTTTCTTTGGGTCTTCATTTCTGAAAGTTCCCTGTCACTTATTAAATAAAGCTTATTAAGTAAATGTGTATGCTTTTCTCCATTAATCTGTCTTTCTCAGTTTTATTTTCAGATCCAACCAGGGACCCCAGAAGAGTTGAGGAAAACCTTGCTCCCCTACAGAGACAAGGAGAGAGAGAGACAGGGAGATACATGAAAATCGACCCAACAGGACCAACTTCAACCCAGCCAAAACTTTGGGTTATCTCAAAGCTCGTCTTGGAGTTAAAATGATGAGATATCTAGGTTTGACTAATTTCATAGGGTTTTAATGCTTGTAAGTTGCTATTATAAATATATCATATGTTGCATTCCTATTTGATGTCAACCACTATGCTAAATGCTTTACATTCATGACTTAATTTAATCTCTGCAAACATCTCATTAGTTAATATGTGTCCATTTTACAGATAAAGAGGAATCTTAGGTTTAGAGAGGATTAGGGCAGAAGCCAGGATTTCAACTTGGGTTTCTTTGACTCATAGTCCATGAAGCTTCTAAAGAAGTTTTTAGGATTTCTATAATTGATTTTGTTCATTGATAATTGTCTATGGCTCCTAGAAGTTTAATTAACAAGCAATTACATTTTATCTGACTTGCAATCTGAAAATTATTTGTATCTATTATTATATATAGGTGCAAAATGAAGGACTTCCAGTGTTATGGCCAGCATTGGAAATAATGCCTCTGATAAGCAGCTAAAGGAGTGAACCTGGGCTTCAAGCCTCCCCCAGTTCAAATGTAAAAAGTGTTTTTAATCCTTGGGCAAGGTAGTCATGTACCATACATGACAAAGCCTATCAGTTCTTAGGAAAAACAAAACAAAACAAAACAAAACAAAACAAAAAACAGCGAAAAATTGCTGTTTGCTTTATTCCTGAAAGAAATCAGTAGAATTTAATACTATGATTGTGTGTATCGAAGGCAAACATTGTAGTTAATTGTTAGTTATTTGTATCTCCTCTATTTACTTTACCTTTCCATTCATAAATTTGATAGAATAAGTCGTTAAATTTGTACATCTTCCCAATCAGATGGAAAAGAACAGCTTCAGGTCTCATATCCTCTCATATATAAAATACTCTCCTTATCAACCCTGGAGAAAATGAGAATTGGCCAAAACTTTTGTTATCAATTTGTTATTTAGGTCAGCATTCATATATGGTCCATGGAGGATGAATCACAAGATACTGAGTTTAGAAGTGTCCTCTAATTACATAAAACACACAAGCACTTCATAAGATTAAAAATAAAAGTTTGTATCATCCTAATTTTTTTTAGCTCTAAAAGTATGCCTATTTAAAAACATATATATGAAGTCCCTACACTACTAATCATTGAAAGAAATGATCTCATATGAAAATTGTATTTATTCACTAATACTCCTAAAATTTATACTTGTTAATTAATACATAAATTAAAATTTATGCAAAAAATTATTCTCCACTGTTTAATTCTTTATTCTACCAGAATAATTCTTCTGTTGGGAATTTAAAAACATATATCCATAAATTCTGGCATTTCTATCTCATCAGTTCTTATAGAAATGTATGACAATATTTTATTTTATTTTGGTAGAGTGAAAACAATTTTACGTATTACTAACATTTTCTATTTTGTATCAAAAACTTTAAAAATTCATCAAAAGGTAAAATGTATATCCTTCATTTTTCTAATAGCTGCTAGCATTTCTCATTGTGAGTGAAAAATTGTCTTGTCTTTTCTCATCAAATTACAATGGAAGAAGTATTAGTCACAGTTTGCATGGAAATCTGCCAGTAAAAGAAAGTCAAAAACATTTCTCTTCAAGCCTAATAAAAATGTCCAGTGGCCTTTTGTGACGCTGTAAAGTATGACTCAAGATACCAGCCAAAACAAGGAAAGAAAGAAAAAAGACAGTAAAGTCTCACTTTTTCTGTAACACTTACAAGTATCCTAAAGCTATGTTTTATAAGAGAAATTCGACTTCGGTGTCTCTGTCAATCCTCTCTGAGCTAGGAAAGGAAAAGAAAACCTTCCCCATCACAAGTGTACAAAAGAGGAGTCTTGCTGGTAAGGTTAGCATCTGTCAATATCAGGCCTGGTGGAAAAGCAAAGCCGCTCTTTGAATTGTTTGCTTAATACGATCTCCAGTGAATGGAGTGTATCTGCAGCTTGGGGTTTCACAAGGAACGCAATGCTTCATGTGCATTATTTTAGATAGGAAGGAGGTTAGTTTCAGTAAGGCAAGAGATAAATGATAAGCTTGTCATTTTACTAAAATTTGAGTTTTTGCATTGAAAACAGTTGAGTTTTCTAACATTGTCCATAAGCATGATAATTCATGTATTTTGTCACAGCCATCTGATTTTTCTCTAGGACATTATTATTTGTAATGACTTCTATTCGTTGTTTGTGTTCCATTTGTGAACCACTGCTATAGAATTTTAATGAGTTTCATGTTAAACACCTTTTAGAACACATTCTTTCAGAGTCATTCTATAGGGAGTAAGAAAGCCCATCTAAAGAAATACCTCTAAAGTTTACTAAAATCTACTAAAAATGAGAATAATTTATTCCAATTTTAAGGGTAATTTCGAGAAACATAAAATCATTACCCTAGTCTACTGAAAACTCCATATTCAGTTCCAAATTCTCAGCTTCCTACACTAATTACAGGAACTGCTACAATGTATTATGCAGTTAAATGGCAAGCAATCTGATTCAGCATTTAAACTTGTCAACAACCTGGGAAAGAGGTATCACTTTCTGATGAGAAAACCAGGGATCAGAGAGTCTGAGCATGTGCCCAGTGACGTGCAGTTACAATTCTAACGTGAACCTCTCTTTTCATAAAATTCAAGTTCTCTCATGCTACATTGCAGTTGTCCCATAGTGTTCACAGAATAACTTTAACTTTCACAAAATCATCTTTTACAAAAGAATAAATATGTTTCTGGGACCAATGATACTCATCATGGCTAAATTCAGAGCACAACTGATACTTATCTTGTTTGCTTGGTCGGAGTTTGAAAATCTTGGTTCGTGGCTCCAGACTGTCTTCCAGTAGCATCTCATCAAAGTTTTTAACATAATCGCCTACATTCGTAAATTTGCTTTTAGTTTCAAACATTCAGATACCTCTAATTGTCACACTGACAACACAAAAAGGCCTGAATTAATTTTACATCTAGAGTTTCCTTAGCATTCAGTCTCATTTAAACTTTTTACTTAACCTAAAGAAATCGGTCCATTAACTGCCCAAATTGGTGTTCCGATGTTACCTAATAATAATAATAATAATAATAATGGTTTTATACAAATATACATACTGGAAGAAAACTGAATTTGTGCAAGCAGGTCTAAATTATATGTGAAAAACTCTATAGTAAACATTTTTGCAATTTGCAGTTGCCTGGTGATTTCAGGTTGTAAATAAAGAAGAATTGAGCAATGTATTTCTTGTATGATCTCCCATTTCACAATAGGGATTAACATTACTTTTACCAAAGGCTTAATGAAGACTATAGTGCCGATGTGCTGGAGTCTGCTCATACCTCTGAGAGCCGTATGTGCACAACTCTTCACGACTCTGTATTCACTAAAATCAAGCTGGTAACCTGAATTTGGCCATGGTAGGGGTATTTACACCATGAAAATTGACAGACTATAAATCAAGTCTACTTTCTCTTCCCCTCTACTTAGATCCAGTTATTAAACATTTACCAGCACAATACTGACTAAATTAAAGCATCAATAATGAATAGTAAAGTGTGCCCACATGGTTGCTGCAGGTGCAGGGAGTGCTGACTGCTGAGGACTCATCGCTGTACCTTCTCTGCAGATTGCCCTTAGCCAAGGGGAGTTGACTTGCTCAGGATTATGCCCCTTCCATATCAGACAGCTGGACGGATGTGGAGATACAAAGACCTGGGTCCCTGAAAGGCCATGCCAGCTCCGGAGCATCTTGTGGGATTAGCTCAGTGGTCTGTTGCAACTGCATCATAGTTTAACGTCTCCCTTTGCCTCATCCTGCTTTCCTCCGTCTGAGAACATCCCCCACCCCTCCTCACCCGCCACCACTAAAACTGTCTGCACAAATCTCTCTCTGTCTCAAAGTCTGTGTCCCAGGGAACTTGACCTAAGACATACATGTAACATTACCTGGCACACAGTACTTGAAAAGTGTGAGTTGCTAATAACATATTTGTAATCATTCTTTCACTGTACCTTAGTTCTAATCTAGTTGTTAAGAGTTAGAGGGAAATGATTTCATCAGGCATCTTTTCCTTTTCCTTTTTCTCTTTTCTTTTTTTTTGAGACAGAGTCTCACTCTGTCACCCAGGTTGGAGTGCAGTGGCACAATGTCGGCTCACTGAAATCTTTGCCTCCTGGGTTCAAGCAATTCTCCTGCCTCAGCCTCCCGAGTAGCTGGGACTACAGGCGTCCACCACATCTCCTCTTATTAAGTTAAAAAAAAAAAATTCTGCATTGGACAACACAACCAAATAATGGCTATCTCTGTGTACAATCTTAGTTGGCTTCAAAATGCTCAATCTGAATCAAGTCGTTTTGGAGGCCAAGCAGACAACTGGAAATTCAAATTCATTTAAGAGTCAGAAAAAAACAAAAAAGGCTAAATTTAACTCGAGGAAGAGAATAATTTCAGGAGTTCATCAAATTTAGGTTGATGATCTTTAAACACATCTAATTTTGAACTAAGAAGACATTGTACTCAGGGATCCTCCACTGTAACACGAATGCAAGACTGATAACTCCACTGTTCCGAGAAGGTGACTAACAGGATGTTTCTTTAGTAATCAGATTAGCTGATATAAACCTTCTTTGGTCAGTTTCAAAGAAAAAAAAAATTGAATGTGATGGCCATGTTCAATTAGGTCTCCTGAGACCACACGGGACCTAAGCATAATGCATCCCTTGGGAAGATTCAGTGCAAACCACAACTGGAAAACATTGGGCAGCCATTCACAGCCACCCAGTAAAATAATATTCTATGTACATCCTTGGTTATGCATGAATGTCATGATGACTACTAAGGGATTAATTATTTTATTTGTAATCATAATATTTCTCAGAATCCTATGAGGAATTTTACAAAATTAAGCCACAATAATTCATATATTGGTTATATATTAAAACAAAGTATCTCAAACATATTAGAAAGACTATTCTTTAAATATATATGTGTGTATGTACACACATATATATATATTTTTAAGACAGTTTCTCTCTTGTTGTCCAGGCTGGAGTGCAGTGGTGCCATCTCAACTCACTGCAACTTTTGCCTCCCAGGTTCAAGCGATTCTCCTGCCTCAGCCTCCCAGGTAGCTGGGACTACAGGAGCGTGCCACCACGCCCAGCTAAATTTTTTTTTTTTTTTTTGAGACGGAGTCTTGCTCTGTTGCCCAGGCTGGAGTGCAGTGGCGCGATCTCGGCTTACTGCAAGCTCCGCCTCCCGGGTTCACGCCATTCTCCTGCCTCAGCCTCCGAGTAGCTGGGACTACAGGCATGCACCACCACGCCCAACTAATTTTTTGTATTTTTAGTAGAGACAGGGTTTCACCGTATTAGCCAGGATGGTCTCGATCTCCTGACTTTGTGATCTGCCTGCCTCAGCCTCCCAAAGTGCTGGGATTACAGGCGTGAGCCACCACGCCCGGCCAGAAAGACTATTCTTAAAGCATTCCTTTCTATGCATTGGAAAAATCACATTGAAGGAATATTGTTTGGTATCTGATTTCTAGTATGGAATTCAGGCTCAGTTAGCAATATGGTGACCATACGCTACTATAGGAGGTTGCTATCTTGATTTTTTTCTGTTTATTTGCTGACTTATTATTTAATTCAGACAACTCTGGGCAAGAGAGTAGAGAAGGCACTAAGGATAATGAGAGAAATTTAGAAAGGTTATTCCTTTAATAAAACCCATAGCTTTATGGAAGAGACCCACATGTATGAAAACAAATTCAATTTGAAATAGAGGTAATTTAGTGGCTATCTTCCCAGCATGCTTATCTTGCTTTTCTAGATAACCTCACACTGCTCCTCTACATCCTTTATCCTCATTATCCTTTCCACGTTACTCTGTTGGCTCCCAGTCATAGAAAATAAATCCCTTGACACATCAGTCTCAAGGTGTGCCTGTGAAAGGCCGATCCTGGGGTTATCCCAACCAAAGTTTCTTCTCTTTTGGATCTGGAAAGATGTGAAGCAGAGGCTGAAGACAGTTGCTTTCCCACAACTTGCATAAGAAAACCAAAGCAAAAAAATATGAAATGGTTTCCAAGCTCTTGTCCAACCCCAAGAGCTGGTTTCCATCACTGATCCCAGAAGCAATCTTGGTATCATTTTGAACAAGCTTGAGTTGAGTTTGTCCAGCTTTCAACAGAAAGTGTTCACCAAAGCAAGCATGGGGAGCAGCTCTGGGTTTTGTGGGACCCCAGGCTTATACCATTGGTAATCCTCTTGGAAAATGAAAACAAAATTATAAATGCACCACCAGGTATAAAAGTGCTTATTTATTTTGGAGGAAAAGGAAAAATACAAGTTCCTGCACTTCTGGAGGCTCATGTCTCTGGTGCTTTACCAGACATGCTTACACAGAATTGCTTCCCAGTTGCAAACTGGCTTCCCCTCCCACAGAGAATTCTACAACAACCAGCAACTCCTTGGACACAAAGGGGTCTGTGCGTGTGAGGGATCCTGAAGGTCAGGCTTCACTCACTGCCAGATAAATCTGCCTCCAGCAGCACAGATGTCTAAAGTACAGTGGGAGAATAGAGAGAGAAAGGGCAACCCTGGTACCAGGAAAGGTTTCTCGGAGGGGTGAGCACTCTCTGGATGATTAATTGGCATTCTGAAACAGAAAGTGGGCGGGTGATCCAAAGTTGAGTGAATTCTTTGCACTAAGTTACGGTGTCAAGAAATAATCGCATGTTTGAAGAAAGTTTATCTTATTTAAACGTGAAGACACATGAGAAAAAAAGATGATTGCAGAGTGGCAAATTGAAGAAACCCTCTCCATATAATCCTAGAATATGCCAGTTAATTTTGTGTTTTTCCTTGCCCCCTCTACTCTTCTTCCTCCTTGTATTCACTTTCCTGGACTTTGAGCTTCTAGGAGGGAGGATACTTCAAAGCCCTGCTTCCAGAATATTTATGTAGAGCATATGCTTTCTATTCTCGGGATACTCCACCAAATCCCAATATTTTGTCCTTTTCCTTAAAATAAACATAGCACTCAAAAAGGGAAAAGGATAATGGAGCACAACAATAACAAATGATCTTTTACAGCAAGATCCTTAAGACACCAAGCTTAAGAGGAATAACAAACACTACTCTTTTCAATATAGGACCTATGTCACCAAAAGTTCACCAGTGTGGTGCTGGATGGAGTCGTGTGGAAAACCAGAGGATATTTTTTTAACTAGAGGGAAATGACCCTCCGTGTATTTAAATATATGTGTATATATTAAAAAGTTAGCATCAAAGCAAATCGATTCAATTTTTCACAGAATTTACATGAGAATTCTAACATAGAAAAAGAATATGGATCCAAACTCTGTTCCCCATGCACTCCCTTTTCCTGATTCTGATTTTAAAACATCACTTAGCCTGGGATATAGTGAGCTTGGTGAGTCCTGTTAACTGTACTCAGGACCAGCTTGCATTCGTTAATAATACCATTAAAGCTAAAGACACATTTGTGTGTGTTCTGGAGGAATGGGGGTTAGGGGCTGCCTAGGGGCCAGGACTGAATTTTGTTTCAACGTTCCTGCACTATCTCATGGCTAAGTGTCACTACCCTATCAGACATTCTGCCCTGTCAAGCTGTAATGCCAACTCAAGACACGCATCAGAGCCAGCTGTTGTGTTTTGTGAAGCAGATGCTGTTTCCTGAACCTCATCTGTCCTGCCGTGTACCAGCTCTCTGTTGAGGTCCCTCTTCCTCCCTGTACTTGCAGATGCTCTCCTGAAGATGCTCTTGTCTCCTCAGGACAGAGTGAGACACACATGCGTTTGTCTTTCAGGTCAATGTCCGGTGTTGTTTACTTTTCTTGCTCCCCTTGTGTCCATAACATTTCTGTTTGATTCTCCCTTTGTCCAAGTAAGATCTTCTACAATAATTATAGTCATGAAGGGAAGGTCTCTCTGTTCCTCCTCTAGATTTGAATCCCTGTATGAATGATGGCTTATTTTAGACTGTCTCTCAGTATAGTCCCCAGGTAAGACCTGGGTAAGATCAAGTTCCTGTGCATATTGATCTTCAAATTTGATCTCTCAACAGGAGGAGGAGGAGGAGAAATGGGAGTTATTATTCCCAGTGTCATTTCTGGGGTAGACACAGCTCCTAAAACAGAATGCTGAAATTGGGAAGACTGTTCTTAAACTAAGCAAGGCATTACAGGACTTTGGGGAGGCTAGGCTCCCTGAAGGCATCCACCTAGTGAGTAGATCAAGGCAAAAGGATCCCTGCATTACAGATTGAAGAAGCCATATTTTGAAAGCCAACTTATCCAGTAGGTCCATTTTCAGGAACAAGGCAGCACTGTAATTTCCACGTGACCTTTCATGTGACTTTTCTCCACTTATTACCAACCATGAAGCATCTGGAATTGATGTTTAAGAAGCAAGAATGTTTCTTTGCAAGCTACAAATAATGAAATGTGGTATATAGGTTTCCTTCCCAGATGACATTCACCTTTTATGTTTCCATCTATTACCCATATCTCAGTATATAAGAATTCAGTTCACGTGGGTATAATGTCTCCTATGTGTCTAGCCCATGCTGGGCAACTTGAGAGATTACAAAAGATCTAGAAGGTCCAGAGTCTACCCTATGGGAGACAAGGTTGACCCCCATGAGACTTTTTAATGCAACAACAGACTTTGCAAAGTGTAATATCCTATCCTAAAAGACCTATCCAAACAGAAACACACAGAATGATGCTATTTTCAAGTGTGTCTGAGAAAATGTAGGTTTTCCTAAGGGTCTGTCTTCAGCTCCTTTATTTGGTCATTCCACACACTCTTTTTTGATGATTTCTTGCTTTCTAATTTATGTGTTTTTTTTAGTCTTATTATTGTAGTAGTGCTGGTAGTTTTTTTATTGTTTTTTTTCGAGTACTATAAATAACAACAATCACAGATACCTGCCAGTGCTTTTTTAAGCAAGGACACACATTGATAGCCACAGCATCAGTAGCTAATTCACCTTTATGGGAATCCCAGTTATTATTTTGACCTCTTGGCTCATTCTCTAACCAAGTTGGCGAAATTCCCAAACCACCCAAAGATATTATAAAAAGCATTCATCCTATTACCGTCTTCTCTGAAACCCTCAAGTAAAATGAAAGAAAACTGATTCATTCAATATTGCCTTTCATGCATTTTGAAAATTTGAGTTTATTTCCAAATATACTAGGAACAATTCTTTTGGACAAGAGGCTTATGCTATTCTAAGTCACATGCATCCGGCCATGTTACATGGTCTGAGAGTGATTTAAAAACAAAAACAAACAAGCAAGCAAACACCAATAGTTATGTTTAAGATGCTTAAGGGAATGGATAACCAAGTTATTTAAGGATAACTAGGTACCAATCGTGCTAATTAATAGGTGCTTATATGTTACAATGTCAAGCTGTGAGATGATTCTGTGCCTCTTACAGGGCCTTGAGAGAAATAGGGGTTGAGTCATTTAAAGCATGAAGGAACACAGTGAGGCACTCATAAGATGAGACCAGTTACTGCAGGCGAGTGAAACCCGGACTTCCCGGGGAGGCTCTCCAATCACCTTCTCACCACTTAACAGCTCAGTTAACAAATTTAGACAAAAAGCAACTGAAAACTTCATCGTTAATGATCAAACTCCCTTGAAGCCGAAGTTTCCAAAGGCTTTACTAAAAGAATGGGTGTCACTAATCAATAATGACACTGAGCGGGACACTCCCAAGGAGCTCTTTCTGAGAGATGTTTGTTAACCCAGCAGGAAGAGTCTGCAGTGAAATGCTTCTTACTTCAGGGTTAATTATTTGTCTTTTTTCCCCAGAGCCAATAGGAGCTCGAAGAAAGAATAAAAGCCTATTGCTGAGCTCCAGGAGGGGGAAAAAAAAAAAAATCAACTCTGCTGGGTTCCCAGCAACTAGTTAGTTTTTGGATTGCTTTTGTCTTGGTGAGAGAGAAATTCCTGGAGCATAGTCAAAGGATCGTCACTGTTTTTAACCGAGTCAAGGGGTTTTCTGTAGACTAATATTATTTTTGAAATGCAGGCTTCCACAAATCTTTTGTTTTAGGACACTCTGACAGAGTATGGTGGTTTATGATGATTAACATAAAAGTAAAAGCAACAAAGAGGTAACAAAAAATCACATAGCTGGGTCAATAAATGGGTTACATTTCATTTCTGAGAGAAAAAAATCCATTTGTCATGTGGGTCATTTTTCATTTAAAGTTATAGGTTAAGTAGTAACATATATATGAATCAACTTTTTGGTTAGAATCTAACCAATGAATGAAACGTGCTGAAATAATTCGTGCTTTTTGTGTGTTTTTTTTTTTTAATTAGAATTTTTAACTAATTAGTATACAGAAAAAAAATCCTCGAAAGTATTTTAACTCCCAAGGTAAGGGTTAATGTTCTTGGAATTTCACAAGAATTGTGAATATAATTCTAAATGAAAATGGAATTTACTATTAATGAAAAATCAGTTTGGGACAAATGGTCTTTACTGGAATTCTGATATTTTAAATGCAAGGGAATGTTTGTGTGGTTCTTTCTGTAGCATCCTCAGTCTAAGTACTCACAATGCACGCTGCAGCACCTTGTCACATTTTACTCTCATTTTTGGTTCGCATGACAGACTCCCAACTATACTGTGAGCTCCTTGAGGGCAGAGTTCATACCTATGCACTCTTCCTCGCCCAGAATCTAAACAAATATTTTCTAGATTGCATCCATCTGTGTGGTAGGCTAAATAATGTCCCCATTCTAAGCCTTGGAACTTGTGACTATGTTACCTTACATGGTAAAAGGAATTTGCAAATGAGATTAAATTATCCAGGTAAGCCCAATGGAATCATAAAGTCCTTTATAAGAGAAAAGCAGGAGTATTAAAATCAGTAGTAAAAGATGTGATGGTGGAAGCAAGAGGTTATATTGATGCAGGGACATAGTGGTCAGCAGGTCAGGGTTTATAGGTGATCTCTAGAAGCTGAAAAAGGCAAAGAAATGGTTTCTCCCTTTACGGCCTCCAAAAGGAACCAACTTTGCCTACACCTTGATTGACTACATTTGAGATAATTTGTTACAGCAGCAATATGAAACAGCAATGCAGTCTGTTATTATTTGGTACACTAAGATTATTCTTTGAGTTCTCTGATGAACCTCTTGGTATCACATGTTCTTAGAAAATGGCAGCAATTATGTAAAAGGTGAAAATTCTACAGTTTCTAAGTTAAACATCCTGGATTCAAAGCTCAGCTCTGTACTAATTGCTATCTGATCTTGGTGTCATTTAACCTCTCAAAACCTCACTCTCCCCTTGGTAAAATGGAGATAATAATAGTTCTTATAGAACAAGCTATTTTGCCTCTAATAATTAAATAAGGTAGTGCATGTGTGTATGTAAGAGAGAGAGATAGTGTGTGTGTTTAGCACATTACATTGTACATAGTATATTGGTCAGTGATTTTGGTTTATAATTAGAAAACATAAGCACAAAAAATTGACTGTGTCTAATAAATCACCTTGCAAAAACACTGATTTTGGTTGGAAGTCACTTGTTGTATTGTCCATTACAAATGACACCCACCTAGTTTGTCACAGAGCAGAGGAGGAATTTTCTAAGTGTTCACTTTTTCAATAGGTTTAGTAACTGAAGACAGATCCAGAATACACCACAACTTAAGCTAAAGCGACTTCAACTTTACTCCGGCTCTCTTAGAGTGCCTGTAGTTCTCTTCACATTCCATGTCCTGCCAGGTCCCCGGAGCCTTGCACAGGCCACATGCCCTCTTCCAGGAATGTCTTCCTCTATCCTACTGCTATCAACCTCTTTCTTCCTTGGCAAGATCTGCAATCTTGGTGATGTCTTCCCTGCCTTCTCAAGCTCCTAGTTTTGAACTCCAGTTCTCCCAATATACTGTAATAAGAATCCCTTTAATGCTTGTATCTACCTCCCTACCAGATCTTCAGGGAAACTACTCTGTCTTTTTTATCATCAAAGTATCATGCTAGGCACTGAGGATACAATTCAACAAATTCAAAGACTAGATTCCTTCATAAACCAAGTCTTTGCAGATGACCCAGTGGCTTAAGTTACACTAAGCATATATCCCTCCAGAAATACATGCCAATACCTTGTAGCAAACTTACATCTTAAAATAAATATTCTCAGCTTTAATATTTTAATCCATTAGAGTATTTGTGTTTGGTACATATTTCAGCAAACTCTGGCAACTCATTGAGCATAGATGTTGGCATAAGAAAAAATTCTTGGTACCTCTCTAATAACACAATTAATACCATCATAAAATTAAACATTTTTACTGTCTGACAAAAGTATTGATATCTGAGGGATTAAAATTAAAATTTACAAGATCATGCAATTATAAAAACAATTGAACCATAAAATCTTTTAAAAAGAGAAATCAATTTCACTTTCCCCCAAAGACATTATAGAGTAAAACATAAATATCCCTTATCCCAAATAAATTAGTTTGGGATTATGCTATAATGATGCTATGAGAGTCAGGTACAACAATAGGATTTACTTTCCTGAGAATTTTCTGAGATATAGCTTTCTTAGGAAATCAAAGGATATCTGCTTTTAAGTCCTCAATGAACAGGCGTTTAACTCACCCTTCAGATTTCAAATAAAAGCTTAATGTATTAGATATCTGATAAGCACTGTTAATAACAATGGTTTATTTCAAAGGATATGTATATTATACTCTGGTTCATTGGAACAAATACTCAAGGTCATCTTGACAATATCAGAGAATTGTCCTGTCTCACTATCTGAGTTCTTTGCAGAATCTTCTGGTTTAATCGTTCTTTTTATTTATATATTTAATTCTATACGTATTCATTCCAGTTTGCAATTTACAATTTGTATTCTTACAAAGAGAGTTTTTAGAAAAGCAACGATGTCTTGACTTAAAAAAAAACTCAAATTAACAAACATTCATATTTCACATTCATATGAAATAATACTTTTTCCCCTCTTTTTTTGTAAAATATTTTTTAAGTATTCAACTTTCTTAAATAGTAGTTGAGATCATTGCCCAGTTGGTGGGGGTATAAGGGAAATTGGGATGGTTGTTTTTTTCATTTTGTGCTAATGATTCCCAAAATACAGAACTGATACCTGGGGATAGGGAGGATCAGCTAGAAGTGAACTTCAGAGTTTTGGTGTCAGATGGATTCTATTTCATTACTGCTACCAAGTAGCAGACACATATCAGGGAAGGGATATTCTATTGCAAATGATTGGATAGGTAAGTTTTTTCCCCCCAGGAAACCACAGTTGCCTTATGAAATAGTTCTGTGGCTTTCAAGATCTTGTGCACAGAAAGGACATGTCCACACATACTATTCAATCAGGGTGTTATTAAAGAGACATTGAGTAAAGTATTAAAAGCAAAAAGATTATCCCTGACATGAAAGATGGACAAGTAAATAATACAAATAAAGACACTGGGCAGCATTTTCCTCATCTAGAAAATTAGTGGATTCAAATATCATCTTTCAATTTATTTCAGCTATTATGGTCCATGATTTTAAAAGGATGAAACAGGATATTAGCATCTATCATAAGCCAGGCTTCTAGGACCAATTCTTCAAACACTTCATTCTGTTCATGCTTTTTCTTGTCTCTAACCGAAGGTTTAAAAGTTTCAATAGATACCTGTGTAAAAAAGAGACATATACAAAGAGAGGGTAGATGAGCATAAACTGGAAGGTTGGAAGTGTACATCTCATCTAGATAGCTGGGTCATTACAAGTTCAACAATGTTCAAGGGCAGGATGTCATAGATTCCCTCACCCACCCACAAATTTATATATTCTTTATCAAGCTCCTACTGTTCCAAATACCGTGAAAGGTGGTAGGAACGTATAATTCACTATATCATAGTCCTTATCTTTCCTTTCCTATACTAAGTTTGAGTTTAAAAATATCATACTAAGTGGCTAAAAATTGAAAAAGAGGCAATTCTGATTGAGGAAAGGGGTGACTATTGGAGAAGTATTTGAGCTGTTATCAATGGAAGCATTGAACTGTTGTCCAAATAAGATTTTAATATCTAAGTAGAGAGAAAAGGGAATATCATTCCCACAGGAAGGGAACAGCTTTAGTAAAGATACAGATGTGTAATATGCTTGGCAAGTCTTGAGAACGGTGGGAAGTGTAGCATGTCTAATAGGCCGGGCGGGAATGTGGGAGTGGCAGGAATGAAACAGGAAAAGGAGTCTGGACTCAACACATGCTAGGGATTTTGAACATCATTACGTGAAAAATTTGAAATCATGGAGGGTTTTTAAGTGGGGGATTTGAAATACTTTGCTTGGGGTTTTCAGGTAGAACTGCCGGGGATAATGCCAGAGTGATGGGGTCAATGAAATCATGTATTGACCTATTCAGAAAGTCCAGGGGAAAGCTTAAGGACCTGAATTCGGGAGAGGGGATGAACGATTAAAGAGACTTTGTCCTAAGAAAGTCAGTCTCAGCTAAGACAAACTTAAAAAAAAATTACTAAATTTCAATAGCAAATTAACTAAGTTAAAGTATGTAGGGTAGCCTAGCTCTAACCCTGATTAGATGACAATGATTTGCAATTAGTGGATTAAGGGAAAAGACTAAAGTCTCATGGCTTCTATTTTTGATATACTGATAATGTTTGTTTGTAAATGTATACTCAATAAGTTTAGAAAATAATTATTTGTTTTTTTTTCCCCTGAAAGTGGTAAATGTCCCCACTGAATCATGTTGAAACTCTTAGTCATTGAGAAAATCCATTTAGAAATGATTAATGACTATTTAAACTGCAGTGAAATTCATTCAAGAATCACTTTTATTTAGTGAAGTGTGAATGGAAGAGTTATATTTGTTTGCCCTTTAGTGATTCTCTATCTAATCACTAAATTAGATTTTCTATGTAATCACTATAATAATATTATTTTAATATATACCATTTCCCTCATGATGGGGGTAGATATTAAAATAATATTTTCATAGTAGTTGAAGCTGGGAAGGGGAAAGGACTGTAAATGAGCACAAGTGATCCTGCAGAGTGATAGAAATGTTCAGAAATGTGATTGTGCTACAGACTGCACATGTCTGAAAATTTACTAAAAGTCATTGGACTGTACACTTAAAAGGAGTGAATTTTATGGTAGGTAAATCAAACCACCCAAAAGCTGTTAAAAAAAAATTATTGGTGTGCATGTATGAAGGACTTTAAATCTGCTAAATGTGACGGTAAATCTTGCAGTCATTTAATAACAGCTTACAGAGAAGTTACTAGGGACAGGAGTGTTCTAGGTAAATCTTCTTAAAATTTAATGTGTATAAGAATGTACAGAGGATAGTAAATGCAGATTCTGATTCAGTAGGTCTGGCACTGGGCCCATAATTCTACCATTTTAACAAACTTCCAGGGAGTGTCACGTGTTGGCCGAGAAACCACATCTAAATGTCAAGGTTCTAGGCACAGGGATCTGGCAAGGGAACAAAAAGGTAATTTTCTTACTCCTACAGAGCTGACATGCTAAGAAGGGAGGCAGGTGGTAATGAAGTAAACAAATAAAAGCTCAAGATAGTTTCTCATATGTACTACACAGTCTTCAGAACAGCCCTATGATTCAGCATTCTTTCAAAATCTTTTATTCATTGCCTACCATGTGCCAGGAATCATGATAGGCACTGGAGACACAATTGTAAGCAAACTATAATTTCTGATGTTATAGAATTTACAATCTAATTCCAGACCCATTGCACCTTCCAAATAACCCTATGAGGTATATAATACAATTTTACTGATTGATTGATTGATGAAACAGGGACCCATTGTGCCACCCAGGCTAGAGTGCAGTGGCCTAATCACAGCTCGCTGTAGTCTCAACCTCCTGGACCCAAGCCATCCTCTCACCTCAGCCTCCCCAGAAGCTGGGACCACAGGAGTGCACTACCATGCTTGTCTAATTTTAAAACTTTTTTTTTTTTGTAGAGATAGGGTCTCTCTATGTTGCCCAGGCTGGTCTCCAACCCCTGAGCACTAGCAATCCCCCTGCCTTGGCCTCCCAAAGTGCTGGGGTTAGAGGCATGAGCCACAGTGCCTGGCCAATACTCTATTTTTTTTTTTTTTTTTTTTTTTTTTTTTTAGAAGCAGAGCTTGAGAATCAGAAAAGGTAAGTCCTTTCTTCAAGGCCACACAGTATTCACATTGGGCCTCAATCCTAAGACTTCATCTCAACACTATTCTAGACTATACACTCTTCAATTTCATCGCTACAGGAAGAAATGAGAAATTTACATTGCATTCATCATCCAGAATACTATGTTCTTTTGGACTTTGGTGCCCTTGGCAAACTGCGCTGTCTATTTGTTAGCTTAGTTATTTCCTCTTTCTGGGTCTCACGTTATTCAAGTCCTCTTGTGCTTATATGGAACGCTGTAATTTAGATCTGCATTTCTTTCTCTTCTTTGCTACCAATTTCAGCAACCTTGTGAGGATCTATTTATACTCCCGCCTCTTGGGAATTTGAAGTTCATCTTCATTTATCGTCTGCAGATGTACTTCTCATGCTACTCACTTCCTTTTTTCAGCTCACTAATGATGTTGTTAAACAAAATAGAACCCAACATTGACCCGTGAGGACAGCCCCTCGGATTCTGTGCTCATTTTATGTCAATCATCCATTCCTTCAATGGAATGTCTTAGCTTAAAGTGCTCGTACTGGGACAAGAACAAACCACTGAAGTTTACACAAGAATATAAATTCCTGGATACATATGGGAGAAATATTTGAAAATCAACAACTTATTTGTATAACTATGAAAAATTACAGGAAATATAAAATGGAAAATTATATGCTAGTATATTTAAACAGTTAATGAGATAACATTTATTGAACATAAATATGTCAGTTACTTAATTTTATTATTAGTATCTCTAATTATTAAAATCATCTACCAATGTAGTTACATTTCACACCAGAAACTCCTGGGTGGGTCAGAAACTGAGGGCCAGTGAGGTGAGGTTACGTTTCCAGGACTTTCTCCAAAGTGCACATATTTTTCTAACATTACATATCGCTTCAATAAATACATATTTTTGGTTGTCATTTTTAACTGGCCTGTTAAGAAACTGTGCTACTTTTCTAATTTGAGATATGAAACTTCTCATATTCTCCCAAAGAATACCTGATTTGAAGAATGTGAAAAAGTGTTTGTTTCCCCATGTTGACTCTACAACAATCAGTAATAGCCTGTTACAGAGAAAGGTATCACTAACTACCTTGAAATTAAGTTTTGTGAAAAAAGTTTCCAGTTTTTATAAAGCTGGAGGAGAAAAGAGAACGAAGAAAAAGAGAGCTGAAGTATGTAAATGGCCTATAATATTTGAACAGCTATAGTTTCAAGGCAATTATATTAAGTACACAAACCTGGTTTTAATGGCCATGCTTAGAAGATGGGCAGAGTACTAAATGTGTAAGTCATTATGAACTTGGCACAGTAGCTCTGTTTATTTTAACCTTTCTTTTGCTGCTTTCATTGAGGATGTTTACTTAACCAGGCTCTATTAAATATGCTAAAAACATTATTGCAGACTTTGTCTTTGTGAGCACTTTTAATTGACAAGCCACAGAAGTGACAACTCATCAGGAATCATAGATGACAGCAGATAAGTTAGAGTGGCATGAAGAGGACACGCAGGTATCTTTTTACCTTGGACTAAAAAAAAAAAAAAGAAAAAGAAAAAGAAAGAAAAACTTTAGTGAAATTCAGTGTTTCTGAAATGCAAAGGACTAGTCGTATTGGAGACTGAATTCTTGTATTTAGCTGAACAGCAGAACCCGTGTAGGGCACTCTGGAGGATGCTCCCCTCCAGTGCGCTGTGACCCTGCTGGACCTGCGTGACTAGCACACCTGGTGTGGAGAAAATGTCATGCCCGGAAGTCCATACTGAACTTTGTTATTCTAAGCAGCTGATAGGTGCCAAACACGTTAACCCTCCACAATGTTATCCAAGCCTAGGAAGGAAGAAAGCTCTTTTATTTGTTTCACAATGCAGAGATAAGGAAATGAGAAACTACAGAATCTTTGGTTAATAATGGCCCATGTGGAATCCTAGTTTACTTTTAGCATTATGATTATTTCTTTTCCTTCTTTCCTTTTCTTCTACCTCTTCTTCGTCCTTCTCCTTCTTTGATATCATCTTCTTCTTCTTCTTCTTTGTCATCTCTATCTTTATTAGTCTTTGGAGAGAGTCTTACTGTCATTTTATATAATTCCAGTGATATTTCCTGATAAAGACTGTTCATCCACATACAAATATATTCTAAATATTTATTGAAAATTATTTGAATCTTTCTATTTTGAAGTTTTAAAATATCAGGTTCTTATAAAATTTGTGCCTAGTAGAAAGGTAGTAATTTTACTTTAAACATGGAAACTGAAGAATTTTTGTTATACACTGTAATTATTTATGAAAGGAATCTGGAAAGACAGCAAATTGGCATCAGGGGAAAAAAACATATGCTTATCTTTACTGTTTATATAAATGTCAACCTGATATTTTAGGCTATGATTATCACCAAAATTATCTGATATGTTTTTTGAAGTTTGTTGACAAAAATCACTCCAGATGCAAATTCATTTTATGTAGTGGGTGGTCTTAGAAGAAAATCATTGTCTTGTTTATTGAAAAATGAGCATCCAAAAATATTTCCACCAGGGTTTAGAGCGGGCAGGATTCATAAATAAAATAATTAACAGAGAATGAATATATGCTATATAAAACCATATGTCATTTGATTAACAAACAAAATGTATATTTTTAATGAAATGAATGTTTGAGATCTAAATACAACATATTATTGTTACATAAAGTTGTTCATGTACACATATATAGAGTCTCCTGTAGATTGTGGAATATGGACTACCGCTTATGATAGTGTTTACAATCTAATATGCTTTTTATGTCAGTGAACATCACTTGCTTATGAGAAAAAAGAAAGTTTAGATACATATTAGTCACTTGGACTTATAGGAAATCACTTAGTACGTTGCTAGGTTGTTATCATACCAGACTTAATCTGGAAATGCCATTAATTTAGAAACCAGTAAATACAGATTCCAGCGCAGGCCCATAGAACTAAGAACCAGGGCTTCAGAGTCAGACCCGGGAGTAAGTTATTTAACTTCTTCTAACCTTATTGTCTCTATCTGTAAAACAGAGATCATAACTGTATTGTACAAAGTTTTCTGGAAAGCTACAATGAGAAAATTAACATCATGACCTTACGTCAGTACCTAAATGTACTCAACAAATTTTACTTTCCTTTAGGAAGTAGGAATGTTCTCCAGAGGGACAAGAGCCATCTTTGATCTATATTTATGGCTGTCAGAGAGCTTGGTAGAGTTTTTTTACATGAGTCGCTTTTTAATAAATATCTGTAGAAATAAGGAAGAAAGGAAAAAAGGACCTGTTTCCAATGCTAAACCAACTTCTGTTCTAATATAAGAAACAGAACTTACGTAAGTAAATATTTATGTTTGAAATTTGCATGTAAAAATAAATACTATGCTCAAGGCACATACCAACTGCTAAATTACACTCAGGAATGGAGTTTGTATTGCTGCTCAGAAGGATTTGAATAAAAGTATTCTGTGGTTCTTCATAGTGTCCATGAAAATAAGGAAACAATACAAGCAGGCAGGCTCACCAGGAGACCCTTAAAAGAGTCTACGTGTGCTGAGCTTGGATCAGGCTGAGACTGTTGAAATTCAGAAGTAGAGGAACAAAAACCCATGAGTAGGAATCAGTAGACTTGGTATTAGCCTAGACATGGTCGTAATTGGAATGGGGAGGGGATGCCCAGGGTGTCTTGTCTGCCTCGGAAACCATGGTGCAGGGAAAGCAGAATAGATGGGCTAAGGAGAGATCATAATATCCCTTTTCTTCCCCATGTTTAGATTTAGGTGATGGCAGAACATCTAAGTAAAGATGTTCCATAAACAGAAAGAAATATGTGACTGGGCAGAATATGAAAGGTCAGGGCAGGAGAGGAAGTTCTGGAAATTGTCTGCATAGAGATGGGTGGTAAATAAAATTGAGGGCTCAAGCGTGACTAGCTCAGAGAATGTGGCTTGCAAACCACAGAAGATGATTAAAAACATTCACTATTTTAATTACATTTTTAAAAAAGTTTCTACATTCTCTCTGGGGGTTAATATAGCACCAAATTTTACATACCTACTCATTTAGATCTAGGAGAAACTTGAGAAAATTCTGATCCAATTTCTTTAGTTTATATAGGCAGGTAGCAGCCCAAGAGGGTGAAGTGACATGGCCAAGGTTATTGAGCAAGTAGGTTTCCATTTTTTCATTCATTCAGTAAATACAAATATGGAGATATACATGAGTACAAATGTGGGATGCCTCAAAGTCCTACACTGGTATGCATTTCTGTTTACAAATCGTCAATTCTTTTGTGACTATAATTTAGATTCGCACTTGTGCTAAATTAAAATATGCATACTTTAAATGATTGACTTAAAGCTGTGTATAATACCATAATTGGAAAACCAAAGGTTTCCCATAAGCATTAATATGTCCTTTTAAAAACAACAGGCTGATGGTGTTTAAATATATTCATTTAGAAACATTTATTCACTGTAGTAGAAGTCAGTCAGAATAACCAGTAGGTAATGTAGACTATTTTCTAAACTTCAGTTTGAAGATACATGATATTTCTGTTCTTTTAAAGTTGATCCCGCCATGTTATATGCTTAACTTAAAATACCTAATGTGGACACTCTAAACTAGAGAAAAGAGATACTCTTTCCAAATCACCTTTTATGTACTTGGATAAAACCAAAGGAAAGGAAATAAATCTAGCAGAAACCAACCATGGCAATGCTGTCAGGTTTCAGTTGTTTATTTAGAAAATCACTCAATCATTATCTTGATACTTTAACTACACAGTTTATTCAACTGACAGTAGCCAGAATAAAGCAAATTCATTAAGCTCTGAGTTTTGCCTTTGATTTGTGTCTGGTAATAGTCTTTCAAATGATTACACAGCCTATAATTAAGTAAGTCAACTGACAGAAAATTGATTACCTTCCAACTAAGTGCTGTCTATCTATCCTTAATCATCTTTCTTGGAAAGTTCTCTCGTATAATAATGTTTTCCTAAAACTTCAACATACATACTGGTTTATATTCTACCCCTAGGGATCATGCAAAGCAATCATAATAGCTCCCTTGGCCTGGTAATCTTTTCAATATTTGAAGAAAGCTACCAGGCTCCCTCCGAGTTCACTTGTACCCTAGTTATTCCTCCTTCTGAATTGTATTCTAAGTCCCTTGCTCTACTGGATTTTTCTCCACAGAATTTGTTCCTGTTTACTCATGACTTTCTTTAATGTGGTACAGCATTGCAAAGTGGAGAGAAAATCAGCTCATCAGCTCAGGAGTCGGACAGATCTTTATTTGAATCTCTGCTTCATCACTAACAGGTTGTTTAATCCTATACAATTTATTCAACCTCCTTGAACCTCGGTTTTCTTATGTGTAAAATTGGAAACGAGAATAATAACCTCAGAGTTGTTTGTGATGACTAAATGACATCATACATGGTTCAGGGCCTGGTCTGGCTCTCATCTAACCCACACCCCTAATAGAAGTTGGGTCTTTGTAGATAAAAAGGGGAGTCCTGGCCAGGCGCAGTGGCTCATGCCTGTAATCCCAGCACTTTGGGAGGCTGAGGTGGGCAGATCACGAGGTGAGGAGTTAAAGACCAGCCTGATCAACATGGAAACCCTGTCTCTACTGAAAATACAAAAATTAGACAGGGGTGGTGGCATGCACCTGTAATCCCAGCTACTCAGCAGGCTGATGCAGGAGAATTGCTTGAACTCGGGAGTGGAGGTTACAGTGAGCCGAGATCGTACCACTGCACTCCAGCCTGGGTGACAGAGTGAGACTCCGTCTCAAAAAAGAAAAAAAGGGGGAGTCCCATCACCTCGTAGATCCAGATATCATGTTTTCGCCGGAAATCAAGGAGAATTGAATGTTTATTTAAACATTTGCATGTTTCATATATGCTCACACACTTACCTCCTTAATAAAGAGATCATGAGTATGACATCACAAAATATTTTTATTGAATATCTTTGCCAATGTAAATGGGAGAATATGAAAAAGGAAAATGATACATTTTGGCAAAGAGTAGTTTAGACCAATAAATACAAACTAGTGTAGGTCATGTTGCACTCACATTTTCTTATGTTACCATCTAATCTAGTTTCAAGTTGTACTTAGCTTCCTATTTTAATCTATTTTTATTTTAAAGGTTTTACAAATGCCATATCTTCCTTGTGTAGCTCCTTACTAGATAGCAGATTTTTCAAGAAAGAAGTATAAGAGTAAGCAAAGCTCCTTAAAATATTGTCAAGGCCAAGGCGGGTGGATCACGAGGTCAGGAGATCAAGACCATCCTGGCTAACACGGTGAAATGCCGTCTCTACTAAAAATACAAAAAATTAGCTGGGCGTGGTGGCGGGCGCCTGTAGTCCCAGCTGCTTGGGAGGCTGAGGCAGGAGAATGGCATGAACCAAAAAATAAAAATAGTGTCCAAGAGTGTGGGTTGCTTCTCTTCTAAAAAGTTTTCCTTCTATAAGAAAATGGAAGCTATTGGGTTAGCTTTATATGACCCTAACTCCATATCTTCTACCTTTCTAAATTATCCTATTCCCCAAATACAGTAGCTTTGGTTTATTGCTTTGAAAGTGGCAATGACTGCTTTCAAAAGACACACACGTGCACACACAAACTAAATCTTATAGTATAGAAGTATTGCTAAAACTGTCCCTAAGTTTTAATGTACCACAAGTCTTAGTAACTCAGCCTGCTAAGTATCTGCTTGTAAGAAGGTGCTATCTTTTTTCTGCAGAGAGCAAATAAGAAACATCCCTTCAGCTGCACTTACATTTTTGGTGATACCTGCACAGTCTCCTAATAGCAGAGACAAGAATTAAATATTCTTCTCCTAATGCAGAATGGCCAGCCCAGTCTTTCAAAATTCCCAAGATTCATTCTTCATTAAGCATGTTCCAATTATCTGCCAGTGTAACTGATAACTTTGTGTTTGCGTGTGTGTTCCCCTTTTCTACTTTATATACTTCCATCAGAATGCTACATAACTTAAAAGATCTGCACTCTTAGCTATCTTCCCTTGGGGCCATAAGCTTTCTGAGGGTAGGGAAGATGTCCTAGTCACCCCACAGGTCAAGAACAATACCTGCCTCCACAGATTTTCTCCTCTCCAGTGAATCTCTTTGGTTAATTAAGACAAAATTATGCAGTGGAAAGATTGTGACTGGAATTTAGGAGACCCAGGTTCCAGTCCCGGTTCTGGCTCTCAGTTATGAATCAATGTCTTTGAGAAAGTTAATTAGCTAATATTAGGAGATTGAGCTAAGTCATCATTAATATTTTCTGGGATCAAAAATTCTGATTCTCAGGATTCAAGTATTCATGATATACTTAATAATATAGTGGGCATAATAAAATATTTTTAAAAGTATACTAGTATACCTGCCGGGCACGGTGGCTCATGCCGGTAATCCCAGCACTTTGGGAGGCCGAGGCAGGCAGATCACCTGAGGTCAGGAGTTTGAGACCAGCCTGACCAACATGGAGAAACCCCATCTCTCAAAAAAAAAAAACAAAAAACAAAAAACAAAATTTGCCAGGCATGGTGACTCATGGCTGTAATCCCAGTTATTTAGGAGGCTGAGGCAGGAGAATTGCTTGAACCCAGATGGCAGAGGCTGTGGTGAGACGAGATCATGCCATTGTACTCTGGCCTGGGCAACAAGAGAAAAGCTACGTCTCAGAAAAAAAATAAAAATAAAAATAAAAATAAAAATAAAAATAAAATATATATATATATATAGTAGTATACCATTCTAACAAAAAAGATAAAATGAGATTGGTTCATTGGTATTGGACAACATGAAGATACCATGCAGACAAACACAAAATGAATTCTGGTTAATGTCTTCTCTCAGATTTTAAGTACAGATTCATACTATTTGGTATGATTTACTATGCTTAATGACAATGTCATTATATGTGTTCAAGAAGAGTCTATGTCCTTCCAAAATTGTCTCAATTGCTCTCAGAAAATCTTCTGTCCTGGGAGCATCTGGCTCAATTGTCCATGGGTTATATGTGGATGTATCATTCCTGAATCACTGGCACCAGTGCTTAATGCCAAACAAAACCTCTAAACCTCGAACTATTAAGTGTTGAGCAAGATATTTAGCAACACTGGGAGTTCTAAAAGTACATCATATTTTGGCTCAGATACCTAGGGGAAAGAACAGGTTTTTAGGATTAAATTGAATTCTGAGCATCATTTTGTCTCCCACTGAGGCCATACACAGTTTATGAGGAAGAAACAAATCACATTCTCTTCCAGGATACATTTATATGTCAAGGTAATAGACCAGCCTTCTTCTGTTTATGTCAGTTGGTTAACATGCTGAAGAATGTTGCTGAACACGCAAATGAGCTCAGCAGTCTAGAAGCACAAGGTCCTACCCCTCATTCTCAGTGAAACAAAACCACTCTGTAAAGGCAAATGAAGACTTTGCATTTTGAAGTAAAATTGTATAGGTTTCCACTAATAATATCTAGAAAAATCTTTAAAATTTGGTACATTAAGCTGATATGAAGTTGAAAGACATAGAGACTGACAGACTCTGCTTATGTGGGCTTTCCTAAATATTTATGGGTTTTAACAGGGACTCCCTACAGGTTCAGGCATCAGTTTTATTACTTTACAATGATGAGAGTGAAAAAATTACTTAGCCTGACCAAGCATGTAAGACGATGATTTCTAGATCAGCTGATAGCTATTATTTTTTCATGAGAGATAAATCGCACCTCTCTACCCATTTTCTGAAGGGCAGAGCACTCCAGAGACCAAACAACAAACCAAAACCCTGTGAAGCGAACTATAAAGGAGAAATTCAGCATGGCAAAAGGAGATTTACATCAAATTAACATATCTTGAGATGTTGTTCTTCTTCCCTGCAGGGGTATTTCTGTCTGGACACCTAAGACTGGTCATTAGAATCTGTACTTACCCTGAAGGGGGCTGAAAATACATACTAATTGCAGTCTCTCACTTTACACTTTCTACAGCTCTGGTTCTCTCTGCACATGCTCCCTATAGGGAATTACATCACATCACCTGTCATATCAGAATCTTGTCTAATGGAGGCAAAGAGCTTCAGGAAGCATTTTACTGTCTTGTCGTTAGATTATAACGTATATTGCATTGATTGTTCTGATGGATCCTGCTCTCATCTCATTGCTTAGTGGATATTTTAAATTTAAATTTTATTTCCAAAATCATTGTATTTGGATGCAATGGGGAGGGAGAAAATACAAAAGTGAAAGGAAGAAACTTACACTCTGATCATTATTTTTGTCCCTTGGAAATGCTCCTAGGTTCCTAGAATTCCTTCAAGAACTATAATTTTTAGTTCAAAAATTATATGTGGTCAGTGATCAGCTAAAATTGGATGACTTTGGCTAAGTATTTAGGTTTCTTAAATATATATTATGGACCTCCTATAGTTTTTATTTCAAATTCTATTTATGTTTACATTGTAGGCAATCTGTTCACACATCAGTTTCTGAGGAAAGCCATCAATCAGAAATCCAAGAACTTCCCATTAACTTATCGGACATCCAGCTTAGAGTCTTGCTGGGTCCTGGAAGGGGAAATCAAACATAATTTCTGTTTTCAAAAGTTCACAATCTATCAAAAAAACAGATATGATATGAGTAACACTGTAGAATCACACAATGGGATGTATGATTTAAACTAAAACTGTTTAATAGAAATAAATTATAAGCCACAGATGAGAAACCGCATATATGATTTTAAAGTTTCTAGTATGCTACATGTAGAAAGTAGAAAATAAACAAGTGGAATTAGTAATGTATATTATTTTATTTATTTATTTTATTTTATTTTATTTTTGAGACGAAGTCTAGCTCTGTCGCCCAGGCTGGAGTGCAGTGGTGTGATCTTGGCTCACTGAAACGTCCGCCTCCCGGGGTCAAGCAATTCTTCTGCCTCAGCCTCCTGAGTAGCTGAGACTACAGGAGTGTGCAAACAAGCCTGGTTAATTATTTGTATTTTTAGTAGAGACGGGGCTTCATCATGTAAATCAGGCTGGTTTTGAACTCCTGACCTCATGATCTTCCCTCCTTGGCCTCCCAAAGTGCTGGGATTACAGGCATGAGCCACCGCGCCCAGCCAACAATATATATTATTTAACCAAATACATCCAAAATATTACCATTTCACAAATATATAAAAGTATTTGTCAGATTTTTATGTATTTTTGTAGTAAGTAGTTGGTTAAGATGCAGATTTTACATCTGCAGCACGTTAGTTTGAACGAGCCATATTTTAAGTGGACAATAGTCCCATGTGGCTAGCTACTACCATATTGGACAATACAGTAAAGAGCATATGGTAAGTTCTGAGTGAGAAAAGTCAAGGAAAAGTTTAATTTTCTTTGGACTATCAGGAAAATTGAACAGAATAGTTGACACTGGAATTTGGCCTACAAAGATAAAGAAGATTTTATTAGATAAAGTAGTAATAGATTTTGGCCAGATTTTGAACCTCTATATTAAATTTGTATTTTGTGTTTTAAGCTATGGCTTAGCTATGACTAAGCAGGGAGTAATAGAATCAGGGTTTTGCTTTCAAAACATAAATGTTGGCAGGATGGAAAATGCATTGGAATATGGAAAGAATAGAACCTAATAGACCAGTTATGTGGCTATTGCAGAGTATGGGAGATGGATTTAAATATCTTCCATATGCTTGAGGCTCTCAAATTTTACTCTTGAACCCACATCTCTCTCCTAAATTCCAGACTCAACAATTGTATACTTGACTTCTCACTCAGGTGCCAAATAGGCAATTCTAACATAAAATAATGAAAACTCAACTTCCAATTTTCCACTCAGGCATCTGTATACATAGTCTTCCCCATCTCAGTTGGTGGCCACTCTCCTTCTAGTAGAGTTGCCCAGATTGAAGACTTCTTTTTCTGTTCCTCTCTCATAGCCAAGGCCTCATGATATCCTGTTGACTCTACCTTCAAAACATTCGAAATCTGACCACTTCTATTTCTACTGCGACCACCCTGGTCTGAGCCACCATGATCCCTCGCTGCATTATTGTAATGGGCTTCTACCTTGCCTCCTTGCTCATGCCCTCTTCCCCTAGATTATATTTTCAGTACAGAAATCAGATGTTATTGCATGTTTGAAATTGGAATCAGGTTATCTCCTGAAGCCATAGAAGGGCTCCCCATTCCACTCAGATGCAAAGTGCCTGTGTGGCATATTAGATTCTTCCCTACTCATCATTCCCTCTATGGTATAGAATTATGCACTCATGCCTTCTGCCATGTGAATTTCTAGTATTTCTTAAAAAAGTAAACAGACTATACATCCCTGCCACATTAACTATGAGCATGAGCAAATGTCTTTCTTTGGCCAGTGGAATGGGTGGAAATGATCTTGCCTTAGGGTGTTTGTACAGGCTAATCCCTCTGCCTTAGACCACTCCTCCCCTAGTTACCTGCATTGTTCACTACCTCATTTTCTTCCAGTTAAATGTCACCTTCTTGGTAGGACATATTCTCACAGCCCATTTAAAACTGTACAGGCAGATCATGACACATACACAGTTGGGAATAACAGAATTTGAAAGGAATTTAGAGGGCCACCAGTTCAGTGGCTTTCCAATGAGGCTCCAAGGCAATGAGATACTCTGTAGGGTTTCTTTGTAGAGTAAGAGTGTGGAGTAATGCTACAGTGGGATTCCAGACACATACACACACATATACACACACAATTCACAAAAGCAGACCCAGCGACTACCTGTGTCTGAGTAAGTTTACGTAAAGGATTTGAGCAAGGGATCTTGAAGGTTAACACAATTCTGAAACTTATGAATTTGAATTTCTGTTTCTTCTTTGGACTTAGGGAGAAGCTGAGGCTTCACTGAGTTATGTGGCTTACCTCGGGTCCTACAGTTAGTTAGTGGCAGAGGTGGACTTGCTGTTTGTGTGAATACACAATCTCTGGGATTTACTCTCTTATTTACGTGAAAGACAAAGGACATGAGTTCTGAATGAATGAACTGTGATATGTTCTCCATAACTCTCATCAATGTCAAGTTTTAATAAGAAGGTAATTACATATAAGGACTTACTTAAATACATTTTATCATTTCAGTGATTCTGAATTAAATTGTTCAAAGTATTTTGTAGGTAAATCTATTTCTCTACATTCCTTAAAACTAATGAGATACTCTTCTATCATAATGCAAATTTTCTATGAAATTGGTCCTGAAAGAGGCTATATTGACTGAACAGATTAATTCGATTAATTCATGTCTTCCTCTATCACTTTTTCTTTTTTTTTTTTCCTATTATTTTCTTCCTTGAAATACAGAAAGCTGCCTATGTGGTTATATGTAAGTATCTAGTAAAGGAGCAAAATTTCAGAGGATTACTATGCAGAAAAGTGTAATCTCCCAACTCTGCCCTTACTGTGTATGTTTTCAAGGAGGATAGCTAGGGAGGACAGGAGAGGACTCTGGAGGTAGAATTTGATAGGACGGGTAACCCAGGAAGTGACCAGAAAGCAAGTGACCTTTGTCATTTGGGTAAATTTTTTAGGTATGGCTAGATCAAAAGGAATTCTCTTTATACCCCAAATCAGGATTATCTATAAAACTACTCTCACTGAAATAATGCAAAAAGAACGTCTTTTGATAAAACATTCTATAGAGAGAACCCAAAAAGAATCCCACCTACCTAACTGCACAAACATGTGCATTAGTAAGTAGGGAAAGGCATAGCCAGAATTATATGCAAAGAGTTAATTTTGCCTATCACGGGCCAAGTTTGGACACAGAAAGATTTTTGGTAATCAGCCTATAAATCTTCTTATGAGAGAGTTCACCGTCTGAATTGACATGGTCTGGCTCATTGTTGGGGGAGCGATGGCAGAGGACTCAGGAGATATCAGTGTACTACATGAATCCTGAGGAGCACAGAAGAAAAGGAAGGAAGTGATTTCCTTTAGCCATATCTAGTCAAAACAAAAGGGAAATTTTCTCAATAGCAAGGGAAACCCTATTACTCTAGTGATACCTGTTCATTTACTCTTCCCTACATCAAACAGTTGTTAAAAGCTGCATTGTTCTTGATGCTGTAATAGATAGTCAGTGGTACAAAGAATAAAACACAGACCCCCCCTCCTTGGTGATGTTTCTGGTCTACTTGCATTTATGACATAAAGTAACCTATTTAATGAACTATGTATTTCAATCTATAGTAGGTAGAGCTTTTTACTGTCTTTATAAACCCCTTATTAATAAAGCACCCACAGCCATACGCATGCACACACATGCACACACACACACACAGAAAACTTCTGATATATTAAGGGAAAATTTACTGGGAGAGCAGGTCCTCAAATCAACAGTTTCACTTGAGATTCAGGGGCCCAAACATGATGGAACAGGTAAACACCAGTGCTTGAAATGGGTACTGAAGCAAAATTGCATAGAAGGAAGTATTTTATCTATTACATAATATAAATGAGACCTATTTATTTACTACTTCATCAAACTTTGTAGCCAGATGTACCTTACTTTGGAATAACTATGTTTTCAACTGTTTCATGACTTCCTTGCATTAAGCACACACATTTTGAGTTTAGGCCATGTTGTAACACTTATCAATGTCTTAGTTTGTGCAAAGAACCCTTCTTCGTTCTTTATACGTGTTAACTCATATAAATCTAGTAAGATTATGTGTGTATCTTTGCATATTCATCCTGGATGATGAATCAAGAATAAGTTATATTAAAGTTAGTATCAAATAATTTTCTTTGGGTTAGGCTTGCATTCTCTCAATTTGTAATAGTGTGTATGTACTTACAAAGCTTAGAAGCACCTAAATATCTGATGATAAAATTCTGGTTTTAAGAGTGAATTTTACAATAGGTAACTATTTGAATCTTTAAAATATGAAAATTAGTATTTTGATTAAGGGCACAAAATTAACACAGTATGGCAAAAGCATTCTACCTGAATCCAAGTAAAGTTGACACGGAACTAAAAATGACCTGAGAACTAAAAATGACTTAGAGGAACCACATGGGACATACGATATTGTTGGGAAAGGCTTGATTTTTTTAAAAAGTAATTTTAAAGCCATTGTCCTAGATAAACTATTGGTATTACTTCTTGTTAACATACACATTTCATCTCTACAGCTAGTTATACATTCTGAGCATCTGCTAAAGCTCAAATTCTGCTCTAGCTTCCTGTAATAGAGTTAAGGATTACTTGCTTTTTATATGGTTCATTTACATCTGCGGTATGTGATAAAGGTGGTGATTTCTTAACTCAGCAATATAGATGAGTTTCCCCATTAAAAGCTCTATGGGCGGAAAGAGGGACCTTTATAAATCACTGTGTGGTCTTCTACATTGTGCTGTGTTGTGAGATATTTTCCTCCCTAGTTTGGATCGGAATAAGCAGCACATATGAAATTGCCAAGAGCATTCAGAAAGAAAGCAAAATCAACCAAAACAAACACAATAAAGTCTAATATTATTTTAAGAAAAAAGTTCTGAAAAATGCTTGACCCAAATGAAATATTTTCAAGGGTGTTGCCAAGAACACTCAAATGGGAATAGGTGAGTGTGTGGTGCATGTGTGTATGTGTGTATGTGTGCATGTGAATATATACAATATATATTTTAGAGCAGGAAATAATAGATATTGTAGTTATAATAATACCAGTAACGGTAGAATAAATCATATTTATCGAGTACTTGCTCTGTGCTTGAAACTCTGCAAATTACTTCCCCTTGATGTACCTCTCAATCATCCCATGCAGTGAATATTATATCACAGTTAGTATTATATTGCAAATGAGGAAATGTATGACTGCCTTCTACATATTTACTAGAACATATTGTAAATGCACCATGATACTTTTTTTGGAAGTCACGTCTCATTTAGGTAAAAATTCTTTGCCGATACATAATCTCCCTCCCCACTTTTAATGGCCATACCTTTAATCACAGCCAGAGAAAGTGGCTTCATATATATTTCTTAAATTAAAAAAAAACTTATACTACCAGAATTTGCATTAACTCCATCCTACCACCTGTTTCCTTTGATGATTACCAACAGGAGACATCAATTGCGCAGTGACTGCATATGAAGTACAGATTCAGGAAAGGGGTTAAAAATGAAGAGAAAAACTGCTCTTCCACCACTTACACTTATACACTAATACGTACATAACACACACACACACACACACACGTGCACATGCACACTTTATTTCAACCTTATGATACTAGGTTCAATATCTTCCAAAGAATACCATTGGCCCTAAGAGAGTTCAGCTTTAACAGATATTGAGGTTAATTTATGACAAGGAGAGAGATTTTATCAATAGAATATTCTGGCTCATTGTCAACAATGTTGTAAATGCTTTAGTACGATAGAAACAGATCTATATCCATATGGTGACATTTATTCACTTCACATTTTCTCAAAGTGACTAAAATGGATGACTGCCTTAAACATGGAACTTGTTATTATATAAATCATTTGGACAATGATTTGTGGTCTAACTGGGGCATTAGAATGGGAAAACAGATATGAAAATCAGATTTTCACGGGGATACCATGTGGATGTCATCTTACACCTATAGTAATCTCTTATTGAAAAAGGAAGGAAGATGTTTCACTGACCTGAGTATCAGGGAAACTGTATTTCTCCTGGATTCCTAAATGTTTATATTCATTGTGCTTACCTTTTTATTTGATTGCCAGAACTCTTAGTTTAATTTTTGATTCACCATCAGCAATTTTAAAGGACTGTTAATGTGTTTTTCACCATGTTGATCTTTGTTTTTCTCTGTTTTCTGTTTACTTAATTCCTAAACGTTTATTTTATACTTTATATTTGTTTATATGTAATATTTACGTGTGTGTTTGTGTGTGCATGTGTATGTGTGTCTTAGCTGCAAGTTCCGTGTAGAATGAATAGAATAAGACAGAATATTAACACTTAAAAAGATAAAATCAACCATCATTCTGACACAATGTCTACCATAATATATAATATTTTATTAGTGTGTATTCTACTACTGTCCATAAAGAGAGATGTGTACCAAATGTTTTCCCTCTAAATAATAAAATGAAATTAGAGAAAATGTGAGCAATGAGACATCCTCATATCCTTTATAATCAGGATCTTATGGAGAGACCATGGACCATCAAGCCAAAAAGCTGTGGATACCAGTTTCATATTATTGCACCATGCACATTCATATTGTAAATGCACCAAGATACCTTTTTTGGAAGTCATGTCTCATTTAGGTAAAAATTGTTTGCCAATACATAATCTCCCTCTCCACTTTTAATGGCCATACCTTTAATCACAGCCAGAGAAAATGGCTTCATACATGTATTTCTTAAATTTAAAAAAATACTTATACTTCCAGAATTTGCATTAACTTGTGTCAACTTGCACAAACTGCCCAAACTCCAAAAGCCTTCTCATATCCAAAGTGGAGATAATAATTTATATTTGCCAGATGTTTGTAAAGATTAAATGAGATTAAATATATTTGACACATAGTACAGGCTCAATAGATGCTTGTTTTTTTCTTAGTCTTCCTCATGGAAATCTCCATTCACAAGATTTTCACTAAACACACACTAGACATTCTGAAAATGATTAATAAATAAATTTTGAGAATTTACATAAGCCTATTTTCCTTTATTGAAATACATTGCATGGGGAAAATTCACTATAAGTTTACATCCAAAAAGATTGAATGCTTAATGAACTCTTTAAATGATGCTGTCCAATGCTTGTAAAGATGCACGTGTGTGTGTTTCTGCATGTTGAGGAATGATCATTCTCACACAATGCTAACATAAACATATATTAATTTACAGATTATCTGAAGTATTATTTGGACCTCTATATTATTATTTTTGTTCCAGACATTCGATTTCTAAGAATTCTGACTAAAAATAATTACAGAATATTCATTTACAGAGATGCTCATTGCAATACCATTTTTAAGTTTATATTAGTCTGTTTTCAAGCTGCTGATAGAGACATACCTGAGACAGGACAATTTACAAAAGAAAGAGGTTTAATGGACTTACAGTTCTACATGGCTGGGGAGTCCTCACAATTATGGTGGAAGGCAAGGAGGAGCAAGTCATGTCTTACATGGATGGCAGCAAAGACAGAGCGCTTGTGCAGGGAAACTTCTTCCTTATAAAACCATCTGATCTCATGCAACTTACTCACGATCACAAGAACAGCATGGGAAAGACCTGCCCCCATGATTCAGTTACCTCCCACTGGATTCCTCCCACGACACATGGGAGTTCAAGATGAGATTTGGGTGGGGACAGAGCCAAACCATATCAAAGTTTTATTTCGTTTTTAATTTACAAATAATAATTATGTATATTTTGGGGACAGCGTGGTGTTTGGCTATTTATTATAAAAAATTAGGTTTGAAATCTAGATGCTCAACAGTAGATGATTGGGTAAAGTGGATTTAAATGACTATGAAATAAGGTGGCGAAGTATATTTCTTGACATGAACAGATGCACATAGTATATGCTGAGATTAAAAAAAAAAAAAGATCTTGAAACGCCTTTTATAGAATGACCATAGTTTTAAAAAATAAATTCACACATCTGTGAAGAAAAATACCTGGGAGAGTTTATTTAAAAGATGTTAAGAATAAGTATGGTTGTCTCTGTAATTTGTACTTCATTTAGCATATCAAAATGTTCTAATTTTTCAGTGATAAACAGCTGCTACTTATATGAGTGAAAATACAGCTGCCTAAAATCCTACCTGTTTCCATGTTCCTTCTGGTTTTTGCTTCACGGGCGGTCCATCCCCAGGCAAATGGTTTAGAAAAGAATTAAGCATAGTGCATGGCGTGTTACACAATCCCAGCTTTGTTTTTTGATAGATGTACTTGAGGGAATTTAAAAGCCCAAATATGCAATAGTTAATAGTTAATAGTTGTGTAGGCAGGGTGCCTTGTGATGTTATCGGCAGTATTTAGATTCTATCTTTATTCAATTTCAAGACATGCTGCTATTGGACAAGACTGTCTATTCTATGTATTTGTTACAAAAGAAGTCAGTTCTCCAACAAGTCACTTAGAACAAATTTTGAACCAGTTTGCCTTCACTTTTGATTACCTCGTAGTGTTACAGACAACTTGATGCAAACCCGTAACTTTATTTTTTTGATCATTAGAGTAGTGTTATCTATACATGTCTTCCTACATGTCTAGAAGTACATACTAAATAGTAAGTATATTTTCTATTTACAAGTAGTATCACATATTTTGTTCAGCAATCTAAACAACCTGCTAATGCACTGAGATGTAATGCAAACCGTAAGTATTCATAAATGCCGACTTGAAATCAGTATGGGAATGTCAGGTTTCTCAGACAAATTTCACCTGCCTAACTTTGTTTCTGGCTCTTCAGCTCAAAGTAGTATTTATTTCCCTGTCTTTTAAATACATACACATATACATATACCTTACTCCAGTGTTAAAGCGGTCTGTAAAATACCTTAGTATGCTCTTATTGAGAAGGCAAAGAACAAACAATGGGAGAACTGTCTAAGAGGTAGAAATGTCTAGGGTGTACTTCCTCAAAACATTGCCTGGGCTTGTAAAATGAAGTGGTTTGGAAATGGGTTCCACCCTCTTCTACTGACCTTTGGCTCCTATATGTCTTCCTCTCTGGCCACTTTCTCAAAATATTCTTTCAAGAAGCCTTTTACTCAACCTAAAAATAGCTCCCAGATGCTACCTTACTTTGCAGCTTCTCTCCCGCTTACTGAGATTGTATGATTAGAAAAGATAGCAGGAAGAGTGTAAGGACAAGACCTTTTTGGTTCAAAATAAGTTCATTCCTTAGCAGAGCCTTTCTTGGTCTCCATGTGAATAGTTCAAAAACATAGACAACTGTTTCCTGTAAGTTTACTTATAAATAATGTTTGAAAATTTTAGCAACTTCTTTGGTTTAAAATGTAAAATTAGATGAGAGTATTTGTCTAATTTTAGATAGAGTTGTCTTACATATTAAACTATTAAGTGACTTAAACTCTGTACCTCAAGTCATTTGCTAAACTTCTAATTGAATTCTCTGCTTACATTTCCAGAGAATGTATCCTGTTTTCCTACATTCTATGTTTAATAACTATCACTGAATTTCCTGGCAATGTGGTGAATAAGTGGTTTAACCCTGGCCTTCCATTCTAGGAAAGTCAAGTAAATACAAGAGCCTCTGCATCATGTACCTTGTTGAACCAACTTATGTTTTGAATTGGGCACAATGTTTCAAAGGGAGACTTTATTAATAAAAAAATAGATATTTATAGTAATTCCTGCCCTCTACTCACGAGTCATGTGGGTAATGCTTGTGATTTTGTTTTCATTGTTAAATATTCCTTACCTGTGGTAAATCTCATGATACAAATATTTCCAATAGAAGGGAGGCAGTGAGGCTGGATTAAATCACAATCCAGGCTTTTATCTTCAAGAAAGAATCTGGTAGAAGAACCTCCCTCCTCATTAGTCTCTTTTGTCAGTATTTTCAAGCATGGCAACAGCCTCAGAAAGACCCAAAATACACAACTTGGGGATTGGAATGAAGCCACAAAAAGCATGTTTTTTTAAGGACAAGAAGTCAGAAAGTTGATCTTCACTGGTTTCCTGCCTACCATGTGAAATGCACCTCGGAGATCTGGTATATGTATCAGCACATCAGCAGATGAGAGAGCAACATCATTGTATTAATAACAAGGTTTATTGTGTATTTCTTTCAAATGAACAAAGATTTTCAAAAATCTTATTACAGGCTCAAAAATGTCCTTTGTGTTGTTATGTTTAAGTCAACCAAACATGATTTGGTCAACATTAAAACAGAAAGCTGGGTAGCTGTTGAAGTCACAAATAGTTTTCTGTGAACTTGGATATCTTGAGCAAAGCTGAGATGTTTGCATAATCTTTTCTGTAGCAACAACATTCCACATGCATACTTCTCTTTAAAAAGAAACTCCAAGCTCAGTGGTATTCTGGGTTCAAGGCCTGAGTAAAAAGCATCTCAAGTCAAAAGTCCTGTTCTAAAAATTGAGATGTAGAGAAGGTCATAAGTGTTTTGACTTCTCTTTTAAATCATTCATGGATGATTAAAAGTCACATTGACTCAAAGTACAAATTTACTTAAATCTCTGAACTCAAACTAGCCCAATTTCTTCTTCAAAATCCTCTAAAATGTAAGTTTCTACAAACAAGATAAATCCTTATACATAATACTGAGCAAAGGGGAAGGTGAAACGTACAACAAAACCTGCTTTCGTAAATTTTTCTTAAGGTCTGGAAATAAAAATGTTAAATGTGGCCTTTCAGTTTAGTGACATTTTTCTAAAATACAAGTCTCAAAGTGTATATGACATAAAATGTATTATTTTAAAATAGAAATATAAAACCTAGAGAACCAAATGTAAAAAATGAAACGTAAATCTCAAATTATACCGATCTTGAGCATCTTACTTTCCTAGGTACTTGATCATGCCAAAGAATTACATGGGATCTGCTAAGGAATGAACTTATTTTGAAACAAAAAGGTCCTGTCCTTACACTTTTCCTGCTATCTTTCCTAATACTTCATTTAATAAAGTAGTATTTTTATGATAAAATGACTTTTCTTTCTGCTTTGAGCCAACAGAAGATGTGTCAAAAATTGTAACTTTCTCTCAACAAAATAGAATTGTGTTATATGCTGTTAATTTTATGAATTTAACTATGTGGCTAATATCATAACTCTACTAGTATGAAGAATAATAAAAATTATACACAATATTCATGATGTATTTTTCTTTATGATAGATGGTATAATTATTAGGTGATTACACATTAATACATATCACTACATAGAGGTATATATGCAAATCTAAAACTCCTGTGTAAGATGCTCCCAATAATCTAATGTAGAGATGGTGGAGTGAAATAGTTAGCACATATGAATGTCTTCCCGTCATTTGGAAATAATATTAACCGGTTTAATAATGATTATAATAGTAATAGTCAACAAAGTTATCCTAAGAAATGAGATAGTCAACCAACTAACCAAGCTGCCATATTGAATGAAAATTAAACATCAGTGGAATAAATTATAATAAAGATTATCCATTAACTCAGCTTTCCACATGAGGCTTCTTTGTGATCGCTGAGGTGAAAATTGAACCTAATCACTCCAAATTAGGGCCATTAGCAGAAATGTACAATAATAGATAAAGCTTTGCCAATCCCAACCTTTCTTTTCTGAGGGGAAGTTACAAGCACACGTGTCAGCTCTACCACTAGCCTGAAACCAGGCAGTTGAATTTTTTATATCTCATAGTCTTTGTCAACTCAAATTATTAATATTCGGATAAGGCTCTTTACCAGGAACGAGTAGTTAGTTTCACTTTTTGAAGTTTAAACCACTCACTATGCCTCCCAAGAAGTTTCTGATTTGGGAAATCATACACACTCACCCCACACATACCCACTACACTCATACACACACACACACACACACACACACACACACACACACACACCCCCAAGAGGGGAAAAAAATACCTATGAAAGCATTTTCTTTGGACATTGACACTACAGATAGAAGGGAGATAGTAAGCAAACTGTTCCAGTTCCTCCTTCCACAAAAGCTATTCTTTATAAAAGATTATGATCATACTGAGTGTGAAACTGAAAATAAAATAAAAGGCCATCTGATTTCTGTTCAGCCAAATAATTACTTTCAAGTTTCTGAAACTGAAGGCCAAGTTGGGATTAAAACAATTCTTGTCCATGTGTAGCTGAAATTCCAGTATGTACTGATAAACAAGATTTGACTGATGTTGTAGACATTAATTACAGTGATCTGCTAACTGGCCTTCTGGACTTAATTGGCCATTTTATGATCACATTCTAACATGAAAGACATATACAAGAGTAAACAATGAGTTTATTTATCTTTCAGATTCCAATAGTTGCTATTTCTCTATTGAAATGTGTTGGAAAACCTTCTAATAGAAAATCTGTCTTGTAAATTCAGCTTGTGATATTAATAAATTTGTTTCTCAAAAGTTGTTAGGATTGTTCATGTCAAAAGCAGTCTAAATTCTTTGACATAATTATAGGTTATAAATGCTTCTGGTCAAAAAAGTAGAAGTATCCTAAAGTATAAAATATTTTCTAAACTAAAACAAATAAAAAATAATTTAAAATATTTTCAACAAGATTTAGTAACTATGCCTAGTAGATAATTATTGGTGAGTGTGAATGACATTACCTCTAAGGAATGTGAATACATATATTTTTAGATTCTAAATGCATCAGAATGTTATACTATGCTTAATGCAACAATATAACATTCTGTTATAAATATAAAGAAAGGTGAACTCTGTAAATATCAGCTTCTTACTCTCCACTAAATAAATATTAAACACATGAACATGAGCCCAGGAGGTCTAATATTAATTGAGCCATTCCTTTGTGCTAAGTATCTTGTCAATTGCATGCATGTATTATCTCATTTAATCATTTCAATAACCCTATCAATAAATTATATTATCCCTCTTTTACATATGACATATGACAAAACTAGGGCCCCAAAAGTTTAAGTAACTGACAGAAAATCACATAGCAAATGTCACAGCCCAAATTCAAACCTAGATGAGTCAAACTTCAAAGTCAATGCTTGTGACGCCATCTTAAGTCAACCTGAGCTCCATTCAGCAAGTTTCTATTTCTTGTGATGCTCAGTGCATTAGAAGGGCTGACAGTTACAACTCTGTATCCTGTTGTCCTCTCCCTCAACTCCTACTCTCTTACTCAATATCCCACTCAGTAACTTTTGGCTTCATTTTATATTTAAGGAGTAAACTTGTCCAAGAGCTCAGCAACTCCATGGAGCTTTTAAAACACTTTAACCAGGTGAAAAATTTTCAGTCAATAAAACAAATGAAAAGCAGATTACAGCCAGGCACAGTGGCTCACGCCTGTAATCCCCAGTATTTTGGGAGACCCAGGAGGGCAGATCACTTGAGGTCAGGAGTTCCAGACCAGCCTGGCCAACATGATGAAACCCTATCTCTACTAAATTAGCCGGAAATCCCTTGAACCTGGGAGGCAGAGGTTGCAGTGAGCCAAGATCATGCCACTGCACTGCAACCTGGGCAAGAGAGTGAAACTCCGTCTCAAACAACAACAACAACAAAACAAGTATATTAGAATTCAACTCATATTATGTGGGAACGAGGAATGCATAAGACCCTATATGCCCTACTAGCAATGTTTACAACAGTTTGTATGGTCAGACCTCAAAGATGACCATTTTCCCTTCATATTAGCCAATATAAGCTTTAGATTTCTTGGGTACATGGTCCAACATGTTTGCATAAAATAAGTTATTTTTTTGTATATATAGTCTTAGACTTTTAAAAATATGCTTCATTGCCTTTCTAGAATGTCATTGAAGTAGAAGGGAAAGTGGTAGGATCCAAAGACGCATCAAGTGAACAGTACAGGGAATTGAATGAAAATTTAAATTGACTCAAAAGCTCATTTTCAATGTTCTGCCCTTTTCTTTAGAAATAAATGAAAAGAGAACAAAGGGGCGTTTGTTGACTAAGTGCTAAAAACTTCTGTCACAAATTTCACGGACTCCAAATGATTTTTGGCAGACTTGACCTGCCTATGAAAACATGCTGAAAGCATCATCATCATTTCATTACTTGTTTTTAGACACCCATGTCTCCAGGTTATGCTTCCATTCCAGGGACAAGGACATGTCTGAGCCTTTCACAGTACGAATCTGGTTAAATACTCCAGGGGTCCTCAAAGTAGAATTGTTCAACATTTCCCAGATGTGGGGATGTATAAAGTATTTACTTCTAATTCTGCATTTATAAGCACATTCTGTTTTGTAGCATGTATATATTCCCAATCCTTTTTGGGGAGAGGGGACTGTGAAGGAGTAGGGATCAGCTACAGATGGGATCAGAGGTGAGAAGTTTAAGTAGAAGCTGTATGTATAGACCATGTCTATATACGATTTTTTTTTAAGGCTACTGGCTGCCTATTTTAGTGTAGTAAATAAAACTAAAAATGAAATTAGATAAATCTTTCATAAAATAGATCGAACCTGTGAATTTATAACTCAAACATCTGTGCATGTATAGATGAGTGCTGCTCTGCTACTGCATCAGTGAACAACTCCAGATCTTGGTGTAACTTTGCAACCACTTTTGACTCTGGTCTGTTTAAATCCCGGATGCAAAATGAAAAGCTTTCTAAAGAAATATTTCTGCAACAAACACACACAAACATGCAGAGAACACGATGTGCTAGTCAAATCGCTGCCTATCTGATACACACGGGGGTAAGAAGGAAAACAGCGTTCAATTCAATTACAGGCAATTTTTATGATCAAACAAGTCAATTCCAGTTATCTCTCATTTACATATGATTATCAGTTAAATCCTAACAGACATAACGCTTCACAAGAAGATACCATCTGGATATTGTCCAACACAGAAAATTTGTGTTAATGCTCCTTAATTAAACCAAGCAATTTATCTTTGACCTTTTGTTAGATTTGGGGAGTAATCAAAAATTATGAAGTTCCTTTGCTAACTCCATATATTTCCTTTGGTTGCCTGAGTCTCCAAGGGCACCTGAACCTCATAACCACATTGCAGTGTGACAGATACACAAAGCCAAATGAAAAATATGAAACATCTTTATGGAAAGTTAATTTTATTTAAATATGTGTAAGTAAAAACCTGATTTCATATTTGAAAACTGATTATCATATTTGTCACTATCTTATTTAAATTTATACATTTTGAACTGGGCTAGATCATTCCAGGCTTGACCTGCAGACCCTTGGGATTTCATGGTCTTTCTCTACTTAGCAGCATTTCAATTTTGAAATTTGGGAAACTCTGGTAATTAATTACACTAGGACCAACATAAGTTTAGTTTTAGTAAAAGGCACTTATGCTCTTAAAAACCTGAAGCTGTAGGTCACTTACTTGTATTCACAACAGATATTTAAAGCAACTGAGTATTTCTTTACCTCTGAATTCTTACTATGAATCAGCTTAAGACTCAGTCCTATCACATTTTAATTTGTCCAAGTCTGGATACTTTTTACAACTAAAGTGATAAGAAATGATAACATCACAGTTTAATTGGCAGTATTTTCATTTTGTCACCCAAAATAATAATGACACAATCACTGGTGTCTTAGAATCAATAAATACATTAAAAATCATTTAACAACTTTACTGTATTATGGATTTAATATTACCAAGCCTGTCATTTAAAACCCATCACTTTTAACCTATATTCAGATGGGATACATGTTGTGGCCAAAGTACACCATAAACAAATTCTGGATGCTAATTACCTTTTGCTTGGATAGTTCTATTTTAATAAATGAATGAATGAATAACTATGTAAATAAATGTATATTGATGGTATGGGGGGATCTCTATACACACTGAAATATACACAATGTGGTAGATAGCACTGTTTTCAAAACAGGTCAATAAATGTATTATTATCATTATTTCTTATTGAAGAATACAGCAAAGAAGTCCAGGAAGTGTCAGTTTAGTAAGCAAACCACTAGTTAAGAACATTTATGTGGCCAAAGCTTTATTCATTACTAATATAATGAGCACATGAGTGCTTTGCCTTTGATTATGTAAACCTTCTGGAAGACAGAAGGTCAGGCTATGTCTAATTTTACTTTCTTGGAAGTTGGAAACAGTAAAGTTCATTTTCTTGGAAGTTAGAACAATAAAGTTCAATTAAACCTTATTGTTTAATTGAAAAATAAGTACATGCTTTTAGAAGGTAATCATGAAAATGACATTGGCAATGAAGAAGTGAAGAAGGAGAGAAAACAAGGACCAAAGCTGAAGGCTAAAACTGAAATTGGTTCTGGGAGGACTTCTCACTGCTATCTCTTAAGCAGCACAGATTGGGTGTAAGTAGCATGAACATAATTTAAGTCTCTTGTGAAAGAGTCAACATGAACTAGATAATCTGGCTTAGCCATGCAAAAAAATAGATAGATAGATAGATAGATAGATAGATAGATAGATAGATAGATAGATATGATCACAATGTAAAAAACACAGATTTAAAAAGGGAGTTTTTACAGCAAACAAGCAGAGAGAACACTTGAAATCCAGGGGTTGAATGCATAAGAACTTTACAAGTGAGGCTGCTGACACACATACTTCATGTCACAGGTGATCATCAGGATTCCCTTGCTGGGGCTCCAAGGATAAATGAATAAAATGTGACTCAGGTTTGGAGGGTCTTTTGGTAGTAAAGCGCTCATCAATCACAAATCAGGACCCAGAAAAACAATTTCTTGAGGCTATTCAATTATACATGTATACAACCCTCACTACAAAGTACAAACTTTTAAAAGAGATTTTGTTTGTTACAATCTGTAAACTAACAGCAAACAGAAAATAACCAACTAACCAACCAATCACCCTTCCCAATCGAAAAAAAAAAAAAAAAAAAGCGAAACTGTTATAAAGAGGGAGGAAAGCATAAACTGAGTGCTAAAAGTTAACCTGTTTCCCTCTCAGTCCCTTACACTCATAAAAGAAAGTTGCCATTTCTGTCCCTATAGTGAGGCAGGCTTCTAAGACAGCCCTAATTATCTGGGATCCTAAAATTCACATACTGTGTAATCCCCTCCCCCTGGTGCATGGACTAAATTGAGAGACTTACTCTAATCAATAAACTGGTAAAGTTGATGGGATGTCACTTATATGATATGATTGCAAAAGGTATTTCTTTCGTCTTTCTGGTAGACTCTTTACTGCCTTTTCAGCATGCATGCTTTAATCAAGTAAGCTGAATGTTGGAGAGGCCCATATGGCAACAAACTGTGTTCCTCAGCTCAACTGCCCACAAGAAGCCGAATCTAAGTGAACTTGGAAGCAATCTTTTCCCAGTCAAACATTCAGAGGAGGCCTCCATCCCTAGCCAACACCTTGATTATGGCCTCTGAGATACTCTGAAGCAAAGGACCCACGTAAGTTGTGCCCAAACTCCTGAACCACAGAAATTGTCAGATAACAAATGCGTGTTGTTCTTTTTTTTGTTTTGTTTTGTTTTGTTTTGTTTTTGTTTTTTGAGACGGAGTCTCGCTCTGTCGTCCAGGCTGGAGTGCAGTGGCCGGATCTCAGCTCATTGCAAGCTCCGCCTCCCGGGTTCACGCCATTCTCCTGCCTCAGCCTCCCGAGTAGCTGGGACTACAGGCGCCCGCCACCTCGCCCGGCTAGTTTTTTGTAGTTTTAGTAGAGACGGGGTTTCACTGTGTTCACCAGGATGGTCTCGATCTCCTGACCTCGTGATCCACCCGTCTCGGCCTCCCAAAGTGCTGGGATTACAGGCTTGAGCCACCGCGCCCGGCCATGTGTGTTGTTCTAAGCTACTAAATTCTGGACAATTTGTTATGTAGTATAGAAAACTAATGCAGCCCCCAAATGTTCTCCCGAGAGTTAAAATTATTCCAGTTCATCTAGGCTCAACAAGTGTTCTATTAACAACATCTTTCCAACAGTAACACAACTGTCTGTGAGTAAATGTAAAGCAGTGACTTTGTCATTGTGCCATCTTTTATTTTTAATAGAAATCTATGGCTGCAGAGTAAATTCTCTTAATCTTTTTTGAATAAGCCAATGTTTAAAGATAGTATGATTATATATATAATCAATTCCTATGTACAGCTGCTGAAAATTTTAGGGTACTCATATGTAACCTTTTTAAAAGTAAAAGTTCTCTAGAATAAATTAAAGAATTGCCTTCAAAGCTACATAAGGATTTCTCTTAGTAACTTTTGTAGACATGTAGAATATATTACAAAGATCAAGAGACTCCAAATCTCAAATTCAATAAAACATATATTGAATGAATTATACAATCCAGACTGTTTAAAGATGAAGATAAAGTTAGAATAATTATAATTTTTGAAATATAGGGAGAGATTTTTGAAAGATTCTGGGACTTAGCATTCGCTTCGGTTTAGATCTGGCAATAATTAGATATGTGAGAGCCAATTTAGTGTGGTGAGTAAGAACATAAATTTTGAAACCAGCCAACCTCAGTTATTTTTCTTGCTTTGCCACCTGCAGCTTTGAGACATTGGATAATCTCTTCATGCTTGTTTCCTCATCTCCAAAATGAAGATAATAAGAGCCTCCATTTCAGATGAGGATTAGAGGGGATAATACACATATAGTATTTGAAATAGTTTCTGGCATATGGTCGAGGGTTAAAAATGCTAGCTAAACTACAAAAGTGATCCTATGAATATGACTTACCTCTATGCATCATGGTTTTTCCAACTACAAAATATGAGCTTGAATAAGACAAATTTTTAATGTAATTTTAAGTCTTCAAATCTTGACTATTTTTGTTTACATTCATTGAAAATACTTGAAATCAGTAGGAAAAAAGTATATTTATTCATTTATCCATTCATTCAATATACATTTATCTTGTACCTAGTATATTCTAGGTGGTATACTAGATGCTGATAATACTATGATCAAAGTCTATCCTTGACTTCTAGGAGCAGATCTAGAAAAATAGCATAAGGTAATTGTCAAGATCCCAGCTTCTAGAATCAGACTCTCTGAATTTTAGCGTTTTATGATGTTGAACAATTTCCTTAATTCTCAGTGCCCCAATTTCCTTTCCTTTGAAATAAGAATGATAGTTACAATCCTGTAAATTTATTGTAAGTATCAACTGAGTGAATACAGGTGAAGCTCATACATGGAACTTGGTGTACCATAAGTATTCGATAAATACTACTATTGTCAGGAGAAGAGTCAGACAGGAAATCAAGCCAGTGTGGTAAGTGTGTTGATGGTGGGATGGCGGGAGAGGACTGTTCAATGCACAGGGAGCTAGAGCAGTAAAACAAAGAGGATGCCAAACACATGGGGGGCTCAAGAAGGTTTTCCAGAGGAGCTGATATTTGGTTTCATATAAAATAATTGAGAGAAGTGGCTGAAAAAGGTAATTATAGTATAGCTAAATATTTCAGTGTGTCACAGTAAGAGCGATAGTTGTTAGTCATTCCTCTTCGTGGGTGAAGTGGGATTTGAGTTGGAATGGGAAAGATTCAGACAGGCTCAGTGGAGTCAACTATGTATAAATATATAGAAGTAAGAATTCAGAATGCTCTAAGAAGCATCAAATATATTCAGAATTAATATCAGAACTTATGGCCTAAATTATTATTTTTTTAAAAATTCTCCATTAAAAATCAAATGCATTGTTAAAGAAAAGTTCACAAATTGGCAAACTGCTGCACGTATTGTAAGAAATGTTAGGGATGTTTTTCGGCTCTTCTAGGTCTGGAAATGTTGTTACCTGGCCATGGTAAGAATTGATCACGGTGAATTTTTCATTAACAAATACAAAATTATTGAATTGGACTAATTTAAAAAGCTTAATCTTTAAATTGTATGTTATATTTTCATACACTTTGACTGATGCTGTATTTCACAATAAAACATTTTTAAATGAAAAATACTTCATGTTAAATATTAAAGTACAACTGAATTTCATGAAAAGTCACCAAAGATCTACTCTGCTCAATACACACTGAATGACAAATCTAAGCTTAAACTCTTTCCTTTAACCATATATCTTCATTTTCAAGTAAATGCAAAATAGTACTAAATAGCATCCCTCAAGATTGCAGCTATATGCCGGGAAGAATAATCCAGATAACCATATTATTCTCTTGAGAGACTTGATTCTAAATAGAATCCTAACAGGTAGCATTTCAAATCCAATTTTGGGCAAGAGACCACTGTGATTCTTCTGCCATCACACCACTTACCCAACTCTTCCCACAGAGTAACTATCTTCAAATAGGAAGCTGCCAAGTGAATATTAATTTAACATGTTGCTAGGAGGTGCAGTTCTAGGAACAAGTTCCAGGAAGGACTTTTATCTGGGAGGGCTTTCTAATATTCTTCTCTGGGGGCCGTTCCACTGTCCTTCCACACAGAGCCATTCCTGGCATTGACACATTTGAGCAGAATGAATAACCACCCATTGGGGCATTGTAATGTGGATTGTGAGAGGTTGGACTAAGAAGTTTTCTTGTATGGAGGAAGAAGATGAACTAAAAGACTTAGAAATTTTCCCTTAATGTTAGAATGCAATTCAATTACTTAAATATCCATTTACTGGTATAAAATATAAATTAGGAATATAAAGTTTTCCTTAGAAGTCCTGTTTATCCTATTGTCTTGGTGAAATTATTAACAGAGCCTCCTTTTTATCTAAAAAATGCCCATAGTAGGCATTAGAGAATATGATTTTTTTATAAGGGCATGCCTCGAAGAGTCTGTGATCCAGCTCCACAGAGATGGACAACCTGGATTCTATGACTGGCAAGAATAATTTCTGGTTTTCCAACTAAAGTGACGTTTCACCCTCCTAAAAGCTAGTGTTATCTATTGCTTCTCAAATTTCAACCCTAAACTTGACAGGCCTACTTCATACCCTCTGTGTAGGTTACAGTGAGAATATAATTAAGGAAAGGGAATTATTTGTAAAGCCAAGGAAAATCCAAGGATTTCAGCATCTGCATGAACACTAGTTGTTAAAAATTATATTTGAGGCTGGGCACGGTGGCTCACTCCTGTAATCCCAGCACTTTGGGAGGCAGAGGCGGATGGATCACCTGAGGTCAGGAGTTTGAGACTAGCTTGGCTAACATGGTGAAACCCTATCTCTACTAAAAATACAAAAATTATCTGGTGTGGTGGCACATGCCTGTAAACTTGAGTTACTTAGGAGACTGAGATAAGAGAATCGCTTGAACCCAGGAGGTGGAGGTTGCAGTGAGCTGAGACCGCGCCATTGAACTCCAGCCTGGGCAGCAAGAGTGAAGCTCCATCTCAAAAAATACATATATATAATCAAGAAATATCCAAATTCAATCCCTTACTCTCCAGCCCCATCACTACTACCTTAAGTTAGGACTTCATTCCCTCTTTCTTGGGTTATAAGTACAACGATGAAACGATAATCCTCATTTATGTCATATTCAACATCATCCTTGACTGAAGATTTAGAACACAGATTTGTCAAGTGTGCAGATAAGCAAAGTTGTGATTAAAATTTTAAAATAACTAAAAGAGTGGTTTGGAATGTTCCAAACATAAGGAAGTGATAAGGTGATAGATACCCCCAATTACCCTGATTGATCATTACACATCGTATGCCTCTATCAAAAGATCACATGACCTCATAAATAGTTGTACTGAGTGGTACAACTATTAAGTACCTATAATGATTTAACATTTTATATATATATATAATCTGTTGGAAAAGAGGCTCAATATTCTTGCAGTTCTTAACGGGCTTGAACAATGAGCCCACCAATAAAGTACAATTTAACATAGATAAATTGAAAGAACTGCCTTTAGCTTAAAATAAAACAAAAAGGTATGGATAAGAAAGAACAGGTGTAAACGTTGTTCACATAAAGAAACCTGGGGACTTGATTGGGATTTTATGATCCAATGGTATGGTAAAGCTACTAAGAATAGTTAAAGTCTAGGTTGAAATAAAAGAAGTAGAATGTCCTTGGGACAAAACAGACCCCTGGTTTTCTGCATTGTGTTCTGATCTGTGTTCAGTCCTGAAGATCCTGTGCTTAGCTCTACAGTTTAAGGTAAAATTGCCCACACAATGGCAATTAAGAACAGATAAAGAAGAAAAGAATGCATAGCTGGGCAAAAGGAAATGTTAGGGAGGTAAAATAGCCTTCCTAAAGTGTTACAACAATAATAATATAATAGCAAACCGTTGATAAATTAGTGCTTTATATGTGCTCAAGTGTGCTAGTACTTTAGAGAGGTCTGCTTTGACTCTTGCCTAAATTCTAGATGTTAGACGGTATTAAATCCTTTTTTTCAGATGAGAAATCTGATGCTCATAAAGAGCAAGTTGCCTAAAGCTACTTTTATACCACATGTTTGAAGGCATTTGTGTAGAGGAGAGAAAAACCTATTCTTTCCAGAGGGAAATGAATGGAATCTGCAACTTGATACAGAAGATAATTTCCTAGAATTCTAACTGCAAGAGAGTGGAGTTGTCTGCCTCACCTAATAATCAGTTCTCCTGTGCTGTACATGATCAAGCCAAGGTGAACTGTTAGGAACAGAATCCACAGAAATAAAGTATTCTGTGCTTGTTGGGAGGTGGGGTTAAGTAACTTTTATGTTTCCATCCAACATTCAGGTTTATGATTCTGATGCTGAGAAATGGGGTGCTTTTGTTGCCTTGGCATTATACACTATTTAGGTCAAGTAAAAATCAATCAAATAATAAATACATTAAATTACATTAAATTAAAAAGTCAGATCAAACCAGTTGTTAGGCTGAACTGACAGGTCTCTTCAATCAAAATAGTCATTCAAATTATCCTTTGTAGTCATATCCTTTAATCTACTTCTGCGATTGGTTACATTTCATTTGGATTTCTTATTTTTTAAGATAATTTTATATCATCTGCATATAATATTAATAGCAAGATTAATAACAGGGTTTTTAACCACAAGGTTATAGAATATAGTTACTTCAAAATCTGAGTGGGCATCTATTATTTCTGAAAATATGTTCATACTACAACTGAAAGAAAATTTTATACAAAGTATGGCAATAGAAAATAAGAGCCCTCTTGGACATGCATCCTCTCTGGAATATAAATTCCTCAAATATTACAGGAGGCCTGTTATAAGTGGAGGGAATCCTCCTGATTGAGATCAAATCACATAGAATTCACAAGAGAAAGTTACCTGTCCAATTGGTATATTTGGGCCACGTGTACACAACCAGTTTTCCTCCCCTGTTCTTGTTAACTGTTTGAGAATCCAATCCAAGTGGTAGAAAAGAGAATAGCAACTATAGTTGCATGCTTGAAACAAGAAGAGTGAAACTGGGAGAACTTAGACCAAATACTTATTAGTTGGTGAGGAAAAACCATAAAACTACAGGGTTTTCTTTATACAGACACAAAGACAGATATAGGCTATAGCAATACAAATTTAACTCACTCACTTAGCACTTTTTCTTTTTTTGCAAATATTTATAGTGTCTACCATGTGTCATAGGTGCTAGTGGCAGGCATGAATGACTTCCAAGGACCAGTCTCCAGTATCTGGGTTCACATTTAAGGGAATGTAAAGTACATTTTTAGTACCAGAAAAGTTTATATCTTGACCAAATCCAGTCTTTTATTTTGTATTCTCATTGTCCTATGTATCTCTTCTTTGTTGTGTTAACTTAAAATGATTTGTGTGACCACTTGATTGATACTCAGTTCCTCACTGGAGTATACACCCATGAGGGTAGAAATGATGGTTTTTTGTGCTCACCTTTGTCTCTAGTGCTTTAACACAATGCTTGGGAGGTACACATGATACCACTCAATAAGTATTCAGTGAATGAATAAATTAATAAATGCAACCTTGGAGAACAAATTTTTATTAACCACAGGCTTTAAAGGCCAAATGCACCAGCTCTAGGACAGACTTTGTTATATACGAAGAAAGTATTTTCGGAAAACTCCAAGGTGAAACCATTCGCACACTGTTGGAGAAAAATATCATTAATTATGTCATCTTTGAAAAGTGAGAAGAGCAATAAACCCAGCCTACACATCTGCCTTAAATTGGCCAAATCTCAAACGTTTCTCCATCCCTACTTTATGCAATTTTATCACTGCAATACACTTTTTTTTTTTTTTTTGTAAAGCTATGCTAGATTTCTGGCTTTTCAAATTGTACTTCACATGCTCCTAACACATAACAGGTTTGTCATGAGTTACCTAGCAATAAGAATTGACATCAGGCAATATGGATAACACCACCATACCACATCTTAAAAATACCTTTTCACAAGGTATACAAAAAGATAACGTGATGCAGATTTTGCAGGCTTGCTTGAGTGTTGCCTGTAACTACTCTGTAGATTTAAAATGAGCAGAGAATATTCCACAATTGATCTGTGTACAATCTGTAAAATGTTCCTTACAACTGTTACAGAATAGAGGCATCAAAATCGTAACCATATTCACAAAACAAAATGCTTTACAGATCTGATGCAACATTTTCAAAGTTTGAGAATATTTTGTTTTATAATATTCAATAAAATGATACAGTTCTGATTTCTTGTGTAGTACAATATGTAGCCCTTTTAATGATTGACAAAGTAAATTAATATGTTTTTGAAAGAAAAATTCTATATATCCTAAGCTTTCTTCCCCAATTTTGAAGACTTTAGTTTCAAGGGCTTGAAACAAAGACATTTATAGAGGTTGTAATTATTATGGTAAGTATATGCTGTTGGCAAACATACTAATTTTTTATTTGCATTATTGCAGGAGGATAATAGAATGCATCAGATTATATATAGCTAATGCATCCTCAGTGACCTGGCAAATTCATTTTTACATGCTCACAAAGGTCTGTGTTTTTTACAAGCAGAACCTTTCTTTGTAGATTCTGGATTTTAGCCCTTTGTCAGATGGACAGATTGCAAAACTTTTCTCTCATTCAGTAGGTTGCGTGTTCACTCTGATGATAATTTCTTTTGCTGTGCAGAAGCTCTTTAGTTTAATTAGATCCCATTTGTCAATTTTGGCTTCTGTTGCCATTTCTTTTGGTGTTTTAGAAATTTATAAGAAAAACAACAAACAACCCCACCAAAAAGTGGGCAAAGGATATGAACAGACACTTCTCAAAAGAAGACATTTATCCATCCAACAAATATATGAAAAAAAAAAAGCTCATCATCACTGGTCATTAGAGAAATGCAAATCAAAACCACATACCAGCTCACGCCAGTTAGAATGGCGATCATTAAAAAGTCAGGAAGCAACAGATTCTAGAGAGGATGTGGAGAAATAGGAACGCTTTTACACTGTTGGTGGGAGTATAAATTAGTTCAACCATTGTGGAAGACAGTGTGGCGATTCCTCAAGGATCTAGAACCAGAAACACCATTTGACCCAGCAATTCCATTACTGGGTATATACCCAAAGGATTATAAATCATTCTGCTATAAAGACACATGCCCATGTATGTTTATTGTGCCACTGTTCGCAAAAGCAAAGACTTGGAACCAACCCAAATGCCCATCATTGATAGACTGGATAAAGAAAATGTGGCACATATACACCATGGAATACTATGCAGCCATAAAAAAGAATGAGTTCATGTCTTTTGCAGGGACATGGATGAAGCTGGAAACCATCATTCTTAGCAAACTAACACAGAAGCAGAAAACCAAACAGCACATGTTCTCACTCATAAGTGGGAGTTAACAATGAGAACACACGGACACAGGGAGGGAAGCATCACACACTGGGGACTGTCAGGGGTGGGGAAGCTAGGTGAGGTGATAGCATTAGGAGAAACACCTAATGTAGATGACAGGTTGATGGGTGCAGCAAACCACCATGGCACATATATACCTATGTAACAAACCTGCACATTCTGTACATGTACCCCAGAACTTAAAGCTAAAAAACAAAAAAGCATAAACTTGCCTGCATATCACTATCCTGTCGCCCATAAACATTAGAAAGTGTCACATATTTCAGTAAGATTTGAAAGCATTCTTCAGACTGGGGACGTTTGAACGTATTTTTTTGCAGGCCTTTTACTTTTTAAGTGACTCACTGTAAGGAGCAAGCACTACTTAACCGAGCTATTCTCAGATTTTTATTGAGAAAATATTCATGTTACAACAGAATTATTTGATTTATCATCTTAAGGTCTGTAGAAATCCATTGCATACCACAACCATGCTTGTCTATCCAATTCAGAGCAGTAAACATGGGATTTGTTTGGGTGTTTGCTTATTTATTTATTTACTCATTTTATTAACTAACGTCTATACTTTCCAGATTTCCTAATGTTCTTTTTTAGTCCACAATCCCATCCAGAATACCACACTACATTTACTTATTATGTCTCTTTAGGCTCCTCTTGCTTTTGTGATGATGTAAACATTTTAGAGGAATGCTTTACAGGTATTTTGTAGAAATAATATCCCTAAATTGAGAATTTTCTAATATTTTTGTCACGATTTGATTAAAGTTATGGGTTTGGAAAAACAGAACACAGAATAAAAGTGCCATTCTGTAGTATTTTCATAACATTGGAAAGCAGACATACTATCAACATGACTTATCTCTGTTGACATTGACTTTGATTACCTGGCTTGAGGTCATGTTTGTCAAGTTTCCCCAGTGCAGAGTTACTCGTTTTCCCTCTTTCAATACAGTGCTCTTTAGAAGAATCACTATGTGCCATCCACACTTAATGAATGGGGAGTTATGCTCACCTCCTTGGTGACAGAGGAACTACATAAACTATTTTAAATTCTTCTGCATAGGAGGTTTTTTCCCACTGGCATTTGAGGAAGGGAATCTTGAAGCAATCATCTGACTATCAACAAACCTTATAGGCTAAGAAAGGTACTTAGGTGTGTTGGGTAGTGTTTTTAAGACAAATATTTAAAAATAAGAAATAGCTATAATTTGTTAAACATATTCTCTATACCAAGCTTTGTTATTAGGCATTCTGTGATTCTTATCTCATAAAACCACTATAAGAACCTTAGAAGGAAAGCATTATTATTCTCATTTCATAGATGCAGAAATTTGAAGTTAAAAGGGTAAAGTAGCCTGCCCAGTAAACACCTGTAATCCATCACTTGCTGAAAGGAAAACTACTCACACATACACACACTCACACACACATACTTATAAAAAAATTATGTCTTATAAAATAACACCGTCCCATACAATAAAAGCAGGAAGCATGGCAAAGAGTGTGATTTATCTTTTTGTTAAAGAAGAAAAGTGTTGGCTAATTGGAAGTTTCTGATTTTGCCCCATTTATGTCCCATCATAAAGAATGTAAATGACTCTCCCATTTCCACTACACCAGCACTGGTCATCCCTGGTTTGAGCTCTCCAGTTCTCCAGGGGTTGTGGTCATTTAAGTGAATAAGATTTCATGACATAAAATCATGAGACTGCAAGAGGAGTATGTGTTTTTAAGAGGATGTAAATTTTCCAATGAGCTTACTTTATTTCTAGGCATAAATATGTGTTTGCTTAAATATCCACATGGTTGATGTAACAAGACCATTATTCTTTCTCAGCAAACATGGAATTTCCGTTTTCACAGAACCAGGTTTCTATTCAAACATTTTATCATAAACTAGCAGAACTATCAAGGCATGCATAGTCTTAATATTAATCAGGAATTTCATTTTGCTATACAAGTCACAAAAGCTTTATGAAGCATGATCTACTTGCTATATGATGAAGAGCATTTCACAGTTTGCTATTCCAGAATTCACATGCCTACAAACATGTAATGACCCAATTGAAAGCACAAGGTCAGAGTCAGGTTGTCTAAAATTAAAAAAAAAAAAAAGCTCATATGAGATGTCTTGGTCAGGAAATATCACTTAATGTACCTTATTGCCTCTCAGACAGACTCTTGGTACTTAAATTATTCTTCACTGAATTTGTTAATAACTTTATTTTCAAAATGGAACCATAGAGCTTTACTTTTTCAATAGGATTCACTTGATTCTCAAGGATCAAACAGACTTAAAAGAATAAAATCATTCCTTTAGGTAAACATGTATGTAACACAAATAGAACAGTGCAGTGTATATCCTGCCCGATAGTCCTGTACTGTACAAGCGTGTCTGTTTAAGTGGACACAAGTCACAATGTAAGGCGCACTAACCTTAGACTTAGTAAGTAATTTAACTCAAGTCCTGAACATTCTGTGCTGTAAAACCTGCAAATGCATAGGGATTTGCAAATGGAACGGGAATGGGAATGGGAGACAAATGGAACTCTTTACCTCTATCTGAGTTAATACATTCTAAAGCACCTTAGGATCGTTTCCTCCTCGCATTTAGAAAAATGAGAATGGAGTCCATCTCATGTTATGTAATATTAAGAATTACTTTTAAAGGCATCTGAAATTAACAGTTCCATATGACACAAATGCAGAAATACTTGCGTTTTTAAAATTTAGTACTTATTGCCTGAGCAAAGCACTCTTGTGATGACCCCAGTTCTAAAATCCTAGTGTTCTCTTTGATGAAGACTTCTGGTTTATTTTTATTTACTTTTGTTCATTATGATTTTCCCCTCAGAATTCAACCTGTTCCCTAGTTCTCTAGCCGCTTCTCCATCCTTTTATCTGCTTGCCTTATTACTGTATTACTTTAAGGAAGTGTCAGGGCTGTGTGGGCCACTCTCCCTAGCATCCCAGCTTCCAAATACCCAGCCTTGCATAATGCAACCACAGAATCCAAACCCGTTGCTTCACTGCTACTACTGTTTTTGCCTATGTCCTTTAAAAGTTTGAAAGTAAGTTTCTATCACTTTGTTTGTCACCTTCCCTATATTCCATTCCCTAAGAGTGAGTTGTCTGACCTATCACACCTACTCATTCACTTATCCCTGCAGTCATATGCCCATTCACCTCTCCATCCATTTGTTTATTAACTACAATATGGAGGATGGAGCAGGAGAGAGTCAGGGAATTTGTTGGCTCACAGTTTGCATAAAGTTAAGGAAGAAAAATAAATCATGATATTGTAACAGAACTGCTACATTTAGACATGGCTGGAACATAAAGAACAACGGAGAAATTGTGAAAGATGAGACTGGAGTGGTAAGCCAGGGACAGCTAATAAAGATATAATTGAGAGTTTGAACTTCATTCTGAGGATACCATGGGTCCATTGATGTGTTTCCACTAGGGGAATGTCATGATTGGTTCCGATTTTTGAAAAGCTCTGGCTGTCGATATAGTTTGCACTGGGATAGGTATTCAGATATTGTGAAGTAATTTCATACTTATCATCTCACATAATCATAACTTCATTAATCTCTTTCTCCAGTATTTATTCCTGCTTTCTTTACTACATTAAGTCTTGGAGAATTTAACCTTGATTTTATAGTCTATAAAAATAGCTCATTCGCTTACCTTCTGTTTTATAACTTACTTCTGTTCATCGCCAACAGAATTTCTTAAATGTATGTTTTCCTTTGAATAAAAAGAATAAAATTACCCAAGGATTTTTGACTACCCCGACCCAATTTCTTTCTCTGTAATTCACCGTGTTTGGTGCTTTCAACATAAATCTTTACATGAAAGTAAAGACAAGGGAAAGTAAGAAATAAAAATTAGTATAAAATGAATAAATGACCATGACATGAGAGAAGTAAACTGAGGGCTGGTCTTACAGGAAGAAAGCTGCTTAGGTAGTAAAAAATGAAGTTACCCATGGAAAAACCCTGTTCCAAAATATTTCTCTTAGTTTTTTTTTTTTTCCTACAAGATTCTGCTACTATTTCTAAAGATCTTTTTATATTTGTTTTCCCTGCAACAGTTATTTTGAAAAATAATGAAAGTTTTAATACAGTCAAAATTTCATGAAGTCAAGATCCCATCTGTTTTATATCACTCCTGCTTCTTTTATTTTGCCTCAGTCTAAATATACCTATTTAAAAAAAAAAAAATCTGCTAGGCACCGTGGCTCATGCTTGCAATCTTGGCACTTTGGGAGGCCGAAGTGGGGGGATCACCTGAGGTCAGGAGTTCGAGACCAGCCTGGCCAACATGGCAAAACCCCACTCTACTAAAAATACAAAAATTAGCCAGATGTGGTGGCGCACACCCCTAGTCCCAGTTACTTGGGGAACTGAGGCAGGAGAATAGCTTGAGCCCAGGAGATGGAGTTTGCAGTAAGCTGAGATCACACCACTGCACTCCAGCCTGGGTAACAGAGCAAGACTCCATCTCAAAAAATAAATAAATAGAGATTTCTTTGATTATAAAAGTGGCAATGCTTATATTGTACAATACATATAATCTTCATAAAAGAGAAAATTTTAAAAATTCTTTAATATCTTTCATTAAAAATTATTCATTGTGAATGTTTTGGGTATGTGCCCTGTCAATAGTTTTATGTTCATGCCTACAAATTTACAGTGATCTTCCACCCACCCCACACACAAACTCAGTGCTATAACATACATACAGCTTTTATAAATTGAGGACAATAACAGTGTGTACAGAGTTGTGAGAATCAAATAAAATAATATCCTGAAGTATCTGTCCCAGAGTTTGGTTCATACTACGTGCCCAAAATATTAGCTATTATTTCAATTATTCAGGTATATAACCCACCTGTTCACATAACATCTGGTGGGCATCTTCTCTTTTTAAAATATGATTTTAACAGCTGCAGTCATGGGGTCACTGAAGACATGATCTTTCATCAGAGGATCCCAGACTGGAGTGTCTAACGGTTCTGCCATTTGCTGCTTGTGGGAGCTTGTTTGTGATTTCCTCATTCAAAGCTTGTGAGTAATGTTTATCTTTCAGATTATTTGTTTGTTTTGGGGATTAGAGATCATGTATGCAAGGTATCAAAACAAGTACCAAATAAATAATTCCTGTTGTTTCCTGTGTTCCTGCTATGGTAGTTGCGATGAGCATGTTCGTATATGTTGCTTTTTCCTTCTGTTAAATGATTTCCTTGGGAATGATTCCCAGAAATTGGATTATTGAGTCAAAAGATTTGAAAATAGCTATGTTCTTTGTATTCACTGTTATGCTCTTTTCCAAAAAGCTTCAACCAATATATAATGTAATAAGCAAAGCACCTCATATATTTAAAGAATGTTCCTATACCGGTTTCATTCAAGTCCAGATTCTATGCTCATCACTTAAGAAGGGGAAAATCTGGGATGGATTTTATTGCAGGAATTTCAAACCACTGGGAATTGAACAGATGGTGCTAACTCATTTTACGTTTGAGAGATCACCAGTCAGCCATGCTCAGTAACAGCTTTCAGAAACATCTGGATTCAAACTTACAGCCTAAACATGACAGGTTAAGTAGTATAGAGTTATAAAATAACTTCATGACTAGATTCTCAAAAATACAAATTCCCAGAGATTTTTACGATTTTCAGTGATCAGAAAAATTTCGAACAATGTAAGCATTAAGAATCACATAAACTATATAGTACATCAATTTGATATTGTGGAATTCAGAGTGTGGATGGTCTATGAAGCTTTTAAAAATACTATTCTGTAGGCAAAAAAAAATACTAACAACCATTTTACTCAAAGGAGCACAAAAATGTATGCAGTCTTCCAGTTATATTTATTACATCTTACTAAGCTTATGTGAAACTGAAATAGTTAACTTTTTGAGAATAGAGAGAGGCAATAAAAATTTGCCTAAAAACCAACACTTATGACATTTTTATCCATGTCATAAGTCTTACTGGAATGCAATCTTCTGGAAGGCAGACCTCAGGTCTAATACATTGTTTTTCAATGCTTGTTATAGTGATAGGCCCTGCATGTATGCCTAAGTAAATGGTGACTCTTCCAGTCACTACTATTGATTTAATATACAGGGGATCTTCAAAAAGTTCATGGTAAGTGCATATTATGAAAAAACTATGCATGGGTTTAAAAATTTTTGCACCAAAATACATTCATATTAACTTTTAACCTGTCTGAACGGGATCTAATTTGAGGCACTAAGACGCATAAGGTATCTGTTTGAAAAGAGCCCTTATTAAAACAACATAAATTCTGCTAAAATTGAAGCAAGAACAAACATCAAATTTATGGTGAAGCTTGGTTGGAAGAATGGTGAAATAATTAATGCTTTACAAAAATGTTATGGGGACAATGCTCCAAAGTAATCAGCAGTTTAAAAATGGATAACTCATTTTAAGGGACAAGAAAATGTTGAAGATGAAGCCTGCAGCAGCAGACTATCCACATGAATAGAATTTTTTATTTGTTAATGCCCTAACTGAAGGGGATCAATGACTAACAGCATGACCAACAGCCAACATCACAGTCATTTCAATTTATTCGGTTTACACAATTCTGACTGAAAAATTAAAATTGACCAAATTTTCCACTCAACTTCATGGGTACAAAACCATTGAACCCAGATCAACTGTAGACAAGAGCAGAGTTTTCAGTGGAAATTTTAATTTGAATAAGGAGGATTGAGATCCTAAAGCATTTCTTTGGAGAATTGTAACAGGAGATAGAACATGGCTTCACCAATATGATCCTGAAGATAAAGCACAATCAAAGCAATGGCTACTGAGAGGTGGAAGTGGTCCAGTCAAGGAAAGAGTGGACCAGTCAATCAAAAGCAAAGGTCATGGCAATAGTTTTTTTTTGGATCTTCAAGGCATTTTATTTGTTGACTTTCTGGAGGACCAAAGAATCATAACATCTGCTTATTTTGAGTGTTTTGAGAAAGTTTGCCAATGCTTAGCATAAAAACAGCCAGAAAAACTTCAGCAGAGTCCTTCTTCATGACCACAATGCTGCTAATTCATCTCATCAAACAAGGGCAATTTTGCAAGAGTTTCCATGGAAAAGCATTAGGCATCCACCTCACAGTTCTGATTTGGCTCTTTCTGACTTTTTTTTTTCCTAATCTTTAAAAAATCTGTAAAAGGGGCCAGGTGAGGTGGCTCACGCCTGTAATCCCAGCCCTTTAGGAGGCCAAGGCAGGTGGATCACGAGGTCAAGAGATCGAAACCATCCTGGTCAATATGGTGAAACCTCATCTCTACTAAAAATACAAAAAATTAGCGGGGTGTGGTGGCGGGCTCCTGTAGTCCCAGCTACTGGGGAGGCTGAGACAGGAGAATCACTGGAACCTGGAAGGCAGAGGTTGCAGTGAGCCAAAATTGCAGCACTGCACTCCAGCCTGGCAACAGATCCAGACTCCGTCTCAAAAAAAAAAAAAAAAAAAAAGTAGTAAAGAAAATCTGTAAAAGGTCCTATATTAGTCCAATCTCATGCTGCTATGAAGAAATACCCGGTAATTTATAAAGAAAAGAGGTTAAATTGACTTGCAGTTCCACATTTCTCAGGGGAAGCCTCAGGAAACTTACAATCACGGTGGAAGTCACCTCTTCACAGGGCTGCAGGAAACAGAATGAGTGCTGAGCAAAGGGGGAAGCCCCTTAAAAAACCATCAGGTCCTGTGAAAACTCACTCATTATCATGAGAACAGCATGGGAAAACTGCCCCCATAATCGAATCACCTCCTATGAGGTCCCTCCCACAACACATGGGGATTATAGGAACTATAATTCAAGATGAGATTTGGGTGGGGGCAGAGCCGAACCATATTGGGTACTTATTTCCTTTCAGTTAATAATGAAAAAAATACTGCATTGATATGATTAAATTCCTGGACCTTCAGTTCTTTAGGGATGGACTAAATTGGCTGGTATCATGGCTTACATGAGTGAGTTGAACCTGATGGAGCTTATGTTAAGAAATAAAGTTTACATTTTCATTTTTATCTTTCAATTATTTCCTTCCATAAATTTTTTGAAGTTCCATCATATTACCCTCCAAATTTAGTAGTTTGTAACAACTATTTGATTATGTTCATTGGGATCTCAGACTCTGTGAGTCAGGATTTCAGAAACGGAACAGTAGGGATGGGTTGTTTCTACCCCATGATGTTCCAGACCTTTTCCAAATCTAGAGATAGTGCAATGGGTGGGGACCAGAAAGCTTTGAAGGCTCATTTATTCACATGTCTAGAGCCTGAGCTGAGGTGACTCAAATATGGAGACTCACTACCCACAGCACCTACACATGCCTTTTCCATGTGACTTGACTTCTTCACAACACCATAGTCTTCAGGTAGATGGACTTCTAATGCAGTAGCTCAGGGCATGAGTACTGTAGTGCACAAGATGGGAATGCAATTCCCTTTTATGACCCAGCCAGATTCAAGGGGAGGGAAACTCTTCATGAGAGGGTGGCATATAAGACAGGAAGTGCTATTATAATCATTCACCATCTAGTCCTGTTCTCTACTTATTACTTGTACTTTTTCTACCTTGTTAAATTTAAATAGAAATAGCTATATTTCTTTATATAGCTTTATTACTGAAACATGGTGGCTTAGGTGTGTTTTGTTCTAACTTTTTAAAACTATATATAATTTTTTAAACTATATCTTCCTTAAAGATTCCAAAGTACCTCCACTGAATGAATGGGTTGGAATGATGTGTCTTTCTGATGAAAATCACCACTTTGTCATAGATTTCTCAAATGCCCAGTAATCAGAGGAGGAACAAACCTATGTTAATCTCATTTTTCACAAGAGGCTATTTTGTATCTGACCAGAAAAGGAACTTTCAAAATATTTGGTGAATTATTTGAAACATAAAAACAAAAAACTTTAAAATAGGCTTATAGAGTTTATTTGAATTCTTTAGTTGTTTATGATATCATTTTGACCATGATCTTCAAAATTAGATTCAATGGAAGACATTTCAAAATAGTAGGATACTATATAGAGATAATTTATGTTCAGGGTAATTCATTTCTCTAATGACCTTTTCCTTGTAAATTGCACAAGTTTGATTTGTGAACTCAAAGTATGTAAGCCTTAGTCTCATATGAAACATAACAGTCATAAAATAAAAATTTCTTTTTCCTCTTTGACAGGAAGTCTTCTTAGTTTCTCTATATATTCAATTCTCAGTTAAGAGCTTTCTTTGTTGAAGGCTGAGTATGAGATTTCCACTTTTATTGTCAGCTTTAATCATTTGTTTGAACCAAGGTCTCTTTAGTCCATTAGTTTATCTTGACTGTCAGTAAGAGATACTGACAGTTTCACTTTCACAAGTGTTTATTAATTTTCTTTTCTTTTTTTCTAAGCATAGACTGGAGATCAATGACTACATTTTTCATATTCTTATCATACTGATGAACTTTTAAAAAAATTCAAAGCATACATGGCATAAGGTCTTTTAAGTGACTCTTGCCCAGAATATTACAAATAGTACCCCAATTTATTAATGTTGAAAATGTTAAATGATTCTCTATTGACTGTATTTTATTTTTTTTTAGCTGAAAGAAATATAAGAAATATAACCTAATACTGTAATAATGAAGTGTTCCTGAACAAAAATACAGATAAGCTAGTTTAAAATATTATCTTTATTTGTATACTCATATCTGGATAACTCCAACTAAGGCAATTTGTCTAAGTAGCTCATTTATTTAAAAAGAAAAGTAAAAATAGCAATGAATTATTTGCCTCTGACATATTTGTGAAAGTTTTTTAAGAATTGTGCTGGGATGGGAAAGATTCCTAGGAAGCATTTTCCCTAAGAACAGCAGGCTTCTTACAGCAATTTATACACATGTATGGTAAATTATTCTCATTGCCAAAGAAGGTTATTTAGTATGGATAGATTCTCCAAAAACTTACAAGACATCATCATTCATCTGAATCTCTTCCCTGCTCCCCACCATTCAGAATTTGTTGTAATTTGTGAAAGAAAAATGAAAGAGGCAAGAAGAGTGAAGAGCTTCAGATTTAACCACTCAGAGTATGGGTTCAAATTCTGCAACCTGCCTCAAAGTAAACATGTAACCTCTTAAAAATCATTTGACTTTAGTGGCCCTCGGTTTCCTTATCTGTAAAGTGGGTTTGATAATACCTGCTATGTATTAAAATATTTGTTTGGGTGATGACACTGTTTACCAAGGTAAATTTATTAATACCTTATTTTTTAAAATAATTCTTTATTTTTTTTTCTTTTTGTTTTTGGAGATAGTCTCACTCTGTCAGCCAGACTGGAGTGCAGTGCCACAATCCCAGCTCACTGTAGCCTTGACATCCTGGGCTCAAGTGATCTTCCCACTTCAGCCTCTAGAGTCACAGGCATGTGCCAGCCACCATGCCAGGCTAATTCTTGTATATTATTTTGACACAGGGTTTCACCATGTTGCCCAGACTGGTGTTGAACTCTTGAGCTCAAACAATCCACCAGCCTCAGCCTCCCAAAGTTCTGGATTACAGACGTGAGCTACTGTGTCTGGCAGAAAAGTTATTTTCATACTTGCTATGTGAAAGAACATCCAGTATCCATTGCTGTCTTTGCAGATAAATTATTTTGCACAGAAAGCAATAGCAATTTCATTGGCAGAACATGTGATTATGTTATATCAGTGAGATAATCATGTGTCTCATGTAATGCAAGCTGTACAACTAAACATGAGAGGTCAATTCCCAGCTTTCTTTAATATCTATTTGCTGTATTGTCAGTTGTCTCCTGAGAGATGACAAATATCACACACAATAGATGGAAGATGACAAACGTGGAGACGATGAAGTGAGAAACCCTTAAAATTGAGAAAATTGTACTCTATAACTTAATAGCTTCCCGCACATTGGAGAAAGATCTCTGTTATTCAGCATTAGCACAAGTATCCTTCAGACAAGTTCACTGACCAAATAGTGGCCCCAAAACAGCTTGAGCAATACAGCGTGCGTTGATTCATGAACACATCCTAACAGTATTTCCTGGCACCTATAATGCCCACACACCACACATTGCTTGTGCTCAGCATTCAATAGACAGCACAGGTCAAGCAAGTGAATATGCACTGAGTTATTTGTTGTTGTGCTGTTTTAATAGGTTTTAGTTTACCTCACCATGCAAAGGTGGGTGAAAAGAATGACTGAAATCTCTTTTGTCCCCATCTTGCTTTGTCCTCTTTGGGTCTCTGTGGAGAAGAATGGACAGGGAGAAGGTAGGGTAGAGCCTCCCTGTCTCATGCAACTGATACTCAGCAAGGGAAGCAGCAAGTCTCAAAATCCAAATTTTGAGTGGCCAGGCCTCCAAGATCAGACAAAAAGAGAGGAAGAACTATCACAATTGTCTACAAGTAGCAGTGTTCTTGGCTTGGGCCCAAAATGCCAGGAATATTTTCATTAATAGGGACAATGATAAATAAAATAGGAAGTGAGATAAGAGGTCATTGCCTACGGAAACAAGGCATTTCTTCTCATTTTTACAACTCTCCAAATGACCCAGAAAAGGAAGTGCAGGCAAATAATATTTTAAGTTCCAGAATGAGCTTTCACTTTTCCAAGCAGGACTGCCTACAGATAAATCCAAGAGGGAGGTCATTACATTGAATGGAAGATATTTAGAATAGGCAGCTTCACCCCATGTAAAGCAATTGTAAGCCTTTCTTTGTGTTTTAGAAGTTTTTAGATAAATAGTCAGACTCAATTAAACTCTATAACTTCAAGAGATGGTGCTTCTAAGGAGATACGCAGTAGGGACTGCAGATGTGGGATTCTGCGGTCTGTTAACAGGCCTGTGGGAGGGCTGAGAGAATCAGCTATTGTGCTTCAATCAGCAACAGAGCCTACGTGCCACCGTCAATTTAACCATGGAGCTTTAGAGTGGGGATGGGGACAAATGGCTGTGTGAAACAGAACTTGAGAAAGGGACAACACATTTAGTATCAAAGAATTAAGGGTTTAGACACAAAGACAACTACAGAAAAAATTTTAGAAATAGGCTTAATGTTTGATGATTGACAAGAGGAGACATGGCAAACGTTGCTGCAGTTAATCTCATATTTGGTTAAGAGCATAGGTCATAGAGCCAGACTGCCTGGGATTGAGTGCTGGCCCATAAATTTAGCTACTGTGTAATCCTGCGCAAGTTACTTCCACTCTGTGCCTGCCTCAGTTTTCCCACTTGCCACATGGAATAATTATAACACTATCTACCTCTTATTGGCTTTTGAGGTATTCAATGAACTAATACATGTAAAGTTTTTCCAGTCGTCCCAATAGTTTTGAAAAAGTGTTCAATATTTAATTAACAGTGTATCCAGAACTTCCCCTAGTAATAAGCAGTATATACATAACACCTACTAGGTGACAGAACTTGTGCAAAGTAATTTATGTGAATTATGCCTGCGCTTAATAACTCTATGGTATAGATACTATTATCACCTCAATTTCACCCATAATGAAATTGCAGCACAGAGCAGTGAAGAAGCTTGCCCAAGGTCACACAGCAAGTCAGTGGTGCTATCAGAATTCAAATCCAGGCAGTTTGACTCTAGGCATGACCCACTTCATCACTGGGCTGTACTATCGTTAAACTTGTCATAGGAAATAGTGGACACAAATAATGTCCTTGCTTTTAAGTTTGTTTCAGTGAGTTTAGGCTTCTCAACAACAGGGGTTTTAGTGAATTTCTTGCATCTTCCTAGTACCTTGCAGACCACCTTGGCTGAAGTGCATATTTGATTAGGTAACTGACTAACTGGTTTCCTGCCCTTTGTTAATTGCAGGTGCTAAGTTCTATGACTCCTGCCCGTGTACTGAAAGTGCATGACAGAACTCATGCCATCCCTCATGGAGCAGTCCTCCTGACACTGCTATAGTCCCCTGTCCCTCACTGTGTCACCCCTCCCCCATGTCCCAATAAAGGGACAGTCACTGGTCTCTCTGTTCATTTGCCTTCCCTGTTGTCCATCCTCTTTGCAGCACTCCTCCTCCATGGCCAGCATGAGGAGGATCACAGGAGACTTTATTAAAAAGAATAATGGAGGAGACAAGAGAAATAAAAAGGACAGACAGGCCGGGAGGTCCCTTTCAATCTTTTTGTCTTGCCTGGTCTGAGGGCTGCCTTGCCACCTCTGCTTTCCTGGTTTTAATCTCAGAAGTCTCTAATGTGCAGAATGAGCAAAGTGGGGGTTGAAAAAAGCAAACCATTTGGATGCCAGAAAAAATATTAGAACTTTCATTTTTAAAACAACAAGAAAGTTAATAATAAATTCATATAAGGCCTCACATTGGAGCCTTCACACCATCAGTATATTAAGTGGCCGTGTGTCATTCATCTGCTTAAAAAAAAAGAAAAAGCTCCAGAGAGCTAATGAAATCGATGGGACTGCCTCACTTGGTTGTGCTCTTTCAGCACATTATGATATAGCACAGCTTAGGTGTATTTGGGAAAATGGACTCATGGATTATTTTATATAGTTTAAACTAAATTCATCTTTACAACATGGACAAGTGTCTTAAAAAACACAAAAATACTGGCACATGTGTACAAGAAAATAGTTCTTGAGAACTATTTTTGGTTCTCAAAAATCTCTATTCTTGGTAAGTGCCATGTAGCAGAAGTAAAAAAACAAGGTTAGGTAAGTAGATCTAACAAATCATCAGAGAAATTTTGAAAATAACAAAATTCCTCCTTGAAATTCAGATTTTCTTTCACAATTCTTGACAATGAATTCTGCTTGAAGTGAATAGTATCCCTTACAATATGAGGCAATCATCACACACTACATTCTTAAAGTAAAAATACATAAGTATACATTATCATACAATTGTATAATTAAGGGATTAGACAAATTATACAATTTGCCGCTAATTAACCAAGAGTAGTCTATTATCAAATTTGTGTCATGTGAAATATGGGTGGGCCTCAGTATTTTTAAGAGTCTAAAACAATCTGCATTTGTTTTTGAAATTTACACACTGATACCCTTAAACTGCTTTCTGTAAGGCAGATTTGGATGTTCATACAACAGCTTGGCAACAAATTCAAACTATCGAAGGTAATGTTTCTTCATGCCCACCAGTAGCTAGGTTTTGGCAGCTCTACCTAACTAATATTTGATTATTTGAAAGTTTTCTTGCAGCTATTTTGAAACTGTGTTCCTTTGGACATATGGGGTGCCCTGAGGAATACTCTTGGAGGGCCAAGGGAAGAAGGTTTAGAAGAAGGCCTCACTCCACTTCTTCTCTAACCTCTGCATTTGTTTCTAGATATTAAACTTCTGCTGAATAATTCATTTGAAAATCAGGTTCAATTGCCAAGAATTATTTAAAATTCATCGGTTCATTGATTCAAAAATATTGTCTTTATTATTGACATTTTAAGTTATTAAATATTCAGCTTATTCAATAAACCCATTCATTTATTCTACAAGCATTAGAACGACTATCACCTTATACCTTTGTTCTTATTATTTAAAAACTGAGTAGAATTAGAAAATAATAAAAAGACTGATAATACTGGTAATAAGCTTACAATTCTCACCCCTTATATCTGTGCAATTAAAATAAGGTGGATATCAAGACCTGCTGGATGCAGCAAACCTTGAGCTACAGTAAAAACCTATTGAACTTTAATCTACTCAGCTCTATATCAAGAGTGAAGACAAGAATACTGTTAAAATGTTTTATGAAATCCTGGGGCTATCTTTCATCTTTAAGGGTTTAAAGAAGAACTATAATTTGAGATTTTAAAATATTTATTGGTTCTCTAGGAATGGAAAGTCTCCAATCATCTTGGAGGGTGAAGCATTGTAATTTAACTTATGTAGCCTTCAGAAACAAAGTGGAGACTACCAATAAAGCATACTCTTTCCTAATGAGTAGAGCTACACATGTCACTAGACTTTACAATATGCCATCCTTCAAAATTATCATAAGCCATTTCGCTGAAATTTATAGTAAGTTTACCTATCTGATGCCAGTGAGTTTGGTCACTTATAGGTACATATTACTAGTGATTTAAGATATCCACATTTCACTTGTGTTTTAATCATATTTCAGCTGCTGATTTACTTAAGACGCATCTCGATGCCTGTGCTAATTTGCATGTTTTTTCAAGAGTTCAACACAAACTTAGGAAACACATTCCTAGATAGACTTCTAATAAGTGACCTGCATAGTCATGTAGTATAGTATAAACAAGTAAGTTTTCTTACTGTATATTTTTCAGTACTTACTGACAAAAGAAAAGATTTTCATAGGCCTAAATGCATTCTGGATGGAATTATTAGCTACTTTCTCTGTTCAAAATTACCTTTTCATTTGCTTAAAGGAAAAAATTCAGATTATTTGAGCAGACAACTGAGACCAAATGAGCCTAAAGTTCTCTCACTTCTAATATTTAGAATTAGAGAAGGGTATTCAGGTATAGACCCTACATGGAAATAGCCTCCAAACGTAAAGAGAAGATAATCCATGGAGGGCGTCATTCTTTAAAACCCTCTTTGGTAAGAGAGGGGGCACATCTTTTGTACACATTGTAAGAAGATTTAAACACCGAGATGCCCTCCCTCCCTCAGACCATGGGGCCAAAACCAAAGGGGGTTTGGAATTTCCCAACTCCACTGCCAAAGATCATCTTGTATTGGGACAACAGTCGAGGATGACTCAGAATGTAATTAGGGTTGTGCATCTAAGCAAATGACACAATATAGCTTGTGGTACTAAAAAAAAAAAAGAAGAAGAAAGAAGGAAAGAAGAAAAGAAAAGAAGACAAGGCCCAGGAAAAGGCTGCTAATGTTTCCACACAGAGACAAGACTGTGGCAGAAAGACACCAAAACCTCCTTAATTAGCAAATTATAGCACAGGGGCTGATAAAACTCCGTGTTTTGTAGCTGAGCTACCCACTTATTGCTCCTCCCCTCTCATCATCTGCACAAGTGAGAACACTTCTAATGTTTATACTTAAAACAAATGACAGGGGGGGAAGGTTTCTAATAAGAGGCTGAGCTGAAGCCCCATTTCTAAGAAAATAGAATGGCTCTAGTGTTTTGTCAGCATTCTTGCTAATGCCACAACCAACAGGATGAAACAGGCGCATAGCACAGAAGACCCTGTAGCCCAGACTTGTTTATCCACAGGCTGCTGGTCTGTATTGTTATCCAGGTGCTTTTTCTTTTCTGATATGTATCTGCTTTGGGAATATTTCCCTGTTCTTGTGATGATGGGCAGGAGAAAGAAAAGACATGAAATTCCCTTGCCTGTGTGCCTCTAAAATGTCACCTCACAGCATGTCCAGACACCCAGCCAAGAAATGGCTTAGTCAGGCTCTCTGCCAACTGGCATGAACCTGAAGATTACTGGGCCTCCTGGAGGGCAATCTTTTTCCCACACAACAAACCTTACAATTTACCTTGCAATGGTCCCAAAATTCATACTAATTCCTCTTGCAATATAGGGCAGGGGTCAGCTAACTTTTTCTCAAAAGGGCTGGATATTAAATATTTTAGGCTCTGTGGTAACTCATCAACTCTGCTTTTGTAGGAGGAAAGCAACCATAGACAATGCATAAACGAATGAGTGTGGCTCTGTTCCAATAAAACTTTATTTACAAATGCACAGACAATATATAAAGGAAGGAATGTGGTTGTTCTTCAATAAAGCTTTATTTACAAACAGAGGTGGCAGGAAGGATTTGGCCCAAGGGCCATCACTGGCTGATCCTTGATAGAGAGGATGGAAACTCGGAATATTAATAAAATTTCTGCCATTATGTAGTTAAAAAGGTAATGTGTAAAATATAGTTGCATCTAAATTTCATACATCAATTTGATTATAGTCCAAATCTGCTCATGGACTTCATTTGTTTCCCTATTTATTAAAAAATACTAAATAGAGCCAGCTATGCTATAAGCATTGTGACAGAAAAGTCAATCTGCTACCAGAAATAATAAAACAGAATAATAAATAAAAACTGGTCAACAAGACAGGTACAGGATGTACCTCATAGAGCATAGTGTCTATGAAAATACAGAGTCACTCATTCTGCAAATATTTATTGAGGTCCTACCATGTGTAATCCACTCTTCTAGGTAGAAGGTATACTGCATCAAGATAGACAAGGCCGCTGCTCTAATAGAGTTTGCATTCTTAGTAGGCGAAGACAGAATAAATAATCTGACAATAACTAACACAGCATTATGCAGTAGTAAATACCATGAATAAATAAAACAACATAATATGGTAGAAAGTCTCTCAGCAAAGTGGGGAAGGTGGTAGGGAATGGTGCTCAGAGATTTTCTGAGAAGACTGCTGAGTGAAGACCCGAATGAAGAGAAGTAGCCAACCATGCGAAGATCAGGGGGAAGAATTTTCTGAGCTGAGTAAACAGCTTGTAAAGTCCCTGAGGCAGGAATGAGCCTGTCTGTTAGAGAAATAACAAGAAGGCCAATGTCACTTGAGTGTCTGGAATGTCGTTTCAAGGTAGTAAATGACGGGGCCAGTGAGCGGTGTGGGGCAGACCATATAAGACCTCCTGGTAAGAAGTCAGATTTTATTCCTATGTAATGAGAAGTTGTAGAAGGATTTTTAAGAGGGAAAATGACATTCTTATTCATTTAAAATTTCATTAAACCAATACTTATATATGAGAGGAGTGCTATTAAAAGAAAGCTCAATGTGAAATGGTACAGTCAGGGGTAAGGAAGGACTGTAATTGCCCATAGAAGCCCATAGAAAAAGACCTACTTGCCATAGCCCTAAAACCTGAGATCTCTCAATGGAGACAGTTTGCCAAAAGGTTGTGATAGCACTAACTGCTAGCTTCTGGGGCTGAAAGGGGTTTTTTGGATCTTTTGATTCTAAAATGTAATAAGCAAACAATAACACCTAACTATTTGTTGAAAAGTTAATACAGATTCTGAAGGGCTCTTACTTGGCTTGAAAATCAGGGGTCTATTCTTCAAATGAAGTTGATGGGGACATTTCTCCAACTCGATTTAAAAGACAATTATTTCTATTAATCTTTCTCAGCAACTGCTACTTTTCCCAATCTGTAGGCATAAATTGTGCATGTATCTTATTTTCACCTTTAGTGAAAATTAGATTTTCACCTTTAGTGACAAAATTTTCACATTTAGTGACAAATTTTCACATTTAGTGACAAACTATTAAAATCGTACTTATTAAATATCTACTTTTTTTTTTTTTTTTTTTTGAGATGGAGTCCTGCTCTGTCGTTCAGGCTGGAGTGCAGTGGTGTGATCTCGGCTCACCACAACCTCCGCTTCCTGGGTTCAAGTCATTCTCCTGCCTCAGCCTCCCTAGTAGCTGGGATTACAGGCACGCACCACCAGGCCCAGCAAAGTTTTTGTATTTTTAGTAAAGACAGGGTTTTGCCATGTTGACCAGGCTGGTCTCGAACTCCTTGCCTCAGGGGATTTGCCCGCCTTGGCCTCCCAAAGTGCTGGGATTACAGGTGTGAGCCACCGCGCCTGGCCAATGTCTACCCATTTCACACGTTTAGGAAGTTCCCACAAATGTGAAAATAAAACGTAATAGCATTGTCTCTGACTTAGTGTTGCACAGCCACCACCAGCCACCGAAACAATAATATACCAGTGAGAAGTAAGTTCTCATGTGCACATATTATACAGATGTATATTATGATAATCAAGTTCTCATGGGCACATATTATATAGATGTATATTGTTATAATTAAGTTCTCATGTGCACATATTATACAGATATATACATATTATATAGATGTATGCAGTAAATGGCTCCCTACTGTACTGAACAAGAAATAACTAAGTTCTTGTGCTTATAGAAGTACAAAACATTATCACACAAGAGAATATCTAGCTGACCCTCAAGTAGCCTAGTGCTAACATTTAAGCAAACTTTAAAGTAGTTACAAGGTCCCTTAAATTGCATTATTTTATAGTTACCACTATATACTTGAGCACTTGATCTCTTAAAAACTGATTATTACTATAACAGAGAAATTAATCCAGACCCTTAATGAACATGTTCAGAGATATAAAAATGGATAAGCGACATTTACTACACTTGAGGAACTCACAGTCTAGGTGGGAAAACAAACCTAGAAACAAATAATTAAAACAACCACCACCACAACTTAGAAGTACAGTGTTAACATGATACAGTCAATGTACTGCAATGACATTTGAGAACTCGCCCTGGGAGGGTAAGTGGAATGTGGGTAGATTTCCTGGAGAAACTGGCAACAGAGCTGACCCTTAGAGAATAATTAAGAAGTTGAACTAGAGTGACTAGAGAAGTTTTGGAGATTCTAGATCACTGGTTAAATATAATTTGAATAATTAATAAGCACCTACTCTGGACCCAATATTGTTTTAACTAGTATTAGGACAAAAATAACTGTAGGGTATAGTCCTTGCATATAGGACAACTTACAATCTATTGAGGAGGTAAGGTGTATGCCTCAAATAAAATGCTGATGGTAGACAGCAAAGTGCAGATTGCAATAGATAATGCATTCATTTGTTCATTTAACAAATATTTATTTTATATTTATTTTATAAATATGTTATATACTCTTCCAGGCACTGAAGATATGATATTGGACAAACACACAAGGTCACCGGCCTCGTGGAGGTCACATTCTAATGGATATTAATAGGGATTAATATATATGTAATATATGGGTTTAAAAAAATCATCATCATCAATGTGTTTTGGGTAACAGCATTCCAAATCTTAACTCTGAAGAAAAGAATACAATCTGCAAATAGAGGACATCCTTAACCAAAAAATGTCATCAATAGAAAAACAGCTAAATAGTCCAGTAAAATCTTTGTATTTCTTAAAATATTCTGGATGGCAATTCATAACCATATTTTCCATTAATAGTCATCAATTTGAGCTAGTGTAAAATATTTATAGCAAATAGACTATTGTTTTCTGTTACAAGGCATTATCCACTCAATTTATTTAAATTTGTAACCAAAAAAGACATCATTTGGCAAAAGCAAAATAGGTCTTCTAAGGATTCCCCAAATCCTAGAACATTATACACATTTAAATCTAAATGTTTTAAATGTACATCTTTGTGAACTTTTTGAGATGTGGAGACAGAAAACAGTAGTTCACAAAGCACAGGATGTGGGCTAAATGTTTCCCTGTCATAGAGAAGTAGGAAGAGATCATAAGAAAGTGACAAAGACACTGGGGCCAGTTGTATTTATTGTTACTTACCTAAGATCTGGTCACTTTCAGGTGTTTACTATGACTTGCTAATTATTCTGAAAAGAGCTATATTACAGAAGAGATCAAACCCAGAAACACACCCAGGTGTTTCACAAAATAAAACTAGGATGCATAGTTTTATTCATACCACTATAATATGATGCATATTATTCATACCACTCTTCCTGGTCTGAGAAGTCACAATAATGCTATCAACCTGCCTCACTTTAATCAACCAGTGATTATGGAAAGTTGATCTCTTTGAATTAAATCCATCACATCAAGAAAGCAGTGCCATAACAGTTCCAGTATTTATGGTGACCGACAAATCATTTGCCCCCTTGCATGCCTTGCTTCTCATCCTGTTCAGTTGCAAGACCAGAAAAGTTGAGGGAGGAGGTTTCCCTTCATGGAAGGGGATGCATTAACATAATTATCATATAGCTTCATTTAGCATTGATAACACATGTATTCTGCCTCAAAATCTTTCCTGATAGCGATGCCATGAGCTGCATAATAATCACTATGCTTTGATTAATTATTTTGCCGAATAAATGGATGAATTAATTTCACTTACATACACTGATAGCCTCAGTTTCTGCAGGGTATTGCTTCCGTCTATGGCAACTACTTGGAATCAAAATAGAAGTAATACAAATTGCAGTACTGAGCATACCAAATAGTTACAGTAAAAAGATTCCCATTTCTATTATCAGAATCAATATATCACATGAATTTTAGAACTTGGAGCGAAGAAAACTCCTAATTAAGGGAAACTTATGAAAGCCTTTAGCAAGTTCTTTGTTGAATGCATTTATTTGGTTTCTTGATCCTCCAACCAATCACATTGACAATGACAAAAGATATGCAAATTTAAACTGACAATAGTCAAGCCACACTGCTCTGACTCATACCAATAGGGACGTTTTCAGCATATATTCAGCTTGATATTTACACTTGAAAGGGTCAATGTAACCAAAGAACATTTTAATAGTTATTCTTGGCTATAATCTGAAAGCTATCCCACAATCATTGACCAAGAACAATGCAAACAAGAATCAAATTTATTTTGCAAAATAAATTAACATATGAAACACGTGCATGATTTAAGCCCAGCAGAATTATGTGTTTACCCTGTCACTGCTGAATAATTGCATAGCAACAAGAAATATGCATTACTATGTTTGAATCACTATTTTGATTATATGTTTTAAGCAAACAAAACATTACGTTTTTGGTAGAATAGATCATTCGGGGTAACTTGGGACTAAATTTTCCTCCCCATTCCCTCAAAGAATCCAGACTAATATATGATTGGATTCTCACTAAAAACTATATGGATGGTGTACTGAAGAATAACAACAAGCTATTCAACCAAAATCATTTGTTTACAATGGAAATAAGTTTTACCAAAGAAAAATACAAACATCCTATTATAAACTACTATTGAAAGTAGTGCCTAAAATTTAAGCTACAATTGAAAAAAAACCGAGAGTTCTGTTTGCTTTTTATTCTTCTACCTACCTACTGATTGTGTATTACAGTCCTATAGTCTGTAATAGAAAGATTACAATATCAGGTTTGGAAACTGTAGAACTACTAAGTTCCAGTTAATGTGTCAAATAAAATAACAGTGATCTTAGTTCAGTCCCTAGTGGACAAAAGTAGAATAACTATTACTTGGCATGATTCAGCAGGCGATGACCTAAGCGAGTGTGATCACACAGGAACAAAATAGAGCATTTGTCCTTTCCCTATCTTTTATCTTTTTAAAGGGATTGCCTCGTTTACAGACTAACTTAAAGAAGCCTGATTGCATACCTATTTATATGTACCAAGTTAATCCATTAACGAGGGAGAGAAGCTTTTCACAAATTGGGACATTGCCTCCATTCCAGTGGCATAGTCAGTGGAATATACTTATTCTCGGCTGCCTATTATTAAACAGATTGCAAAGACAGAATGAATTGCAGAAGTGTGTTCATAATTTAATAGGCATATCTTCAACAAAAACTTTTAAATGGTTTGTAGATAAATAACTGGATAAACTATTTGATTTGATTTCTATAAATTGAGTTTACATTCATACTCGACATTAACATTCATCAAATAACATGGATACTTAAACTCGCCAGGTACTGTCTCTGTAACTACAATGCCCTGAGAAGGGAGGTATTTCAGGAATATAGTAGAGACTACATGTTGCGTTCAGCCCAAATCTGCAGGTGCATGTCTTCCTCAACAGCCAGCGTGTTCTCATTGTGAGCAAGCAAGCCCTTTCTGACAGTTCACATTACAACGTATCTTTTTAAATTTTTTTTTTCTCAAGGACAGAAGAAAAAATATTTAACAGAAATCAGTCCTCTACTATTCTACCACTTGCTGAAATTAACAGTTCCCTTTACATAAATAAACAATTTCTCCAACCAAATATCATATTTTACATTTACTCTCACTTCATGTTAATTTTTCTAAAGGTTAAAAAAAAAAAACCAAATACTTTGTGATGATTTGCCACCCCAGTGGCACAAAATTTTCTGGTGCAAAATCGATTTGATCTTATTAATTAGTATAGTCATTACGATTATTTATTTTTCACCAACTTGCTTAAGAGGTACATGCTTTCTTTCTTAAGGTAGAGTTTTGACAGAAAGACTCTTAATGCTGAACTTTAAACAAGAGAAACCAGAAATGTCATAAAATTTACCAGGGCTAGACACACACACGGGGTGCCCCCACACATTCATAGGATTGCGCAAGCCCCCAAACCTTGGCTTACCCAGGAAGCCAAACCCAGACAGCCGTCTTGCAATTGCAAACACTGCCCCCCTGGAGCAAAAGGTAAACACACAAATGCGCCCCTAAGGAACTTTTAAGTTAGCTGCAGTGCAAGAACAGAAAAAGCTCCGTGCTATTAGAAACTGAAAGCAATCACTTACTTTTTGCAGCCACTGAGTATAATTTTCCATCACATGTTCCAGATGTTGAAGTTTCTGGGAAGAGAAATCCGGTTCCACGTGTGGAGCATCTCTCTGCAGAGCGTTTGTGTTGTACTGGTCTGTCGTACTCTCACGACAGTTCCCATCGTGTTCTGGAAGAATGAAAGTATAGGCACATTGCCCATGTTGAATCCGGTTATATCTTCTCCCACTGTTTTCTGGACTTCGGCGCTGGTTGCTGCACCCTGTGTGAGTCAGAATGGCAGCGAGGAAAGCAAAGGAAAGGAAAACTGTCATTGTACTGCCAGCACTCTCCTTCCGTGCCTCTCGCAAAACTTGCTCCTTTCTTCTGACCTCTAAACTAGTTCTTTATTTCAGGTAAAACTGCTTGTTTGTTTGACTCTCTCCCCCTCAAAGAAAGCGTTTGAAGAAGAATGATAGAAAACTAGCCATTTGTTAGCTTTGTTCTAAAATGTTAAAATTTTTTATTTCACTGTAATGATATTTTCCTTCGTTAAAACTTGAGATATTTATTGCATAGTAGCTGAGATTTATTGTTTCCTCTCTGTGTGACCGTTCAGCGTGGAGCCTGCCTGAGTCAGCTGCGTGTACATATTCTAGACCCTTTCCTCTACCCTATCTGCTTCAGATCTGCTATTTTCTTCCAGACCTCAGTGAGTTTTATTAAGGTTGCACATCCAAGCCAAGCTGGAAGCAGGCAGCCTTTCACAAGATGACTTGACAGGAATGCGTGAGTGTGCCCCTATGCTAAGGATTGCTGATGGCTTAGGGCGGCAGGATCGTCTTACAAATTGGCTAGATGCGCATGACCTCGATCATGTATGGCCCTCCGCCCCCTTCCGCAGACAATTGCCTTGAGCCTTTAGCAGATTCATGGCAAATCAATAAATAGAGCAGTCCACCTTAATACACTTTTGGTGTGCATGCTGACCTACTAAAATACAGCCAACTAGCAGTATGTTTTTAAAGTTACTATTTAGTCGAGGGACCCTAAGAAGAAAATTGGCATGATGTCCAATGAAATTATTTTTGATAGAGAATGATAAACCCGTATCATTATTAAATGTCTTTAAAAAAACATGTATTCTTGACTCTGAGGAAAAATATGTAAAATAACAATTTTTACAGGGGGCATTCTTTCATCGTATTCACTTAGACTTTTAGGAGTTGAAGAAAATAATCAGAGAGGATCAAAGTAGCAAGAAAATTAGCATCATTTGTTGCTCAAAGCAATATGTTGCACAAAGCAATATAGTATATGCATATTAAAGAGGATTATCTAAGTACCTTTTGGTATAGGGGTCTTAAATGAAACTGGTGTCCTGATCAGAATGCAACCCTTCGTGTTCCGTGTATATAAACTGAGCAACTTCCCTACAAAAACAATGTGGCTACAATTTAAAGCAGTGGCTTGAGAATTATTAATTCCTGTGGTATATCCTAATCCTATATTTTACAAGGATCTCTTTGGTGGCTACGGCTGTCTGTAACACTGGTATGGAAGTTTACATAAAAACCTCCTGTGGCTGCACAGACACACCATGTGAGAACAAGCACACATCAGGTGTGCTCACAGCCAGCAATGGGCTGCACAGGAGACATCTCTGTGCTTCTGTGAAGGAAGAAAGAAAAATTATCAGAAGATGATTTCCCAAAGGCAGCGTATAAACCTTTGAACAAAGGGACCCGTAAATATAAAGAGGCGATAATTTTAGAATTCAGGGAATGGCTCTGAGATGTTTACTAGATGCAGAAAACATGAACTATGAGTTGGGATTTTCATCAGGAACTGGGAGGGCTTTTAGGCAACTGCAGTCATGGTGTAAAAACAGAAGCCACAGCTGTCATCTCCATGTCCTGAAAGGAGAACAGGGCAGTGGGTAAAGGTTGGTAGTGGTTAGAGATGGGCATTTAGGGAGAAGTTAGAGGAGAGGTCAAAACAAATTCCAGAACTAATGCGATTTACTTGGGGAGAGAAACCTTGCTGAGATTCATCAGTCCTTTCCACACTAAATAACAAATTTCTGATCGGACAGATATGGAAGCAAGTTATGCCAAACACGGCAATAAAATATTTGAACCACTTTTGCAGCCTCTTGAACTTTTGCGTGTCTCCTCATTGAGTCATGCATCACTCCTGTGCAACAATAATAATGGCATGCATTAAGACCTTACTGTTTTCTAGGCGAAGCACTCCTTATGCGCTATCTCATTTAATCATTCCAACAAACCTAAGATCATGGATATTATGTTTAATCCCAATTGATCAATGGGAAAACTGAGTCACAGAAAGGATAACAGGATGTAATTCACAGAGCTGGCAAGTGATGGCGCCAGTTTGTGAACTCAGGCAAACTGACTCAGCCTGTTTCAAACCACCAGGCCAGCCTGCTTTTGGAAATCTCTGCAAGGAATGAAAGCAATTTCAAAAGCGCTCCAGCTGCATTGATTTACAGTCCTAAAGCGGGAGAAGTGACGTACCTAGAAGAAAAAGGACTGTAAAAGTGATTAAGGTGTTTTCTAGTGTGCACGTGCGCGCGTGCACTCACTCACTCACACACACACACACACACACACACACACACAGAGTGACAGGTAACCTATGCACAGCCACAAAGATGAAGTGCACTGGCAAAATGTAGGTTGTCTAAGAACACTTTCCAATAATGCTTGATTTGAAAATTATCCATGGAAAGAAGAGAGTCCAAACCTGAGACCTAGAAATGTTTTGTGAAGAACTAAATACAGTAGAAAATTGGCAGAAGACTAATGGATGAGTGGTGAGGTTTCCATTAAATTGCTCCTGTGTTTTTAAACAGCTGAGACTGTTAAAATCTGTTCCTCCACGTGTGTGTCTCTGTGCGTCTATGTGTCCATATCCATGTGAATTTTCGCAATTAGAATAAATGAAAAGCAGGAATGCACAATTTCCTGAGGGAAAAGTAGACAACTAGGAAAGGGAAGCCTGAAATGCAAACAAAAAAGGAGGGGTCAGGGGACAAAGAGACAGAGAAAAATGTAGAGACTGATTTATTTCTTTTCCAGAAAAACAAAATCAACCACAAACCATTCTAGTATTATTCTGAAAAAAATGTCTGAAGATGAATTTTAAGCAATGAGAAAACCCAAGGATGTACAGAATTGACTCCTGTGTTTTTGGAACTCCAGTTAAGGAGACTGTAGGCACATTTAAGGATACTGACACACTGAAGATAATATGTTTTGGGGATCATGCATCTAGGCAACAGCAACACTGTTGTTTGTTGTTGATTATTCAGAAATGGGGCACAATTCAGGGTGCATTAAAATTTAGAGAGTAGGGCCGGATGCAATGGCTCATGCCTGTAATTCCAACACTTTGCGAGGCCGAAGTGGGAGGATCGTTGGAGCCTAGGATTTTGAGTACAGCCTGGGCAGCATAGGGTGACCCTCCCTGTCTCTACCCAAAATAAAATAAAATAAAACTTAGTCAGGTATGGTGGCATGGCCAGGACCTGTGGTCCCAGCTACTCAGGAAGCTGAGGTGGGAGAATCGCTTGAGCCCAGAAGGTTGAGGCTGCAGTGAGCCATGATTGCCACTGCACTCCAGCCTGGATGACAGAGTGAGACCCTTTTTAAATAATAATAATAATAATAGGCAAATAATAAGAATAAGCCAATTAAAATTCATCTACCAAACCTCCATGAAGGGTAAAATATTTCTAAGAACTAAAAAATTATATTCAATTGAATTCTGTGGTAGCTTGAACCCAAAACTTTGTGTTTTATTAGAACTCTGGAATAAGGAAGTGTAGGCTTTAAGGTTTTGATCTCATATCTACAAAGAGTCCTAGTAAATGTCCCACTCATTCTGAAATTTCCAAAGGGACTGAGAGCCATTTATACCAGAACTTCATGTGCCTAAATCTGTCCTAGGAACCAGTTTTTGATAATTCTTTGGTAAAGCTTTCTTAATTTCTCCAGGTCCAATAAATGGTTCTCTGTGTTAAATTTCAATAACCTTCTCTTCATGTCTCCAAAACTGCACTGCTCACGTTGCTTGCTAATTGTTGCCTTTTTTTTTTTTTATCTGTCTCTTCCTTTTGCTGTGAGCTGCTAAAGTGATCTTCTCTTTGTCATCACTGATTCCTCAACATTCACTCTGCACTTTGTTTGAGGGAATGAAAGAATAAGCAAATAAATGAATGAACTGATTAATGACTAAATTGGTGCAACTTCCTGACTCTGTATCTGGTTACTACATGACTGGCCACATTCATTGCATTTGTTGGGTGAGTTTGCCTAGAATCCCTAGGCATAAAGAACTGGATAAAGCCAAACTTATTCTAAAGAATTCGTTAGACATAAGAGCAAAGTGCAATAATAATTCATAGTATTATTTAACCCTTAACAAATAATTTTCTCATCTAATGTTTACAGAACCCCCATAATTATGTAATATTATATACTATTGTTCCCATTTTGCTGATGAGAAATGTGGAGCCATAGAGGTTAATTGCCCAGGACCTATGATATCTTAGGAGGCAGAACAGGAATTTGACCCTCAATCCATCTAACTCTGAGGCTCACATTCATTTCCCACTGAGCTATATTGTTTATGACAATACTTCAATATTGAGAAAATATTTCTTAGAATTTAGGGGACAGGAACAACATGGTGACTCCCCCACTTCAGAGGTCCCTTTCCTCTGAAACCCAGGGCTTTCACAGATTCATGTTACGATCTTCCAAAACAGGGATAATATTAAACCAGGATGCACCAGTATGATTAGATGTGCTTACCAACAGCCAATCTGATTAATTGGGTTATACTTTAGAAATACTCTACATGGTTGGTCCTATGCCGTGTCATCTGTTAGATATCTTGATCATCACTCAAAGTCTACAGTAAAATCAAAATATATGAAAAAAATAGTATTTATTTCTCAAAAATACCACCAGGCAATGAGATTCAAGGAAACACTCCTCTGGTCTTTATACAACCACTTATAAGGGAAAAGGGGGTGGGAAAGTATTCTCCTACTTTGTGTTCTGAACACAATGTGGTTCAGCACAGCAAGGGTCCCATATTCTATGGGTCTGCTCAGGCACTTTTAGGGATCAAGACTATCATCAGGGCTATAGAAGTGGCAGCTCTATCTAAAAGGAGGGAAGGCTCTTGGCTGTAGTTCCTGGAAGCAGAGCCAAGACTCCTTCACTCAACTATGTAGGCAGCAAAGGTATCCACAACAGATGGAAATATCACAGTGGACAAAACCAAAAACAGAAGAAGATGGAGGATATCACCTGTTAACTGAAGGCACTTCATGAGTACATGCAAAATATCCATTTAGAACTCCCATACTAACCGGGAGGATGTTACAAAAAGCTGGAAACACTGCAGCAAGTGGGATGAAGACAGGAGGCATATAGATAAGTGAGGAAAATAAAAATGATTATGTAAATATTCCTCTGCCTTTTGATGAGAGAAATTTCTGGTAATTGTTAGGTGTCTTGTTTGTTAAGTAGGTTTAATTTTATTTTATTTTTGAGACAGGGTCTCACTCTGTCACCCAGGCTGGAGTGTAGTGGCATGATCTCAGTTCACTGTAGCCTCTGCCTCCAAGGCTCAAGTGATCCTTCTACCTCAGCCTCCCTAGTAGCTGGGACTACAGCCGCGCACCACCATGCCTGGCTAATTTTTGTTTTTGTGAGATGGAGTTTCACCATGTTCCCCAGGCTGGTCTCAAATTCCTGGAATCAAGCAAACTACCAGCCTCAGCCTCCCCAAGTGCTGGGGTTATAGGCATGGTAAGTTGGTTTCAAACTATAGATATGCAAGTTGGAAACCGCTGGAACTGAATTAATTTGCTCTACCTAGGAAAGGAGGGAAGGGATTAAGAGACTCAGGGAAAGATCTAGAAGTGGGGGACTGGAGCTAGAGAGGTTTAGAGGTTCTGTGTCAGGCAGAGCTGCTAAAAGAGAGAGAAGGCCTGTGGCTGTGTAACCATGAGAGACTTGGGAATATATATCAGGAGATTTGGAGTGAAATAATGTTTCCAGTGAGATCAAACTCATCTGTTTCAGTAAAATATATACTTTGGGGCAAATGACTTCTTAAGGGTGAATAGGAGGAATTGAAGCATTGGTCTTTGCTTCAAACATGGGAACAGTTAACATATGTATTACATAGACTATTAATGTGAATGCAATTGAAGTCATTTGTTGCAGGTTTGTTTTTCACTCTAGATCAGAGTCCCGAGGGCTAGAACTGTGTCTGTCTTATTGATCTGTCTATCCCCTTTTCCTGGCACAGAGGAGGAACTTTATAAATATCCAGCTGACTGACTGATTCATTCACCTTAAATCTCAGTGATGAGACGTGATGACACAGAGCCAGTCCCTTACAAGTTTACAGGTGCTAGACTTGCATAGACCCTAGAGATCTCACTTTGTGGTGAGTCACAGAAGGCACCCAGAGTCCATAGATTGCAAAAGTCAATCCCAGTAATGGTAGTGGAATAATACCTAACACTTCCAGCCACCTATGAACGCTGTCAAGGTTGAAAAACCATTCAAGAAACATCTCAGAAATACTTTTCAATGTGAGATTAGTTGTTAAATCTACAATGAAGGTAACTTCTAAATATACACAAGCCAGAAAAGAAAACAAAGAGCTGAGGACTGTATGAAGCAGAAATACAGATGCCAACATTCCCCTCATACCAGAATGAAGGACTTCCATTGGAGACCCCATGAGATTTTATTAGAAAAAACATATAAACTACCTTGCATTTACTAACTGCCTCCTTCTTTCTTCTCTTTTTCCCTACAGAAGTCTTGATTCCTAGATGAGAGAAGAATGCAAAGGCCTCTCTGTCTCAACTTTTCCAACTCCAGAAAGCACATGTATTTCACATGTTCTAAGAAACTCTCAAAAAGAACAAGTAATTTCAAGAAATGCCCGGAATTACCATTTGATGGGTTATGGTACCCAGTGGGACTTGGATAGTTCTTATAGCTGGTTCTTGTAGCCAAAGTACCCTCCACTGAGAGTAACTCAGTGATGTAGGACTTTCCGTTCAGAGGAAAATCTATGTTGTGGTCACAGAGTTGTGACAACCTCCACTCATAAGTTAGAAAAAGAATCATTCACAAGCATTGTAAACTCAGATTAAAAAAAAAACTACTAGGGAAATAAGATCCTTAATGTTTTCTAAAATTGCTTGTTTTTCCTCTCTTAGTCTTATTTTTATACTCTCTCTTAATCTAATCTTACTTCTGATGTAATACTGTCTTATCTCTCTTTCTTCCTGCCAGATTGGATGAACTGTTTCATAGTGGTTAAGGTGGGAGGATACAGACTGCTTTGTTTTTTTTAATTTCTTGTCTATGCTAGTCTATGTTAGATGATTTTAGACAAGACATTTAATTATTCTAAGCTCAGCTTCCTTATCTGTAAAATGAAGACAGTAATAACGGTACCAATTTTATAAGAACGTTGTGAAGATTAAATAAGGTAGTGGATATAAAGTACTGAGCACAGTGTCCAGACCATATCCAAGTGCTCTCAATGCTAGTTCTTGTTTCTAAATGTGAGTTCTTTTTTTGTGCTCAAAAATTATGATACTTTTTGCCTTGTTTAGTTGAATTGTATAAGTACATTTACCTAATTTCATTCCCTATCATTTTGCCCTCCTAAATGTTTAAAATTATTTCTGAACATCTTTAAAAAATCACAAATTTAAGAAGCACATTTTAAAATGAGAGGATGCCCAAGTTCACAATGATATTCATGTAAATAGCTCTGGTTTCTTGAGGGCAATATTGTTCTTTACTGCTGCATCCCCCTAGCACCTGAAACAGTGAATGCCTGTCACATAATTGGTGCTGGAAAGGTATTTGTTGAATGAATAAAATGAGTTGGGGACAATTTAGTAACAATGTACTACTCTGGCTACTGAAACCAGAGAAACATCAAGTAGGGCAAACAGACATGTAAAGCAATCACATTTGATAGTGAAAATTTTATGCCTTGGGAACTATGGGAGCAATGTGGATACCGTTTATGGCTTCATCACCATGACTTGTTATCCAACTCATTTCCGGCCAATTCAACTGGATGACCTTATTTTCAAGAACTTCTTTTATGGCTAGACTTGTGGCATATATCATTCCATTCTGTTTCCTCAGAGATAATGTGTTTGCCTCTGATACACCAAAAATGAACTGGAACACTCTATTATTAATCTCATATGAAAAACACAGTTTGGTATGAACTGTGCATAAGGAAAAGATCTTATTTTATATATATATACACACACACATATATATATATATATATATTTTTTTTTTTTCCAAAGCCAATTTCACTCCCTCTCAGGCTCTTATCAGATTAGAAATTTGGTAATTAAATTAGAAAATAAATTCTAGTGGTACATAAAACACTTAAAAACATGATTGCTTAAACCTGGTTCTTAGTTTATAACTGACCCATAAAGACTAGTCCTTTAATGTTAACCATAAACAAAGAACCTATTTGGTCTCTGAAAAGTTTATACTTTCTTTTCCATTGATTATATGTCTTTGTTCTTTCCTCTAGATCTTTCTCTTCTAAATAGCACAAATCTTTAAAGGGAGGATTGTGACAATTAAAGGTTAGAATAGAAGAATAGAAAACAACCATGACTCAAACATGGGAAAGGATTGTCATAGCCACATTGTTCTTCATAGCTAAATTTTCCTGCCACTTGTGATATGTACAAATGGATCACTTTTAGCGCCAGAAGCACTGAACAGGCTGCATATTTTGCAAAATGTTTCCCAAATTTTTGTTATGTTTATGCCACCTTGGTGGTATTTGCCATGCCCTGTGTACTACTATGTACCTACATAGTTTCCTTAACTCTGTTTTAAACTGTCTACATGTCTTAGATTTAACCTAAACAATAGTATTGGGGAAAACAAGCACTCGTTTTTATATATTTTATTTTATATTAAAATAAGTACACAATATGAAAATGAGTATCTGTCCATGTGCTACCCCTCAAATATTCCATTTCCCAGGGGAACATGTACCATACTTTAGGAAATATTACTTAGTGCTATCAAGAGTAGAGACATCCTCTCCTGCAAGATGAATAAAACGATGCCTCCTGTCAATATATCCATGGAAAAAAACTGTTGTAGTTATAGTTCCTCAAGATCTGTTTGCCTCATGTTCAGAACGCTTGGTGATTGCTTCCATTCTGTAGTCTAATCAGAAATACAAAGGATGCTTTTGCATCAGAAGCTTCTGCATTTATGCAGTGAGCACATGAAGAACTTCCCTCGGTCCCACCCAGGGAAGTCATGGCTGGGATTTGCAATAGCCCTATTTACAGTGCTGTCCACTAACAGAAATGCCCAACTGAAGGCCTGAGCTTGCAACTAATGATTGACCAGGAATTTCAATAGCTCTTTTATTGATTCTGGCATTGGAAAGAATAACGTAGTTATTTAGTATCTGAAGAGTAAATCTTCACTCCCTTTTAGTCTTGCGTTTGGAAGAGTGTTGGGGAAATAGTAAACACATTTCCTCTCAAGAGTTGCATTCCCCTTGGAGAATTTACATTCCTTCCTGACATCCTTCAAAAAGCCATAAAAACATATCAGTTCAAAGAGGGAAAGGAGAGTTAATATTTAAAGGAGCTGCTAGGAATCTATTACTCTCAGTTTAATAACAGCTACCATTTCTGGAGTGTCTGTGATATACCCAGGGCTATGGTAATTAATGTGCTTGCATTATCTCATCTATAACAATGGTCACAACAACAAAATATAGGACCTTTTATTACCATCATTTCGCAGAGGAAGAAACAAACTTAGAGAAGCTGCAGGAAGGACTCAAAGCCAGTGTTTTCTGAACCCAGACCTGAAGTTTTTAACCGTTACATATATATAAACCCTCAGTCTTTTTAAAGCATCTGCTCATTTAAATCCCAAATTAATTATCTTCCTGATTTTAGTGTACCTTTCCTTATTTGCTAATCTAATAAGAAGCATAGAACTTGATAGCCAATTAGACTAAAGAAGTCATAAGAATTAAAAAAGGAAGTTATCCCCCAAAAAGTTAATAATTACAGTACACTTACTGTATGTCAAGTGCTTTACATACATTATCAAATTTAACCCTTAATACAATCATATCATACGAATTTTACAGATGAAGAGACTGAAGCATTTGAAATGGACTTGCCTAAGATTATATAGAAGGGACATTTTAACCAGGCCATTTGACTCAAGGGCCCAAACATCTTAATTAACGTGCCAAGGAAAGCTCTCTAAAATTTGTGACAAAAAAAAGCATGTTTAAGGTACTTACATGTAGGACTGTAACCAGCTGTATCCTCATCTTCACTGGGAGCAAAGGACAAGATTCAGAGTTCTCAGCGTATCATCCCGGGTAGGCAGCTTAGTATCACCTGGGATCTTGTTTGTAATGCAAAATCTGGGCCCCACCCAGATCTCCTGAATCAGAAACCTGAGTTTGGGTCTTAGCTCCTTTTGACAGGCCTTGCAGGAAATTCTGACGCAGGCTCAAGTTAGAGAATTACTGGTTCAATTCTTTACTCCCTAACCCTAGCAGCATCTTAGGATCAGTTGGGAGTTCTGTATAAAAGTTGCCTGGGCTTGCCTCCAGAGATTCTAATTCAGTTGATCTGAGATGTAGCCTAAATGCTGGTAGTTGTAAAAATGGATCAGGTGCTTCTAATGTGTTGCCATGGTTGAGAACCAATGGCTTAATTGAAAGAGCTAACCAAGAAGAAGTGCTGTAAAAAGAGCTGAATTGGTTTAGTACCAAGAAATAAGGAGTAAACTTACTTGGATATGCCTGATATTTTTCCAGAAAGTTCTTTACTTCTAGGATTATAAAACAATTCCCTTAGTGCCTTTAAAGTTTCGTATATTTAATTTCTGGAGCATTTAAGGACACCAAGATTACTGCATATTAAATAAACCAGACTCAAGAAACCTAATAAACTGGACCTCCATAGCTCACATTGCTTTGTTGTTCTTGAAGAAATTTATCTACTAAATTTATATTTGTAAAGCCTTAAAGAATAAAATACTTGTGTCTTGATCACACGTGAGCACAATGTTGACTTTCACGTAATAGTTAACAATTGCTGTTACAACATTTTGTCTCTGTTCTCATGAAGTGTTTTGATTCATTTCTTCCAAAATAAGCAGTCAGTGCCTGTGTTCTTGACCCCCAATACTCTATGATCTGCAGTACACCTGGGGAAAACAACAGTAACAAGTCGTAGCTCTTCTCATATGACTCACAGAGGCTTTGGAGGTACTGATTGTAACCTTTGATTATATCACATACATGGATTCTATATCTTTCACAAAGAAACCATGAAGTTTTAAAACAATTATTTTCTTATATCAAATTGGCCCCACATGTTTATAGCAACACTAGTTACAGTAGCCCAAACATGGAAACAACCCACATGTCCATTAACAGATGAACGGATAAACAAAATATGGTAAATCAATACAAATGGAATATTATTCAGCCACAAAAAAGAATGAAGTACTGATACATGCTACAACATGGATGAACCTTGAAAACATTACGCTAATAAGTAAAAGAAGCCAGACAGAAAAGGTCTTATGTGATTTCATTTACATGAAATATCTAGAATAGGTAAATCCATAGGGACAGAAAGAAGATTAGTGGTTGCCAGAGGCTGTGGGTAGGAAGGAATACAAAGTGATTGCTTATGAGTACAAGGTGTCCTTTTGGTCTGATGAAAATGTTTTGTAACTACAGAGAGATAATGGTTACATAATATTGTGAAGGTTCTAAATGCCACTGAGTTTTGGCTTTAAAATGGTTAACTGTAATGTGTGATTTCACCTCCATAAAAAAAAAATTTAAATAATTGGCATGACATCTCTACACACTTGGCATCTGTGTTTTCTTTAGATTACTATGGTATCTATTTAAATATCCATTTCTTAAAAACTTTTATTTTGAAATAGAAAGCTGCAAAGGTAAGTATAGGGAGGACTCATGTACCCTTCACCCAATTTCCCCCACTGGTTACACCTTACATAACTATAGTATAGCATCACAATCAGGACTCGGACATTAATACACTATGAATATTGTTTTATGTCATTTTATAGAACATAGATTTGTGTACCACCACCATCCAAGATACAGAAATATCCCACCATCACAACAAAGATCTCTCTCTGAGTATTCTTTTATAGCTATAACCAATCTCTCCTTGACACCATTCCTAACTCCTGGCAGCCACTAATCTGGTTTTCATTTCTATAATTTTGCCATTTCAAGAATGTTATATAAATGGAATTATGTAATCTCTTGGAATTGAAGTGTTTTTTTTTTAATCTATCATACTGTCCTTGAGATCTGTCCAAGTTGTATGTATCAGCAGTTCATTCCCTTATTGCTAAGTAATAATCCATGGCATGTATGCACCACAGTTTATTTAACCATCACCTACCAAGGGACGGTTTGTTGTTTCTACCTTGGGGCTATTACAAATGAAGCTGCAATGAGCAGTTGTGAACAGATTTTTGTGCAGGCATAAATTTTCATATCACTGCAATAAATGCCCAAGAATGTGACTGCTGGATTGTATGGTAAATGTATATTTAGGGTTTTTTTTCTGTTTTGTTTTTTTTGTTGTTGTTAGAAATGAGGGTCTTGGTATGTTGCTCAGGCTGGCTGAGAACAGCCAAGATTAAGCAGTCCTCCCACCTGAGCCTCCCCTAAGTAGATGGGACTATAGGCACATGCCTCTATGCCTTGCTTAGTTTTTAAGAAATTGCCAAGCTGTTTTCAAGAGTGACCATACCATTTTTACATTCCCACCAGCAGTGTACGAGAGATCAACTTTCTCCATATCTTTACCAGCATTTGATATTGTTACTTTTTTTTTTTTTTTTTTTGGTTTTTCTAATAGTTGCATAGTAATATCTCATCATGGTCTTAATTTGCATTTCCCTAATGACTAGTGATTTTAAACACTTTCTCATATGCTTATTGGCCATGGTATCCTCTCATCAATAAAATCTCTCAAGTTTTTTCCACTTTTTTAATCAGATTATTTATAGGTTTTGAGAGTTCTTTATTGATATGGTTTGACTATGTTCCTACCCAAATCTCATCTTGAATGGTAGCTCCCATAATTCCCACATGCTGTGGGAGGAACCATGTGGGAGGTAATTGTATCATCAGGGCAGGTCTTTCCCATGCTGTTCTTGTGATGGTGAATAAGTCTCATGATATCTGATGGTTTTATAAAGGGGAGCTCCCCTGCACATGCTCTCTTTGCCTGCCATCATGTAAGACATGACTTTGCTCCTCCTTTGCCTTCTGCCATGATTGTGAGGTCTCCCCAGCCATGTGGAACTGTGAGTCTATTAAACCTCTTTCCTTTATAAATTACCCAGTCTCGGATATGTCTTTATTAGCAGCTTGAGAATGGACTAATACAGTAAATGGGTACCAGTAGTGGGGTGCTGCTATAAAGATATACAAAAATGTGGAAGTAACTTTGGAACTGGGTAACAGGCAGAGGTTGGAAGAGTTTGGAGGGCTCAGAAGAAAGATAGGAAAATGTGAGAAAGTTTGGAACTTCTTAGAGACTTGTCAAATGACTTTGACCAAAACGCTGATACTACTATAGACAATGAAATTCAGGCTGAGGTGGTCTCAGATGGAGATGAGGAACTTGTTGGGAACTGGAATAAAGGTAACTCTTGCTATATTTTAATAAAGAAACTGGTGGCATTTTGCCCCTGCCCTAGAGATAGGTGGAGCTTTGAACTTGGGAGAGATGATGTAGGATATCAAGTGGAAGAAATTTCTAAGTAGCAAAGCATTCAAGAGGTGACAGAGCATAAAAGTTTGCAAAATTTGCAGCCTGACAATGCAGTAGGGAAGAAAAACCCATTTTCTGGGGAGAAATTCATGCTGGCTGCAGAAATTTGCATAAGTAAGGAGTCAAATGCTAAATACCAAGACATGGGTGGGGGTTGAGGGGGGTACATCTCCAGGCATGTAAGATACCTTCATGGCAGCCCATCCCACCACAGGCCTGGAATCCTCCGAAGGAAAAATGGTTTAATGGGCCAGATCTAGGGCCTCTCTGCTCTATGCAGCCTCCAAACATGGTGCCTTGCATCCCAGCTGTTTCAAGTCCAACCATGGCTAAAAGGGGCAAATGTACAGCTCAGGCTGTTGCTTCAGAGGGTGCAAGCCCCAACTCTTGGTGGTTTACATGAGGTGTTGGGTCTCTGAGTGCACAGAAGTCAAGAACTGAGGTTTGAGAACCTCTGCCTAGATTTCAGAAGATGTATGGAAATGCCTGGATGTACAGGCAGAAATTTGCTGCAGGGGCAGAGCCCTCATGGAGAACCTCTGCCAGGGCAGTGTGGAAGGGAAATATGGGAGTAGAGCCCCCACAAAAAGTCCCCACTGGGGCACTGCCTAGTGGAGCTGTGAGAAGGCCACCATCCTCCAGACCCTAGAATGGTAAATCCACCAATAGCTTGCACTGTGAGCCTGGAAAAGCCGCATACACTCAATGCCAGCCCATGAAAGCAGCCAGGAGGGGAGCTGTACCCTGCAAAGTGAGAGTGGTGAAGCTGCCCAAGGCCATGGACTCCCACCTCTGGCATCAGCGTGTCCTGGATGTGGGACATGGAATCAAAGGAGATCATTTTGGAACTTTAAGGTTTAATGACTGCCCTGTTGGATATAGGACTTGCATAGAGCTTGTAGCCCCTTTGTTTGGGCCAATTTCTCCCATTTGGGACAGGTATATTTACCCAATACCTGTAACTCCATTGTATCTGGAAAGTAACTAACTCGCTTCTGATTTTATAGGCTCCTAGGCAGAAGGAACTTGCCTTGTCTCAGACAAGAGTTTTGACTACGGACTTTTGAGTTAATGTTGAAATGAGTTAAGATTTTGGGGGATTGTTGAGAAGGCATGATTTGTTTGGAAAAGTGAGGACATCAGATTTGGGGGAGGCAGGGGCAGAATGATATGGTTTGATTGTGTCCCCTCCCAAATGTCATCTTGAATTGTAGCTCCCATAATTCCCATGTGTCTTGAGAGGGACCCAATGGGTGATAATTGCATCATGGGGGCAGGTCTTTCCCATGCTGTTCTCATGACAGTGAGTAAGTCTCACAAGATCTGACAGCTTTATAAAGGGGGTCCCCTGCACATGCTCTCTTTGCCTGTCACCAGACATGACTTTCTTCTCCTTTGCCTTCTGCCAAGATTGTGAAGCCTCTCCAGGCATGTGGAACAGTGAGTCCATTAAATCTCTCTTTTTTTTTTTTTTTTTTTTTTTTTTTTTTTGAGACGGAGTCTCGCTGCATCACCCAGGCTGGAGTGCAGTGGTGCAGTCTCAGCTCACTGCAAGTTCCGCCTCCTGGGTTCACACCATTCCCCTGCCTCAGTCTTCCAAGTAGCTGGAACTACAGGGACCCACCACCACGTCTGGCTAATTTTTTGTATTTTTAGTAGAGACAGGGTTTCACTGTGTTAGCCAGGATGGTTTCGATCTCCTGACCTCACAATCCGCCCACCTCGCCCTCCCAAAGTGCTGGGATTATAGGCATGAGGCACTACGCTTGACCAATCTCTTTCTTTATAAATTGCCCAGTCTCAGGTATGTCTTTATTCGCAGCATGAGAATGGACTAATACATTTATATATTCTATGTATGACTTATTTTTGGTCAGATATATTGTTTACAAATATTTTCATCTGTCTGTAGTTTGTCTTTTTATTTTCTTCATTACTTAATTATTAATTTATTTTTTTAATTATTACCCAGATAACTAAACTGAGAGTACACAAAAAGCAAACTACAAAGAAACATCCTTCATTATTATACAAGCAAAAATTTTAAACAAAATATTAAGTAGAATTCAAAAACATATAAAAATAATTATAGGAGCAAGTTGGTTTATCTTAAGGATACAAGACTCATTTAATATCTGAAAATCAACCTAGTTGATTTTGGCCTAACTAACCTAGTTAGGTTTTGGCCTAACTAAATGGCAATGTGAGTTTGGCTAACATGGAAAACACTGGGAGGATTAGATTTGGGAAAGGCAGAGACCAGAAGCTTTGATTCAGACATGTTAAGTTTGAGATACTTATTAAAGAGCTAGCTAGTAAGCAGTTGGATATATGATCTAGAATTCAGAAGAAAGGTTCATAATAGAGATATAAATCTGGTGATTGTTCCTGGGTATATTGATGATATTGGAAGTTATGAGAGTGCAGACCACATCAAGAGAGTAAGAGTAGACAGGGAGGAGGAAAAGTCGACAACTGGGCTTTGAGGGACCCCAGTGTTAAGAGATTAGGAAAATGAAGATACATCAGCAAAGGAGCCTACAAAGGAGTAGTCGGTGAGGCAGGGAAAAAACAGGGAGGTGTATGTCCTGGAAGTCAAGTGAAGTGTGTGTTTCAAAGAGGAGGATGTTCACTATAGCAAATGTGTAGCTTTTAGATCAAGTAAGAGGAGGACTGAGAATTGACCAATGGTTTTAGCAACATGGAAGCGGACGACATCCTCTCAAAGATCAGTTTCAGAAGAATAATGAGAGTCAGAGGTGCTGATGCTGATGCTGATTAGAGTTGATTTAAGAAGGACTGGAAGGCAAGGAGCTGGCATTTTCCAATGAATAGTGACCCCTTCTCAAAGAGATTTGCCTTAAATAGCAATACCAATCTCAGAGAAGGAGGTCTGCATAAAAGGCATTTAAATTTTATTTTATTTTATTTATTTTTTATCTTATTATTACTATTTTTTGAGATGGAGTTTCACTTTGTTGCCCAGGCTGGAGTGCAGTGGTGTGATCTTGGCTCACTGCAACCTCTGCCTCCCAGGTTCAGGCGATTCTCCTCCCTCAGCCTCCCAAGTAGCTGGGACTATAGGCACGTGCCACCATGTCCAGCTAATTGTTATATTTTTAGTAGAAATGAAGTTTTATTCTGTTGGCCAGGCTGGTCTTGAACTCCTGACCTCAGGTGATCCACCTGCCTCAGCCTCCCAAAGTCCTGGGATTACAGATGCACCCGGCCTAAAAATGTTTTGCACTGCATTTTCTGCTAAGTTTATGGGTCAGTGAGAACACAAAATTTAAACCCTTAGTTCTGGCATGAAAAATGCTAACCTGGACACATTGACCTCTTGAATATTGGCTCGGATCTTATTTGTATACCTTGCTATGCCAGTAGAGTTACTGAAACAATATCTTTGAATTTGCCAATAAATTATCCTAAGCTCTCTTGCACAAATAAGCAAGCTTTCCTCTAAGAAGCAGTGCTGCCAGAAAATAAGTCTAACTGTGGACACATGAATGCAATATAACCCTTTTACTTGGCTTTACAATTTATTTAAACAGTGAATTACATTTTTATGGCAAAAATTTTGTAGTTTCCTATTAAAGGGGACATAAATCTCCAAGATTTATGCTTGGAGATAAATACATTCATATATAAGTAGTTTTACATCTTAAAAGAATAAATTACTAGAAGAAAACATAGATGAATTTCTTTATATCCTTAAATTAAGATTTTTTTAAGTCTAGAATCAATTTTAAAAATTAATCATTTTGATTACCAATAAATATGAAAAGTCTAAATACCAAATCAAAAAGACTCTTATGACCAAAATAAAATGACAGAGAAAAAAATAATTGGAATTCATAGAATAAAAGAAAAATGCAAATTAAAACTATACTAAGCAATCACTCTAAACAATCATGATGGCAAAAATTCAAAAGTTAGACTATATCTAATTGTTGACAACTTTATGGGGAAACTGACAGTCATACATCACAGATGGAAGTGACAGTAAAACTCTACTAAAAATTTGGTAAGTTTCATTCAATTACAAATGCATTTATACTTTGACCCAAGATTTTGCTGCAGAGAATTATCCTACAGAAGCATGTAACAAAATAATGAATGTTCAAGGCTGTTCACTAACACCTTGTTTGTAATAGCAAAACAACCCAAGTATCATCAACTGTGAACTTTTGGATGATAGGTGGAACTGTGGAACATCCACTCAGAGAACACTATGCAGTTATAAAAATTAAGGAGGTTGCTCTCTAAGTGTGGACACAGAAAGATTTCCAGGATATATTACTAAGCGAATTTTTAAAAAGTCATAAAATAGGATATACAGTATGATATCTTTTATTTTTAAAGGGGGTGACTAGAGTGGACAGGGACAGAGACTGGAAATGGAAATTCTTAATTTTATGGCTTTCATTTTTGAATCATATCAATGTATAAACTATTCAAATTTTCAAAATTGAATAAAATAGAAACAAAGAAGAACTGGAGTGAAATTCTGATTCACTTATAAACTATGGAACCTTGAACAGTTAACCAACTTGGTTTCTTAGTCTCTAAAATTGAAAACAAATCTTGCTTAAGTCATTTTTTTTTAACAAATGATATAATATATTTGAAAATGTCTTTGAACCATGAAATGGCATAAAGGGAAAGCATATTATCTTTTATTTTTATTTTTCTTAAAATGACTTGCTGGCAAACATATAACAAAAGTAGGTAATAATCTCATCAAGTATACGGGCACAGAAACATCTAATATTCAGCCTAAGTGTTTTTTTCATTCTTCTCATTCTTCATTAATTCTTCAGTCATTTTTCTCAAAAAAAAAATTTTCATCCATAAAAACATTTAATCAGGCCTGGAACTTGTTAGAGAACAGAGAGTGGAAACAAAAGGGTTGAATCACTGGAACTATAGCCCTTCCAAATTCATCCTTCCAGTACCGCTGCTTTCTTCCTTCTGTTGGCTGCTAGGTGGCTGTGTTACAGTAGGTAGTCAGTCATACTATGCAGGGTAGGAGAAGACCCTTCCTTATCCCACCAGGAATGTCAGACAACCATCAAGTGATGGTCAGGCAGTTGTTAAATTGTCTCTCTAAAATAATTATTGGTCACAGCCAGCACCAAGGAAAGGCAGTCTCCCAATAGATAGAAAAAAAAAACAAACTGAAACTAGTGATCAGCAGCTTCTCAATAAGATCTCAGGAGTTGGGTGAGTGGGCTCAAGCATGTGCACTAAGAGACAAAGTGGCAGAGTTTAACTAGTATATGACCTTCCTCTAGGAACACTCACTTGGTAAGGGAAAACACCTCAAGTGAGCGTGTGCACAGCTTCAGTAAACACACTGCGCATGTGACCCCTCCAAGTGCTGGCCGGCCACTGTGTGTGCGGGCAGCTCACCACAAGGGGAGATCAGGCGAGAAGTAATGCAACCCTGGAAGCATGCCAGTGTATAAACCCCAGGTTAAAGGCCCGACAGCACACTTGAATCTCTCAAGTCTCTTGCTTGGCCCTCTTCCATGTGTACTTTACTTCCTTTTGTTCCTGCTCTAAAACTTTTTAATAAACTTTCACACCTGCTCTGAAACCTGCCTTGGTCTCTCACTCTGCATTATTCCCCTTGGTTGAATTCTTTCTTCTGAGGATGCAAGAATTGAGGTTGCTGCAGACGCCTATGGATTCACTGCTGCTAACAGCTGTGTGGATGCCTTTGGCCTCTCCGCTTGCTGCCAACCAGAGAATTCACTTTTACCCAGAGTAGCAGCACATTCTTACTTCTGCCCACAACTTTCGTCATCTCTGCTGTCCTCTTTGCCACTAAATCTTCTATTTCTGGGCTCTCCAGCCTGAGGAATGGCAGTCAGGAACAGGGGCCATCAACAAGTCACAGGAATGGCTCTTCAGATTCACTTCTCATCACCTCTTATACAGCACAGAGCTGCAGCTTCTCCTGCTCCCATTTGTCCCCCTTGTACAGAGTGCAAACTCCTCCTGGGAAGCCTAGGACTGCTAGGCCCAGCCACTGCTCTAACCACTTCTTTGTTCTAGCCTAATAGTGTGACTTTTTTCTTCAGGCCTCTTGTACCTGCTCTCATAAGAGATAAATTTTTATGATTCCTGTACCCTTGTCTTTGGTCAGCAGTGAGGGGCCTTAGTATCCCATCTCATCACCCACCCTAACCCCACTTCCTCCTTTCCCTTCCACATTTGGGCACTCCGATTTCCCTGCAGATGGACCCATAGCTCCCTGTTCTCATTTCACATGTGTCACCAGCCTATAAAGTTTTCTCTACACACATACCTCTCAATTCAGGCCCACTCTTCATTTCAAAAGAGTGACTCAGGGGCAGCTGCAAACACTGTAGACCTTCCCTGAGATCGCTGCTAAGCAACAATACAATTCCAGAAGAGTAAGCTCCAGCCCCACTTGATGAATATTAGATTTTTCAAAAGAATGAAATTTGAAATTTTTTGACTTAATTTGTTTTAAGTATGATTATCATATGACACTCTGAGACACTATAAACAGAGTAGAAAATTCCCTCAAATTTCATCACACACACCAGTACATCACCTACCCAGTCATGGGATCAATCGGAGAGGAAGAAAAAAATGTCAATTAAAAAAAATCAAACCAAGAGCATAAAGTTTTAACATCACAATTACTCAGGTCAATCTCTGAAAGGAAAGTTCATAAAAACCATAAAATAAACCTATTTCTAAATTGCAGAATTGAAAGAAATCTGTATATTTATTTTGGTGAATCCTCTATTAAAAAGAGAAAAAGGTCAGGCGCAATGGGTCACGCCTATAATCTCAGCACTTTGGGAGGCTGAGGCGGGTGGATCACTTGAGGTCAAGAGTTCGAGACCAGCTTGACCAACATGGTAAAACCCCATCCCCACTAAAAATGCAAAAACTAGCTGGGTGTGGTGGCAGGCGCCTGTAATCCTAGCTACTCAGGAGGCTGAAGCATGAGAATTGCTTGAGCCTGGGAGGCGGAGGTTTCAGTGACCCAAGACTACAACACTGCACTCCAGCCTGGGTGACAGGGAGAGACACTGTCAAAAAAAAAAAAAAAAAAAGAGGAAAAGCATCAATATACATCTTGCCAGACTGCCATAGGAAAGATAAAGCATGCATCTCTAATACCATTATCAATATAAGCCTTCCAGGTTCAACAATAGTTGGAAGTTAATAAGTGTACCACAATCTGCTGAATTATTTTTTCCTGATCTTGGAGCTCAATTTGTTAGAAATGTTGTATGTTTCTTATGTATACTCAAGGTCCCCACAAAGGCCTGAGGCCATAGAATCAGTGTGGTTTCACTACCAAGTTTCAACAACTTCCATGGAATGTTTCTAGATTACACTGGAAGCTGTTTGTTATAAACACTTCCTTATGCTTCTGTCTTCCACTGAGCTGAAAAGATCTCTTTTCTTTCTGGTCTTCAGCCATTGCTAAAGTGCTAACCTATCTGTCCTTGTCCCACTTCCTGGATGCCATGTCCTGTAACTTTGTGCTTCGACCTCAGCGTGACAGCTGTTCCCATGGTTTTGGCTGGAGCTGTTGCATTTACCCAGCAAAAACTGTTGGCTCCTCTCACTTACTGTAGTCCTGCTGCTCTTGGCTGCAAGCCTCCTGACAGATTGCCCTAGCAATTTTATTAGGTAAAAGACCCTGAGGGAAGCTTGTCCCATGTAACGGGACTACACAATGTTACTGACATCTTCTCACCAAGAGAGCAAATATTTCTGCCCAGACCACTAAGTCTCATGCTCATGACTTCAAAATGGGTCCATTGTCTATAAACAGCCATGATGCAGTGAGAATAATTAATTCCATGCCATTGTAGGTGAATTAGGAACCCAAAATACAGGTTACGGGCTCACCATTTTTTTTGTTTCACAATTAGTCTAGGAGATGGATAGTTATTAAATAAATTATAAATTAAAAAATGTTTCCTGGAGTCATTTTGGAGGTTCAAAAAATACATGATCAATTATAAAGAAGGTAAATTTAAAAATCTTGATATTCTGAAGTGTGTGATCGACATAAATCCCTTCATTTTGCAGAGAAGAAAACTGAAGCTCAAGGATTTGCTCCAGGTCATTTTGGCATTTAACTGGAAGCTGCTTGACTCACTCCCATAATACATTCAACCGTATTTTTTATAATTTATATCCTGAAAAACTGGATCCAAATTAGAATTTCAATATCAACTACAAAAGGCAAATTTTATTTTTTTTACTTTGAATGTTCATTTCTGAAATCGATTTGGCAGAATGTTTTCTCCTTTCCCTTTTTTCTCATTCTTACCTGATTTTTATATTAAAAAATACTTTCCAATCCCATGATAGGGTTATCCAACACCTGTAAGGGAATTGGAGATCTTCAAAATAAATCCCTACCTGGCAAACCAAATAAAACATGACTATAAATAATCATGGCCATAAAAACTGGACTCACTTGCCCAGGGCCTAAGAGAAATCAGATCAGTAAAAGAAATTAGAGAGAAGATACAGACGGGGTCAGGCGAGGGCAAAGACAGAGTGATCTGTTTTTCTTCTCATATCCCTCTACTTCTGGGGTGTGCGGGTGAGGGAGGTGGGAGCTTTGTGGTAGGGAGAATGGTGATTCTATTTTCCACCATCAGTATTATATTTGTAATCTCTCACCTGAACAATATGAAATCTATTAAAGTACATAAATAATTCATGGGCTAGGCGTGGTGATTCATGCCTATAATCTCAGCACTTTGGGAAGCTGAGGTGGGTGGATCGCCTGAGGTCTGGAGTTCGAGACCAGCCTGGCCAACAGAGCCAAACCCCGTCTCTACTAAAAATACAAAAACTAGTGAGGCATGGTGGTGAGCGTCTATAATCCCAGCTACTCGGGAGGCTGAGGCAGGAGAATCCCTTGAACCCAAGGCGAAAGTTACAGTGAGCTGAGATCGTACCACCTCACTCCAGCCTGGGCATAAGAGCGAAACTATGTCTCAAAAAAAAAAAAAAAAAAAAATGAAGAAGTCATAGACTCCAGCTGTGTTCCCAGAGACCTGGGTTCAAATTCTGCCCTGACATTTAGCTGTGGTGTGCTTTAAACAAAGGTTCTTGTTTTGCTCCAAACTCAAGTTTCTTTCTTTATAACAGGGCAGTAACCATACCGTCCTCCCAGGGGTTGTAATGAGGATGAAATGAGATAGCACAAGCAGAACACCTGGTATTCATAGAGGCCCAATTAGTGCAGTTTTCATTTGTTTTTATAAAGTAAGACTGTATTAATAAATAGGAAGGAAAATGCAAACAGTACGGAGTAAATCAGATTGTTGGTTTTGTTTCTTTGCAGACTAGTGATGTTTAAAAAACCTTTCCAAGAATACTATAAATTTTCCCAAACTCCAAGCACAGTGAAATTCCTCTTAATGCCACTTGAAAGTTCACTGTGTTTGAGAAATTATATCTGGGGACACCACGTTTGATACAAGAGACTGGAGAAAAAATTCTTGGCCTGGCTCACTCTTGACCCTTTGAGATTTATCTTCTTTCCTTTTTCCTCTTTTTCCTCTTCCCTCTTCCCTGCTCCTCCATGCCAGCCCTCTCCCTCCCTCCTCCTCCACTTCTCCTCCTCCTCCTCCTCCTCCTCCTTCTTCTTCTCCCTCTCCCCTCTCCCTCTCCCTCTCCCTCTCCCTCTCTCTCCCTCTCCCTCTCCCTCTCCCTCTCCCTCTCTCCCTCTCCTGTCCTTCTTCTTCTTCAGCTGGCCTTCTTCTTCTTCTTCTTCTTCTTCTTCTTCTTCTTCTTCTTCTTCTTCTTCTTCTTCTTCTTCTTCTTCTTCTTCTTCTTCCTCCTCCTCCTCCTTCTCCTGGCACTGCCCAGATAACTTCCTAGGCAGAAATCCAGTCACCTGTATGGCTAGCAGCTTGTGTGCCCTCCTGCAATAGGTTTAGTAAGAACTGAAACAGGATGAAGCCTAAATGGAGGAGAACTTATTCCGCACACGCACACTCCCACCCCTCCCAGTCCCAAAGCGAGCCCTTCTGTAACCTTTGCTGTGACCCTCCTTTCCTTTGTGGCTTGACCTATTCATCTGTTCAGGGAGAGGGTGGAAGGTCACTGGGTGGAACCAACTAATTGCACTAGGAAATCTCCCAGTAATGCAAGAACATTGGGGAAAACCAGGAAAGAAAAAAAATAGATTCACGAAGGAGAAACTACTGCCAAAAGTTGCGACTGAATCTTGTTGGACTTATTTAGAGCATCTTGCTTTGCATATAAATATGAAACCAAACAAATCTCTAAGCCAGCCTGTTTAGACAAAGTTGACATTTCAATGGAAACTAAAACTGTGCCTCAATGATGCCAAGATATCTGGATAAAAAAATTAAAAACTGCATCAATAAACAATTATCTGTTAAACCTATTACCCAAGTCCAACCCTCTGCCCAGGCACTGATGAGAGGATAAGAAGCAGAACAATAGTCTTTCTCATCAAGGAGCTTGCAGTGTGGAGCAGAGATTATTAATAATAGCATCCTAGCTAAAATAGCCCACCATCTTCTTTTATCTATATCTATGACTGTATCTACATCTCTATCTCTGTCTTTACCTCTGTCCCTGCCTATCTATATCTATCCCACAAGAAAGAGAGAATTTATTTTCTAAGTCATTTTCTTCCCTCTAGAATGTATGCCCGTGAGAAAAGGGGCTTGGTTTTATTTATTGCCATATTCCCCACCTAAGAATTGAGTCTAACGTGATACTCAATAAATGTTTATTCATTGAAATAATGATATAGATCAAAAAGATGTTAACAGGAGACACCAGCAAATCCTCATGGAGAAAGGATATCTTCAGCTGAACCATGAAGGACAGACAGAATTTGGATGGATAAGAGGAAGACAGCATTCCAGGTATGGGCATATAGGAAATGTGGGGGAAATATTCCCACTCTCTCTAAAAGAATGTGTAGGACACCAATGTCTTCCTGCTTGGATTTAGGAAGATAAAATATTAGAATTATTTCCTCAATTCACAGATGTTACCATTAGTCAAACATGGCCTTCAAGTACTTAGGTTTTTAGAAGTCTATAATCCAAGACCTTCATTCCAAGAATGAATACTCCTTGTTTATCAGAAAACCTAAAAGTCACATTTTAGGAAATTGAGAAGAGACACAGCTATTGGAGATGCCTACCTTGTACTCTGATATCCACTTTGGTCTCTGGTCCCTTTTGTCCCTCCTGCTTTATGGGCCACCTGGAGTGAAACTCAGTGTGAACTTCTTTCCTCTTTATACACTAAAACTATTCTTGTGTTCAGTTAATTAACAATAAACAAACAAACTCTGAAGCTAGAAACTCTGCCTCCTATGTGTTCGACTGTCCACATGACCTCCCCCACATACCCATTCTTTGTTCATCACCCAAGATTCTAGGCACAAGGTCTTCTGATATGAAGAAGCCATATCAGAAGGGTTAATTCTGAAGCCTGCTTATCATTGCTGAAGAAATCCATGAGTATATTACAGAGCCCAAAATTAGAAGCCAAGAATCAAAGTCATTTCTTATTTAAGGAAAGGATCTCGGAAATAAAATACGCTTATTATTTCCATCTTGAAACATACTAGCTGCTATGAGCTATAGATGTGTAAAGTGTCTAGCTATGTGCACCCATCGCTATTATAGGAAGGAAGATCTAGGTTTAATTTGAGCTATGTTAAAAATCTATAATAGCAATGGGTAACATGGGTAATGGTGGACTATAGATAGAAATAAAGTTCAGTTAATCCTGACCGTGGACCATTTCAGCGCATTACAAAACAAACACACCTTCCAAGTAATCTTTGCAGCTCAAATAGTCTGGTATTAATGCTTCTGTTGAGGCAGTCATTTTTATATAAATAAATATTTGTTTGGCAGTGTAAATTATCAGGCTGGTAAAAACATGGTTGCATTCTGTAGCCTTTCATTTCTCTTTTTGAGCTTCTCTTTCCCCTGCCATCCCTTAATTCAAAGATTCACCTCTGCCCTGAATTCTCACATTGTACATTTTTCCTGGTGGCTCTCAGTCAATTTGCCTACAGACAATTTTCCAATGCATAATTAGCCAAAAGGTAATTTCCTAAATGACTACTTCCCTGAAAGCAGTTCTGTGAAAGGGATAGCTTTTTGCAAATTGCCGTTTGGTAAAATGGTCCATGTTTCTCCCTTGATGAGTGACCTTATCTATTCAGAGAGAACTACCACTATATTCTTATGTCTCCCACATCTATATCACTTAAATATTCAACTTGTATGTTCCATAGACACATTAAAATTAATAGATCTAAAATCTTCTCAGTTCTTTGTTCCAAATTATTTCTCCAGTATTTTAGAGCTCATTTATCGTTATAGATTCATTCATCTTCTCACCTTCCGCATGCAATCAATTGCCTACCTGCTGATTTTAACCTTTTAATTAAGTAGGAGAATGACATCCATGAAAATTGCATTTCCCATGGGTTCCTAAGTGCTTCTCAATCAATCACCTTCTCTTCATAACTGCTCTCTACCGATAGAGGTCAAATCCATTCCTTCTCTCTCTAGACTAAGGCAGGCCTATTACAATGAGCTCATGTTTAATCCACTTTCATCTAATTTTTCACCTCTTACATTCCTCCTCTCCTCTGCTACTAGAATGAACTACTTCCCACATTTAAAATTACTCAGAGACTCCCTGCTGTCTATAGCAGAGATTCCCAAAAGTATGCTTCATGAAACCCAAATCCTGAAAGACATTGTGTTCAAATATGTTGAGAAAACGCTGCATGTGATATATATACATATCTCCTCCCCTTGCAAAATCACAGAGGCCACTGACATAGCAAAAGTCCAGAAAACACTTGAGGCAAAGAAACCTGCCTGTCATTGCTGCGATAGACTGAGTGTTTGTATTCTCCCAAACTCATATGGTAAAACCTTAAGCTCTATGGGATGGTATTTGGAGGTGGGACTTTTGGGAAGTGATTAAGTCATGAGGATGGAATACTCATGGAATGGGGTTAGTGCCCTAATAAGATGACTAGCTTTCCCTCTTTCTGCCATATGAGTATAAAACAAGGAGCAGTCTAAACCCAGTAGAGGACCCCGTCAAACCCTAACTACGCTGGCAATCTGATCTCAAGCTTACAACCTCCAGAACTACAAGAAACAAATTTCTGTTGTGTATAAGCCACCCAGTCTATGATTCTTTGTTATAGAAACCCTAACTCAGATAATCGTCTAATCCAGCATATCCCATAAGCATTTGACCAATGATCTCTTCTTTTCCACGTAACAATTATTAACAACCCGTGGAACATATTTTGAAAATGCAGGCATCTGGGGATCTGAACATGCTCCGGAGTGAAGTAAGATGACTGCCCAGCCCACTACTGCTGCTTTGATTCCTGCCCCCTTTCACTCCAGAGTTTGCATTCCGGGAATCCTGTAGCACTTGCAGTTCCTTACAAGCAGCACATCCCTCCAACATTTGGCATGTTGCTCCATTTACCTGAAATGCCCTATTCTAAACTCACCCCCTACTTCTACCTTCTGACTCACTCCCACTTATCGTTCAAAACATGTCTCAAGTTTCATCTCTTCTAGAAAACTTTTTCTGACCTTTCCGATCTGGCTTTGGTTTTTCTCATAGTGTCCTCACATTCATAGTAGCACTTACTTTACTTACTTTTAACTAAAACGAATTTCCCTCATTTATACAATCTCCTCAGAGACCAAATCATTAGTACTTAGTAAGTGCTCAATAAATAGTTGTTGAACTGAAATAAACAGGACCACAGTGAATGCAATAAATGATAAAACAATGAAGTTTTTAAGAGTGTATAAAATATTATAATCCCTCAATATTTCAAAAATACATTTGGAAAACTGTTTTCTTTTTGGAAAAGTAGTTTATAGTGTGTACTGTATTATTTAATTAATGCCATTCCATTTATTAATGTTGTTCGTGATTTTTCATGCAATTACCCTCTCTCATTTGCATTTACATATTTCAACCATTCTTGTCAGATATTCAAATATTTATTCTCTATTAAGAATGAGGAAGAAAAATAAACTGCCAAAAATATTCACTGTAGCAACTTCCTACTGTGGAAATTAGCAACACCGCTTTGCATCTTGAAATATAAATACTACCCAAAATCAATGTAAGGATGCAGAGTCTGTGTCTTTGCTTGACTTGATTTAAACAACAGCTGTTCTTCATTTTATTTGTCTCAAACCCACCAAACCTGTTTGGGCCGTGAAGCGGGTCTCAGCCAAGCCTCCTATGTTTAGCTGTATATAAAAGATGACAGCTTTTCTTCTGGGTAAAATTAACTCATGCCACATGTTTCCCCTTAAACCTTAAACCCCTTGTATTCAAGATCTAGGTTTCCAAGATCGAGCAGAGACCATTAACAAAGTTTGACATTGTTATCAATTTATTTATGGATACAGGTTGTGCTTATACATATATTTATAATAAAGATTTGAGTGAAATATTCACATTTCCAAAGTTACTTACCTCATATTAAAGAAGCTATCCCTCTCGTTTACTCATTTATCATTCAGCCAGTTAACAAATATATGCTGAGCACCTACCATGTGCCAGGACTCTGCTGTCAGAAAGGCCACAGTGAGATAATACTAGTAATAATACTACAAATAATAGCTCTCTCTATCTTGGGCATATATAATGTATAAAGCTCCATGCTAAGTCATGTATGTGTACTATCTCATTTGATCTTTTCAACAAGCATGTGTGCTAAGTGCATTGCTATCCCTTTTCATATATTAGAACATCAAAACTTAGAGACATCAGTTCAGCACTCAAGGTCACAGAGCTAGCAAATGGCAGACCCATGGTTTGAATCCAGACAGTCTGTCTCCTGAGAAGCCCCTGTGCTTAGTTTCCAGGCAAAACCGCCAGGCAGTGACCACAGAATGCCACTCTACCATCAAACTTCCCACAGACATCTTCACCCAACCACTGTCACACTGCCTTCTAAACAGCATTGAGTAGGAACCATTTCAGGAGGTTTTGAGGTGACAAAGGCTTAGAGACTAAAATTAAAATGTGTTTGTTTTTTAATCAAACAACTTTGGAGCATATGGTGCTGGTGAGTGTTCAATGAATATTAACTGATTGTAGTTAATAGTAAACTGTAGTTAATGTGGTTGTACTGTGTGACCTTTGAGGTACCTTTCAACCCAGGAGTTTATGTGATTAAAGAGGTGGCTTAATCTAGTTGTGTCTAGATTCCATCTCCAGAATCTCTCTTGAAAAATCACATATAATTCAGGCTCTTTTCCAAGGAATAGACTGGACTAAGCAACACACTTTATATTTATATTTATATTTATATTTATATTTATATTTACCTAAAGAGGTTACTCGTAGATGACAGTCCAGTTAGGTACATATTGGTTTCAACTGGTATCCTATGAGAAAATTGAAATCAAGATTAACTATTACAGCTAACATCAGCCATCGTGGTGGTGTACATCTATAGTCCCAGCTACTTGAGAGGCTGAGGCAGAAAAATTGCTTGAACCCAGGAGTTTGAGCTCAACTTGGACAATGTAGCAAAACAGTCTCTAAAAAAATTTTTTTAAAATATATCTCATATATTGTATGGCATCAGGAAAGGACAGTCAGGAAAAAGTACTAGTTTATCCAATTGTATAATATATGACTTTATGACTTTTCTAGATAAGTAAGCTATTTCAAAATGGTGATAATAGGTTTTTGTTTGTTTGTTTTTTGTGTGTGTGTTTTGTTTTTGTTTTTGTTTTTTTAAGAAAGAGACTCTGTGTCTCTTTCTGTTGCTCAGGCTGGAGTGCAGTGGCATGATCTCAACTCACTGCATCCCCTGCCTCCTCAATTCAAGTGATTCTTCTGCCTCAGCCTCCTGAGTAGCTGGGACTACAGGTATGTGCCACCACACCCAGGTAAGTTTTTGTAGTTTTAGTACAGACAGCATTTCACCATGTTGACCAGGGTGGTCTCAAACCCATGGCCTCAAGTGATCTGTGTACTCCGGCCTCCCAAAGATAAACGGTTTTTATAGACCCAACATACTAGAAGTTGCTTCATAAGAATTTGACCAGCGACAACAATTTAAAGGAATTTGGTGCACTGAATTGTGGTGGATTCTGAATGTACGAAAATTGCAATTCCCTGATGTTCATCATGTATATTTCCTGCCCCATTTTATCCCCCCGGCCCATTTAGCTATATTGTCTCCCCATAGGCCAAACAACAAGAGTGCTTAAGCAGTGTATTTCCTGGCTAATTTATTAAGATGGTTTCTTGGGTTATACAATATTCCCAGACCAAAGGCTACTCACTGGCAAGAGAAAAGTATCCCTTTTTTTAATTGACAAGGAAAAAATATCTGAATGAATTCCAAGCTATTTGACCACTTTGACCTGGTCTTAGACCTTATTCACATTTCCATGAGCTCAGAGGTGAACTCCAAATCCCACTTTGGGTTTAAGTTTTGTTTAAAATACTGTTCGGTGGAAAAGAGTCATTCTTCTAGCTGTCTTGGAATTTGAATGTCAGTAAGCTGATAACAAGGTACCAAGGTGACAGGTTGCTATAACACATACAGTCCATGTCCATTTATGCACAGAAAAGACTAGCTCTGAGCTTCATGGCAAGAATTGAAATGTTATGCACCAATTTCTAGGTTCTAAATGTATCTTTTCCCCTGTGGGAAATAACATTTTCACAAGAATTTTGGAGCTGGGTCAACCAGTGACCTGAAATTACATTAAAGTCCAGGGTCTTTATGTCCCTTAAGGAGGTATTTACAGCAAACCAAATAAAATACAGAAGCCAGAGAAACTTCGAGCAATAATATAGCCATGCTATAATTACTGCCATTTAAGAAAAATAAAGTTTGTGTGACTAGAATCAGAGAGTACACCAACTGTTTACGCTCCTGATGGAAATGTTCCAACTCAAATCTGCCTCGTGATTAAAAGGGCTATCCCTGAGAAACATAGATTTTGCTTCAGTCCTGCCTCTGCCACTCACTGGGTGACCTTGGGTATGTTACAGAAGTCTCAGTTTTCACAATTGCACCTCATAGAATTGTAACGTGGTTTAAATGTGATAATGCATTTAGAAGTTCTTGTTAACACTTGTTGGCACACAGAAAGCACTCAGAAAATACTGGCTGCCCGGTTTTACTCATTCAACCAAACAATTGTGAACAGTCTACAATTATCACGGACTAAGCTATGGGAACAAACAAACAAAAGATGACAGTAGAGTGAAAACATTGTTTTTAAGTTTTGTTCTTTTATTTTTTTTGAGACGGAGTCTCGCTCTGTGGCCCAGGCTGGAGTGCAGTGGTGCGATTTCGGCTCACTGTAAGCTTCGCCTCCCGGGTTCACGCCATTCTCCTTCCTCAGCCTCCAGAGTAGCTAGGACTACAGGCGCCCGCCACCGCGCCCGGCTAATTTCTTTTTGTATTTTTAGTAGAGACGGGGTTTCACCGTGTTAGCCAGGATGGTCTCGATCTCCTGACCTCGTGATCCACCCGCCTCAGCCTCCCAAAGTGCTGGGATTACAGGCGTGAGCCACCGCGCCCGGCCAAGTTTTGTTCTTTAAATTTTTGTGTTCCCGGGTATTTTTCCACAGGCCCTCCTTCCATTAATGGTTTGTAAGGTCTTCTAAAACTGAATGTTCTAGCTGTAGTTTCTTTTGAATGGCTTGTAGGGCACAATGATTACTAGGTGGTTGGCTAATTTTTCTCTGCCACAGGCCAGTTGTGACATTTATGAGGCATATGCTCAACCAAAAGCAAAGGAGAGGGGGAGCTCAGTAAAACTTTCTTGCACATGAATTCTACCCCTGCTGAAATCACATCATGAACATCTGAAGAGATTAATAGGATTAGATCACCCTTCTGAAAGTCTGACCTCTAAAAAGTAACCTGTCTACCCACTGAGATGCCTTCACCCCGGCAGAGACTTGCCTTTCAAACCTGCTGTAGCCATCAGGACTCAGGATCTCATCAGCACTTTATTTCTGGCCTGTCCCCACTTAGGAACTTTGTTCTGTGACTATAAACACAGGGCAAGAGTGTCTTAGATTGCTTTAAATCTGTTTGTGTGCGTGCATGTGTGCACTTGGGTATGTGTGTGTTGAAACTTACATCCAGAAACAGTCCATCTGCAAACAACGGAAAGGAGCCTTTAAAAGTCATAGGTAGAGAATTAACTAAAATGTGCCATATACATTTACAAAATCTCAGCTACAATTAGAGGTCTACTGTGGTAAACCAATGACATAATCACATTGTCTTCTGAACTTGATATTTTAATATTCACTGTATGATTCAACTTGCTGTTTTGCCCAAATAAAAGCTCTAAAATCTTTACTGTCTTTGGCTTGTGACTTTGTTCTCAAAAGTATTTTGAAACAAATTTTATTAAATTTTGAGTTGTGAATCAATTTTCTTTTTTAACTCTGGTTAAAATTTATTATAATTTTAATTTTCATACTATTGATAAAATTCAGCATTGGTCTCATGAAAATGACTTTACCTTGTTAAAGTCAACATCAGGTTATGACCTAAGGTGACTTAAGTATCAGATTTGTTTATAAAACAATTCATCTTAAGTTCTTTTTGAAACAGGGCAAGGAAATTCTGCTTTCTTGGATTAGAATGGCAGCTCTGTGTTATCACTAACTAATGATGGGAACCTGAACAGGTCACAATTTCTCTGGATCTCAGTTTTCTCATTCATAAAATAAGAGAATGAGTAGTAAGTCCCATTCTAGTTTTTAAGTTCTATGATTCTTTTTTTTTTTTTTTTTTTTTTTTGACAGTCTCTCGCTCTGTCGCCAGGCTGGAGTGCTGTGCGCGATCTCAGCTCACTGCAACCTCTGTTTCCCTGGTTGATTCAAATGATTCTCCTGCCTCAGCCTCCTGAGTAGCTGGGATTACAGGCACGTGCCACCACGCCCAGCTAAATTTTGTATTTTTAGTCGAGACGGGGTTTCACCATGTTGGCCAGGATGGTCTCGATCTCCTGATCTCATGATCCGCCTGTGTCCGCCTCCCAAAGTGCTGGGATTACAGGCATGAGCCACTGCACCTGGCCAAGTTCTATGATTCTTTGTTTCAACTAATAATATTTGAATTTTCTGAGGAATAGAAAACAAACCACATTTTTACTTAAAAGTTCATATAAGCATGTTTACACCTCAAGAAACTTAACTATGAATGAATATTTGAGTTTAGGTTGAGAAAAATTTTTTACAAATACTTCTCACTGTGAGCTAAGTTCAAATAACTGCATGAGAAACTTTTTAATTTTTAAGGAATTGATTAGAAGAAATAATTCAGTAGGAAGAGGCAGCATGACAATGAAGATTTTAAATTCAGAAAGATCTAGATTCACATTCTGGGTTCATGGTATCATCTTGGGTAAATTATATAATCTCCTGGGCCTTAGTTTCTTCATCTGTAAAGTGGGAATAAAATGTATCTCCTATGGCCTCTCGAAGGTTTCATGGTAACCTTCAAAGGTGCTGACTCATGGTAAGTATGCAGATGTTATCCACTTGATTTTCTTTTCTTATCTAGAAGTTTTGCACTAAGAGCAAGAAGTCCTGGTTTTTGTAAAAGCAAGAATGAAATCAATAGGCTGTGAACTCTTTGAGCCTAGAAAGGCAATATTTCACAGTGGTTATCAGCATGCACTTTAGGGTCTTACAGACTTACATGCAAATTCAAGCTCTGTCACTTATTACCTTTGGGGCCATAGGCAATTTATTTAAGTTCCCTCAGATGCAGTTTTTCATCCATAAATTAGTCATTGTAAGATTTAGAAGGGAGAATGTAGCCCAGTATCGATCACATGTTAAGAACATGCGTATGTTCTTCAAACTTGGAATGAAGACTGGACGTCCATGAATATTTCTGAGAAATATACATGAGAAATGATTATTCCCAGGTTGATGAACTAAGTCTCACCAAGTTATTAGGAACTAAGGAATTATCTTCTGGGAGCAAGGCAGGTCCTGGAATCCCACAGCTTCCTACGACAGGCATGTCATCTCAAAGACGTCTTTCTTGACATGAAGACAATGCCGTGTAAACTACTTATGTTCCTTTTTTATTAAACTATCTAGCTATTCCTCATGATTTTTCTGTTCAGTTAAAAAACTGCTCCTCAGTGCTTTTCATGGGTGTGCATTGTTTGTCTTCAGTCAAAGATTTTGAAAGGCGGGGAGGGAGGAGGATCTGGCTAAAAACTTTGGGAAATCTGAAATAAAGGTTATATTAGTCCCATTGGGTATTCTTGAACTGGTTGCACAAAATAGACTTTAAAAGTGTTTATTTACATAAACATAAAAATACTGGCACTTCATTAGATTAAAACAGCAGGAGCCATAATAAATTGACATTAGAATAGTCATACTTTTCTGGGTAGCTAATCCCTAGAATAAAAAATACCAGGATTTCTATTACCAGAAAGTTTAAAATAAACTTTTATCATTTTAGACTGTTATTTAAAAAACAACAATAATGTGTGGGCTCCCTCTGCTGGATCTTCAGACTGTGAATATCAGAAAGGGGTTTAGTACATTATAGTTACCTAATTGATTGTATAACTCATAGTGATGAAATTAACACACAGAAGTGGATGATTGATTTCAAATCTACATTTTAAAAGTTGCCAAATAAAGAAGCTGAAATCAGTTGGAGCTATATTTTTCTTCAGTTTGAAAAACCAGAGACTTTATTTTGTCTGAAGTAGAAGATAGTAAATTATTTATTTTTTTATTTTTGTAAAAGGAGGCACTGACTCTCTTCAGAGAGGGGTCACTTGTGGTCCATGGCGCCTGTTGCCAGGGTAACTATATCCTCTGTCTGTACATGTCAAGGCCGGTGGCTTCTTTTGGAGACAATCAGACTATCAGATGGAAGGAAACGGAGAAAATGCAAACTGTGATGTTCATGTTGCTTCAGAAAAACTAAATATGATAATCCTACAATGCAACTCAGAGAAATTTTCATCTTAACAATGAATTTATTTTATTATTATTATCTCTCTAAAATAATTATGTTCTGGTGAGTATGTAAGCACTTCATGCCCTTGCATCGTGGGCTTTCTCTATTTATTGAACTTGGAAGGAGATGTGCAGACAAAATGTTCTTTAATAAAATTAGAAATTTTCTCTTCCTAGAGTCATAAAATATTTATCCAATACTCTACAAAAATATAACCCCTTTTAGCTTATGTAGCATTTCTGAATAATGTTCTCTTTTTAAAAAATGCCTAATGATGCCGAATTTAGATTCTATGCTTAAAATTTGTTTGCTGAAGGAAAGCTGTAATTAGTATAAGGAATACTGAGTTCCATTTTGAGAACAGCAAGGTAATGGTTGGCTTTGTTTATGTAAAGAACAGAAATAGAACTTGTTGCAGAAGATTGAAATTTCATCCATTCCTTAGTTGAGTGTAGATTTTTACAGTGAGCTGTACAAAATTAAATGTATGAGTGCTCATCAAATCATGAAAAACCACAATTTAATTGTTTGAATTTTATGGACATCACAGTTTTATTTATTTTATTGTAAAATTTCCAAGCCCATTAAAAAAAACTTTATAGGTATTGATAGTGATCCCTATGTTAAACACAGTAACAAATACATCAATATATCTAAAATTAACCTCTCATAATACATCTAGAAAGGTAACCAAAACAATTTCTTAAAGTAAAAAGTCTCACCAAGTTATTAGCTTCTACCATGAGTTATTAGCTTCAGGAACTAGTGATAGGTCCTTATTTTGCTTTAAAAAGTCAAGAACATATTTCCTCAAAGCTTTCATTTTCAATTTTCTTTTTTATGATACATTGTGTTTCTGAACATATAAAGAGCTCTCATCAAAAAGGAATGCATAGCTATTACTTCCTCTCATGTAGGTTTCCCCTTGTACCTATCTTCCAAGGAAGCTGAAGAAACTAAGAAGAAAATGTAGTAGGGGAAGAGGGGAATGCACAATGAGTTGTAAACAGAGTGTCTCGTAACTAGAGAGATTATATGCTCCAGTTTCCCAAGGACAAGCTTGGTTTATGCCTGTTTTCCTGGCATAATTATTAACAGTGCCCCATTTCACTGTAAAAAATATCTGCTTCGAGTAATAAATTACATGACCATCCTATTTATAGTCTAAGCACTTCTGCCTACATTGCCATTTGTTCTCCAGATCATCATTTCCAAATGTGCATCTACCTCAATTCTAATCCCTCCAAATATTAGTGTAAATGGAGTGATGTGGTAAAATAAATTTGAGAAATGCTGCATGTTATATGTAGTGGTCTTCTTGGAGAGTCTAACACATATTTACATTTTTAAGGTTGCTTGACTTTGCTTACTCCAAAAATTCCAAATTTCGGGGGTAACAGCTCCCCATATTTTTAACATATTTTTAAATATAACATAACATAAAAAATCTATCCATAGATAGATAGGCTCTCAGTTCCAATTAGCATAGGATTCCTATCCCATTTCCGTACTTAATTCACTATATTCCACTTGGATACCTAAAATTGTGTGGAGACAACAATATCCAGGAGAATGTCAACTCCTAAGAATTTTGCTAAAGAAAATCAAGGATGCTCCAATTAAAATAAACAGTGTTGACTGGGCACGGTGGCTAACACCTGTAATCCCAAGAGTTTGGGAGGCCAAGGCGGGCAGATCATCTGAGGTCAGGAGTTCAAGACCAGCCTAGCCAACATGGTGAAACCCCGTCTCTACTAAAAATACAAAAATTAGCCAGGCGTGGTGACGCGTGCCTATAATCCTAGCTACTCAGGAGGCTGAGGCAGGAGAATTACTTGAACGAGGGAGGCGAAGGTTGCAGTGAGCTGAGATCGCCCCACTGCACTCCAGCCTGGGGGACAAGAGTAAGACATCGTCTCAAAAAAAAAGTTAAATAAAATAAAGTGTTTATAAAGCTCCCATGTAAATCATTTATTCAGTAATTAGAGCTTGATTTTCCTCTCATTTCCAGAATTCCACTCTTCTTTATTGAGTGTCTATTATGTTAAAAACACTTGCTATGAGCTATTTTAGGTTGTGTAAGATAAGTTGCTGTATCCAGGTACTTGCAGTGGGTAAGTGGTTCCCTCCCCTCTACTTTTAATCTCATTTTCTCTGTTCCATTTTTTCCCTCACAGCACTTATTGGCCTCTACCATGCTATATAATTTTCTGATTAATTATATTTACTTTTTATTTTCTGCCTTCCCAATTAAGATGTAAATTCCTCAAGCAAATGTATCTTCTGCTTTGTTTGGTAATTTATCTCAAGCACCCAAAAAGTAGTTCACACATAGTATATGCTTAATCAATTTTTCTTGAATGAATGAATAAATAAATGAATAAATGAACTCATTCAGGGAAGATTAGTCATGGAGACTAGCTCAGAGTAGGTGAGTATTTTGAAAAATGAAGAAATGAAGGCATAGATGCATGAAAGTAAAAGGATGTGTCTGGATCTCAGAACAGGAAATAAGACTTGGAAGTTAAGTTAGAAGTAGGGCATAGAGAACTTTTAATGTCATGATAATGACCTAGTTACTTTTTTATACCATTACTATGGGCCATGCACTGTGTAAGGAATAACAGCATCTTCCTTTCAACCAACTTGCCAAAAGACAAACACTATGTGTCCTCTGTTTTAGATGACAAAAATAAATCTTATGAAGGTGAAATAATTTGTTCCACATCATATGGAAGTTAGCAATAAAACTATGTCTTAGATTGGGCTGCTGGAACAAAGTACTATAGACTAGGGGCTTATAAACAACTGAAAATCATTTCTCATAGTTCTGGAGGCTGGAAGTCTGAGAATCAGAGTGCCATCATGATCAGGTTCTTGTGCAGGCCCTCTTTTACATTTGCAAACTGCTGACTTCTTGTTTTATCCTTATATGGAGGGAAGAGGGTGAGAGAGTCTTTAGGGTCCCTTTTAGAAGGGCACTAATTCCATTCATGAGGGCTCCTCACTTATGACCTAATCACCTCCGTAGGCCCTACCTCCTAGTGGCATCACATTGAAGGATAGAATTTCAAAGTATAAATTTGAGGGAGACACAAACATTCAGACCATAGTAAGTTAGGATTCAAACTTAGTCCCCTGTGACTTACTATTTATGTCCATCATATTGCCTTTCTATAAGAAGCAGACATCCACAAATGTATGTGAGCAATGGAGTAAACTCTTTGCCTGTATCTTCACAGATTATCGCCACCCCTCTGATAGATTGACAAGTAAGAGGTTGGATGTAAGATCATGGTAGGAGTTGCGGTTTCAGCTCCAGAACTCAGACCTGAGGTCCGGGATATAGATTCCAGAGAAACGCTGTTCAAGATGGTAGTTAGTAGCCTCATGAGACTGCTGAGCACTTGAACTGAATCTTGTCCAAATCAAGATGGGCTCTAAGTATAAAGTACACACTGGATTTTGAAGACATTGTATTTAAAAAAGGTTGTCAAATATTTTATATGTATTGTTTTAGTTAATTACATATTACAAAAATAGTACTGTGGGTATGTTGAGTTAAAGAAAGTATACTAAAGTTAATATCATCTGTTTCTTTTACTTTTTGTAAGGTAGTTAATAGGAAATTTAAAACTACATATGTGGCTTGCATTATGTCTTTGTTGGGCAGTGCTATTCCAGTTATTCTCATTAAACTCTTTAACGTCTCAGATGCATCACAGAACTGTCAGCTTAGAGTAAGACAGCCATGTAAAGGATGCTGAGAGAAGGCTACATGTAGAGTCTGGGTAACATGGTGACAGAAAGAGATTGGGGAGAAATCTGAGATGACAGTGTCAAGGAATAAACTTGGCTGCATGTGGCAGAGAGCCAGGGACAATGAGGACAGAGAAGAGGTTGATAGATTTACTATCAATAAGTAGGAGGCTATTTGCTATTAAGACTTGTCAAGAGTAGTTGTGATGGAAGCTAGTTGGGAAAAGTGGGTAGGGACAAGGTTCTACATACAATCATTTTTAAGAAAATGCAAGATATGAAGGTGTTTGTAAGTTTATGAAAGAAACTAGTGGAGAGAGAGAGAGTCAAGATACAATAGAAAAAACAGATTATTGATATAGGACGGTCTCATCATCAGTTCTTGGAAATTAACTCACCTAGGAAAGGATTCATGATACCTTTTCTCTGAGGCCACAGGGAAGAAAAATAATTCTAAGGATTTTACTTAATTTTGTTTCTTATCATCTGTAAGACGGAAGAAATATAGTGATAGTCTGAGAGTCAAAAGGTTGAGGCCTATTGTGAGAGCCTGAGAGGTGTGAGAAAGGCTTGGAAAAGGCATAGTATCTTTTCACTATGGAAAAATAAAAGACTGGGGAGTGAGCAGTGAAGGGCCAGTGGGGTTTGGATAGCATAAATATTCAGGAGCATATCCTGACAAAGTGATGTTGCTTTCTCCAGCAGAGTTCAGCTTTCTGAGGCTTACCCAAGATTAGAAATGGACAAAGTAGTATGATTGAAAGGTAAGGAGTCTTTTGGTTGCTTGTGCAAATATAAATAAAATTGTAGGACTTTATTGTGGACTAAATGTTTGTATCCCCCCAAAATTCAAATGTCAAAGCCTTAACTGTCAGTGTGGTTACATTTGGAGACGGGGCCTCTGAGAAAGTAATTAAGGTTAAATGAGTTCATAAGGATAGGACCCTCATCCAATAGAATTAGCGTCCTTATAAGAAGTGACAAAAGAGTGTATGCTCTCTTCCTCTCCTCTCTCTCTCTTTTTCTCTTCCTCTCTTTCTCTCTCTCTCTCTCTCTCTCTCACTTTCTCCCTCTCCGTGCATGCACTGAGGAAAGGCCACGTGAGAACACAGGAAGAAGGCAGCCATCTGTAACCAAAGGGAAGAGCCCGCACTCAACATCAACTTTACTGGCACCTTGATCTTGAACTTTCTGTCTCCAAAACTGTGAGAAAATGAAGGTCTGTTGTTTAAGACACATGATCTATGGTATTTTATATAACAGCCTGAACAGACTAATAAAAACATGATGCTGAGATCAGATAAAAAGCTTTCAAAGCCAGGAGGGAGATTTTGGAGGATAGAAGGGCAGCAGCAGCCATTGTGTAACATACACACTTTGCTGGTGTGCTGATTCCCCTCAGTAGATGAAGCAGCAGCTGCCTTGGGCATGTGTGTTTAGCTCTGTGAGAAAGGGGCTCAGCTTCTGCAGGGTTCCTGCATTACCAATCAGAGGCAACAAGAGCAAACATGGTTTTCAGTGCAGTCTTACTGGGTTCCTGCCTGCTGGTGATATTCCTTCCATGACTGCCTACACCGTAGACTTCAAGCCAGCATCAGACACAAAGACAGTCTTACAGGGACTGCTTAACCAGCCCCCACAATTGTATAAGCCAGTTCCCTTTAATTAACCCTTTAATACATATGGCATATAGGCTTATATTATATACCTCCTACTGTGTCTGTTTCTCTGTTTGAACCCTGATTGATACATAATTAAAAGCCTGGGGAAAGGAAGCAAACACTAGAGTTCAGGAAGAATAAATTTCATTTACTCATTCACTTAAGTATTTATGTTAGGTGCCAATATCATACATCATAGAAGATATGGGTCTTGACAAATTTTCATTAAAATAAACAAGTGGGATAAAGCTGTCAGCGTGGAGTAGAGGTGGGGCTCAAGGCAGGAATTGCCATTTGCCTAGCTTGGATTTCAAAGGGATGCTGACTTGAGACTGTGTTCTATTGTCTAGCAGGTACACTAGAGAACAAGAAGAAAAACAATCTCTCCTTTGGGCCCCATGATATTGAACAAGCAAAATAAGAGACTGATACTTGGAAGAGATTTGCAGGAAACGATGACAGCTCTTGGGTCTTAAAACTGTAATTCCACTTCAAACATCACCTATTCATTATCCATTACTCCAAATTAGCCCATTATTTTATATTTGATGAGCAATAATTTTCAAAGCTCCTCAAGCAAAATCTCTGCAGAATTTTCTAGTCTTCTTTTTCCATTTCTTACAGCACCCAGCTGCCATCTGCCACTGCCTCTCTAATTGGCCATCAAATTGTTGCTTCTGCTTCAAGAATGACTCTTGAATGAACATCCCTCTTTGTAACTCTGCTGCTGCAACCATAAAGAAGACCATCATTATCTTCCACTTGGGCATTTTCATGAATCTTCTAATGGATCTTTCTCCCCCTAGAATTTTTACAAATCAAATAGGATCGAGTCATACTCCTGCATATTTATTGCCAAATCCCTTCTAGAAACATTGCAAACTCCTTAATATGGTACCTTTTCAATCAAGATTCTGACAAGCATTTTCTACTTCTCCTATCACTTTTCATCATCTGTCTTCACTGAACTTCTCCTGGTCATTCCTAAATGACACTATCCCTTCCCGAACTTTGTGGCTTTGCATGTGCTGTTCCTAAGCAGAGGCTTAGAATACCCTCTACATCCTTTTACTAGTGATAAATGCTTACCAATTCCTTAGGAGAGGTTCAAGTTCTCCATAAGGCAGACTCTCTTTGGTGTCCTAGAGCACTGAATGTTAGTGTTGCTTTTAAAACAAATTCCACATTGAATAATAATTATTAATTTACAAGATGGCTTTCATTTTAGGACTGTCATCTCCTTGAGGCTATGACAACAACTTATTGGTGGTATTCTGGCTGTCACATAGGAATGTCTTAAGAACAATTTATTTAATGAATGAATTAATAAATATCATCAAGAAGTAGACTTCAGATGGAAATTTACAATATTATAATTATTATTCGGGCCCCCAAATTAGCCCATAGAAATCGATTTCATCTATAATGCAGAATACAGCTAGAATATAGTAGTATAAATATATTTGTCAAACATTGCATTGTAGAACTTTGCAAAAGGAGTATTTCAGCCATTTAATGAAAGAAACCTATATCGTGGGCTGGCTCAGGAAGCCAAACAAAATTTATCTTATTAGAATTTATTTTAATACTCCTCTTAGAAATTTTAAACAATATTTAAAAAAAAATCACTTTCTATAATTTGATTCAGTTGATGTAGACTTCAGTGGATTTGTGATGGGTTTATATCAAATTTCTTTTCCTCAATTTCCCTTTTCTTCCCCACCTTCCTCCCATATGCTTACCTGAACCAAATAACCTTGTAACTTTTCTTGATCAAAGAAGAGCCAACTCTTCATGGACAGCACTGAGTCTGAGTTTAGTTCTGAAATAGACTTTGGTACTATGGGATATGTACCAGGAATAATAATGATTTGTCTTTAATGTACTATCAAGGTGATTGCTTTAGCTAGAGACTAAGGACAGAGGACCACTGAGAATACATCTTTCAATGTTATACTTTCAGAAAGAATTTACTTTACAGAGAAACAGATCTGTATAGTAGAAAGAACACTCATGTAAAAATTAGGATTGTTTGAGTTAGAATTACAAGATTTTTAAAAAGTCAACACTGGGAGGGAGGTAATGGGGATAGAGAAAAAAGAGAAATACTTTGTATGAAAAGGTGACAGACTTTTGTAACACTCTTGGTGGAGAGTGAGGGTGGAAAAGAATAAAAAGAGCTCCTTGAATATTTCAAAGTCTATGTGTTATAATAAGGCTGATATAATTACTGAATGGGGATGAGGCAACAGAAGGAAAAGTCAACTTTCTGAAAACGCCTAAAATGGCTTTATAAATTGTTTGAGGTAGTGGTGACATCTATGATAGAGATGTATTATATATACCAGAGACACAGGGCAAGTGGTTAGATGAGAAGGTGGAAAAAGTGAAAGATTTGAGATATACATGGAGAGCGGGATGGAGCCCTTAGGTCAAAAACACCTTCTGCATTAGAAAAGCAGAGACCAATCTGGAAGCTAAAACAAGAAATGAAGGAAAAAGAAAATGTAATCCTCAGGGAGGTAGGAGGGGAATTGGGATTATATAGTTAGATAAAAATATTTATTCATCCTTGTGTGCCCCAGTATCTGTTTTCTGACAAAACAGACATGATTTTGAGGAGATGTCTCATTGTTCATTTCACGGGGAAAAGTGGTTATTTCAGCTCACCAGAGGACACAGAACACAAATGTAGCTCCAATAAGAGAGGTGATGATAGATTTGAACATGGATTCCCACATGTTAGGGGTAAATCACCTTTTGAGTCCAAAGTATGGTGTCTGGTTACTGGAGAAGATTTACTGGCCACCGAGTAAACCCTGGAAAGGTTACTATCTTACCAACTAATAGCGAAGAAGGCAAGGACTGTATTCCCGTTAGACACGCTGGATTTTAAAACCACAAAAAGTAATCCCCAAGTTCCTCAAACTAAGCCAGACATTTATTATGTGACTGTTAGCAAAAGAGAATAGACTTAGCTAATTAAGCTCAAATCATTTTACTTGTGAAATAATTTCATTGTAATTGTAATGAATGTAAAACTTCAAATTATAATGAAGAGTTTTATTGGAAAGGGGACTCTTTAGAATAGCATGCTTTAATTAGACCAGAAAAAAACATAAAACTGTGTATATGTTTTATTTTAACATTTTTCAGGAAAAAAAAATATAGTTAGCCATTGATGTCCCAGATTGTTTCAGTGAAACAAATTTTGACTTCAGTGTCCCAAGAGTCTCTAAGCCTCTGGCTCATTCTCTGTCCCTCCACCCTGCTGGACTGAGCCATCTCGGTAAAGCACCTCTACTCGTAAAAATATGTCATTTCACCAAGATGGTCCCTATAATTAATGAAGAAAAATTATTGTATCTTATTTTCAATACTTGCCCCCAAAATGCCATGTCTTTTAAAAAGTATTTGTAATTCAATGCCTATGAAATCAATTTAAAGTATGAGATTGTCTATTAAAACTAATGCTTAGATGGAATTGGGAAATTGTTACGGTCTCAATGTTACATTTGCTTAGTCAAAGTATAGATTCCTCATCCACTGTTACAAATAACATATTTTGACTCAGGATAATAATTAAAGATAGAATTTCAAAAATTTCTGTGAGATCACGACTAATTTAATCTTTATAATGTTTTAATGGTCGGATAAATCTGGCCATTATAAGAAACTGTTACTAACCCTCAATTAAGTAGTACGGTCAAAATGGGTGTCCCTTTATCACTCTTTTAGCACACTGTGATACTCCACAACACCTCATGAATATAGACACTGACAGGGCTTCAGTGTCAGTGTCTATATTAAAAATTTATATGTTACTGGAGTTATGGTGTCCCTATAATGTTTAGGAAGGCTTCTTGCCTATAGTTGCAAGTATTCACAAAATGTTTAGTGAAAGCATCAATGCATTAGGGAATTTATATTTACTTAGATGTATCCTGGGTGTCAAACACTATAACTGCACATTCTACACAGTTAGTAAAGATTGAAGATTGGGCTAACAAATAAATAGGCATTGATACCCCTAAAGAACATAAACTGTGTCATTCAAGTTTGGCCTTAACTATGACCATATCATTTCTGATATGACAGCTTTTGGAGTTTTCCTGTCTACTATTCCCTTCAACACTTTATTGTTAGATATAATAATCAATGAAATACACATGAGAGCCAGTGATTCTTGAGTTGTGCCAAAACTAGACTGTTCTACAAATTTAAGTATTTGAAAAAGAGAATACATATTTTCACGAGAGTGAAAGCTTAAAATTTTAAATGTTTAGAAACATGAACATCAAAGCAAAGTTTTGAGAAGCTGCTCTTCATTAGGAAAGACACCATGATCATAAAATAGCTGTTTTGTTAAAGCTCTGATGATGGTTTTTTGTTTGTTTGTTTGTTTTGTTTTTTTGCTTTAACAGAATATATTCAGTCCTAGTAGACCATTTATAGTCATTCTCCACAAATGGCTCTCTTTACAGACAATTGAATTACTCATTCTAAGAAAAATTGTAGGTAGACTCTCAATGCAATACTCTTAGGCCAACATTTGTGCATATATATATATAATCTTAGTTTGGGATTTATAAACTATTAAGGGAAATCACTGAATTACATCTAAAACATCAAGTTAATTATTTTTGCCCTTTCAATCTTCAGGTAGTCTTGAATTTTCTTTTCCAAAAGGGGTATTAATATGAAAGGAAGGCAGACATTTGCATAATTAAACATGTTTTTACAAAGATAATTTAATTGTATTTGTCCATATGCCAAAAATGTCATTCATAATTTATGTAAATTTATTTCACAGCAAAGGTGTAATTCAATTTGATGAGCTATGGTTAAGAATGAATTATAATTATCAAGTCTTTATAATAGACATACTATAATGCCAGTTGTAATGTTGTAATGTAACACACAAAAAAACTATGTCAAAATTACATTAAATTTCAAATGGCACCCTAGTATTTAAGGAATTTAAGTACTATGTGTGTTTGAGGGGGTAAAAATTCAGACTGACTAAAAAAAGGACATAACAGATTCTCAAGTCTAAGTTCTCAAATATAAAATGTTTCAGGGAAAGTTGACAAGATATCTATAATCCAAAGGGCAACAAAAATTGGGACTTCATCCTCATTTTTGCATAACTAAGTCAATTTCAGAAAACATTTATAATAGATTTATAATATTTTGGTGGGACTCAAAAGCCATCAAAACTGAATTAAATTTTAAATACAAGCAAGCTAAGGCATGAATTAGAGAATCATAGTTTTTTCATTTAAGGTGTTCACATGAAGATAGTTTAAAATCCTATTATTCTTGGAGAAGTCTTTTATCAAAACAAGCTGGAGATTACTATATCTCATTCTCACAATCATTTTGAAATAGGATTTATCATGAAATTAAATTCAGTCTGCTAATTGTATAGCATTTAAATATTCCTACCATAAATTTTTTAAATGGATGAGAAATAATTAATGATTTTGGATTTTTAAAAATATTTATACTAAGACTACCTTGAGCCTTGTTTATGTAAAGTGACCATGACATATATTCATGATCTTCAGTATAAAGCCACAAAAGCTAATAGTCAGATTTGCAGTAAATTGGTTTTGGTTTTTCCATGCACAACCTAGTAGAAAAAAGTCACATTTGGAAAGAAAGAGAAAGAAAGGGAAGGAAGGAAGGGAGGGAAGGAGGAAGTAAGGGAGGGAGGAAAGGAGAGGGGAGGAAAGGAGAGGGCAGGAGAGGGGAGGGGAAGGATGGGAAGGGAGAGGAGGGCAGGTGAAGGGAGGGGAGGGGAGGGGAGGGATGAACAGAGTGAAGAAGTGAGGCTTTTACCAAAACTTTCTATGTGAACTAAAAGAGACCATTACAAAGGAGCATCAGTTATTTTTAATAAAAAAGAACAATGCTTCATAAACACTAATTATCAATTTTAGTAGATCGGCCACCTCTTTGAATTTAGCTGACTCATAGATACACAACCAGTCAAATCCTATGTGTGTATGTGTTTAGAAGTTGCTCCTGTTACCTGTTGTTAACTCCCTCAAAACTTAGTGGCTTAACTGTAAGCATTGTGTGATACTTCATATTTGTGGGTCGGGAATTCAATCAGATTCATGGAGTAATTCTTCTTTTCCCGTGCTCTTGAAAGATTAGGCTACTCTAAAGGGTGCCAGTCAGCTTCACTCACAACTCTGGTGCCTTGGGAGAGATGGTCAGCTGGGGCCCGAGCACCAACACACGGTCTCTTCACGATGGAGTCGAAAGGTGGTCAGGAGTCTTATATATGGCAGCTTGGGGGTCTCAGAGAGAGGTTGCCAAGGAAGCCCAGGTAGAAGCTGCCAGCCTTCTTATGGCATAACCTTGGTGGTACCAGTATATTACTTCTAATATTCTATTAGTTATGCCACAATGAAGGCTAGCACAGACACAGGAGAGGGAACTTAGACTTCTTATCTCAACCTTTGTGGCAACCTTTAATCCTGCACACCAGTTTACATTGGAAGATGTACTAGAAAGCTCCATAGCTCAAAGATAGTCACTCCATTGATGCTTCACCAATATTATTTTTGGAAAAGATATAGCTGATTCTTGTTACATCTTGTTTAAAGTTGCTTGGGTTTAGATTATTATAACCAATTGTTATGATATGAAGCTTTTAATGTCTTAAGCTTTTTGTTTTTATATGTGTTTTTGCTTGTTTTGTTTTGTTTGCTTTGGTTCTTGGTTATTTTTTAAGAGAGATTTCTTTTCTCTTTCCAATGGTCTTACTTTAAGCAAATGCTATATTGATGTGAGGCGGCTCTCTATTCAGACATATGGCCTTGGTAGGACACTAAATTGTTGGTTAACTGTTAAGAATATGACTGCAGGCTGGGTGTGGTGGCTCATGCCTGTAATCCCAGAACTTTGGCAGGCAGAGGCAGGCAGACCACTTCAAGATCAGCCTGGCCAACATGGCAAAACCCATCTCTACTAAAAATACAAAAATTGGCCAGGCATGGTGGCATGTGCCTGTAATCCCAGTTACTGAGAAGGCTGAGGCAGGAGAGTCGCTTGAACCTACAAGGCGGAGGTTGCAGTGAACTGAGATCGCACCACTGCACCCCAGCCTGGGCGACAGAGTAAAAATGTGTCTGGAAAAAAAGTATGACTATAGAAATACCTGGTAACATAAAGTAGTCAATTCCTGGTATTTCTTAGATACTATAACTACCACCACACAGCCCCTCATGACACAGTAAAGGTCAGTTGAAACAAGTGTTAGTGATGGTGAAATCCAGAGATGATGCAGTACTTGTGTTCCTACAGTCCTTATTTGCACTGGGATTCATCCAAACAAGCAGAGTTTAGCATCTTATTGTCAACTACCATTGAAATTCTTCACAGAATTAGAAAAACTACTTTAAAAATCATATGGAACCAAAAAAGAAGCCATATAGCCAAGATAATCCTAAGCAATAAGAACAAAGCTGGAGACATCATGCTACCCAACTTCGAACTATACTACAAGGTTACAGTAACCAAAAAAGCATGCAACTGGTACAAAAACAGAAACACAGACCAATGGAACAGAATAGATATTTCAGAAATAAGACCTCACATCCACAACCATCTGATCTTTGACAAACCCGACAAAAACAAGCAATGGGGAAAGGATTTCCTATTTAATAGATGGTGCTGGGAGAACTGGCTAGCCATATGCAGAAAATTAAAACTAGATCCCTTCCTTACACCGTATACAAAAATTAACTCAAGATGCATCAAAGACTTAAATGTAAAACCCAAAACTATAACAACCCCAGAAGAAAACCTAGGCAATACCATTCAGGACATAGGCATGGGCAAAGATTTCATGACAAAAGTATCAAAAGCAATTGCAACAAAAGCAAAATTTGACAAATGGAATCTAAGTAAACTAAAGGGCTTCTGCACAGTTAAATAAACTATCATCAGAGTGAACACGCAACCTACAAAATGGGAGAAAATTTTTGCAATCTATCCATCTGACAAAGGTCTAAGATCAAGAATATACGAGAAACTTAAACAAATTTACAAGAAATAAAACAACTCCTTTAAAAAGTGGGCAAAGGACACGAACAGACACTTCTCAAAAGAAGACATATATGTGGCCAACAATGAAAAAAAAAACACATCACTGATCATTAGAGAAATGCAAATCAAAACCACAATGAGATGCCATTTCATGCCAGTCAGAATAGCTATTATTAAAAAGTCAAGAAACAACAGATGCTGGTGACACAGTGGAAAAATAGGAGCACTTTTATATTGTTGGTGGAAATGTAAATTAGTTCCACAATCATACTCGACTTTCGTCTGCAGGATTTTCAGCTGTGGAAAGCATAAAATGTATGTAATGGGTCATCTCAGAGCTAAGCCTAAACAGATATTAGGTGTATGAAACTTGATCTATACCTCCTTGTATCTGTTTATATTGAAGTGCTGGAAAAACAATTCAGAGTGCTAATAGTTGGGATTCAGAAATATTGAGACATGTATGGTAACCAAGGTGAGGACAAAAGGAATGGTACTCCCAGGAAAAAAATAGCCACCCTTAAGAAAGACTCTGGCCTGTGTATTTGGATTAAGCATTTACTAATATTTTAAATAGTTTATCTAAAATAATTCTAAATAGTGAATTATATATATTTAGTTCTCTATACATGCCCGTTATAAGTGTCTCATTCTAGGAGGCCCAATATCTTTTAATCCAAAATATGACACTTGGCTCAAACCATCCTGAGGATTTTTGTTATTGCTTTTGTTGTGTTTTGTCTTAGGATAAATGTATTAATACTTGCTCTAAAGTTTTTGCAGATTAAAGCAATGGTTCTCAGTGCAGGACAGCGTGCTATCTGGAGACACTTTTGTATGTCAAAACGGGGGTGGTGATAGTACTAGCATCTAATGAGAAGAGGCCAAAGATGCTGCTAAACATCTCACAAAGCACAGGACAGCACTCTGCAACAAAAAATTACCTAACCCAGAATGTCATTAGTGCTGAGATTGAGAAACCCTAAGTTAAAGCCATATACTGTGAAGTGAAACTCTCAGTTCTTAACCAATAACTAGTGTAAGAATTTAAAACAATTTAAATCTTTTGGGGAAAATTATGGTTGGCTTTCAGTAATATTAGAAGCTCTTTGCAATTGTGCTATTTATGTCTGTGCATCCAACATCTAACATAAAGCCTAGCCTAGAAAGACTTGCTAAAAGAAGAGAATGAATGACCAGCAGCCATTAAGAAAGGATACTGCTGATTTCCATAATGGAGGGATTGGTCATTTCTCTCTGCATCAGGTGTTCCATTTCCCCAGCTGTTCCATTTCCCTAGAGAAGGTCTTTTTGCCTCTCTCACCTGGTTTTCATGGTAGTCAGCATCTGAGTTACTTATGAGAGGATATACTCGCAAATTCCATAAAGATTGCACCTGTGCAGTCTTCAGATACCTGATATTTAAGAAACATCATCTAATGAATATATTTGCTACCTCATCAACTAAATTGTCCTGGTACTATGTTTGTATTATGTAAACTCAGGGAGTTAAGCACGTGGATGCGAGGTCCTCTACTCGTTTGAAGTGTTGATGTAAGAACTGTTTGGTTAAACAGCATTTCCATGTCTCCTATAGTATTAGAGTTAAAGTGATTGCCCAGTGTGTCATACAACACGCTTTTAAGCAAACCCCATGCTGTTAATTCAGTATTGAGATTAGTTCCAGAAAACAAACCAAAACAAAACAATGCTTCAGTGTACTATCTCTCTTATCAAAATCACAAAAATATTTATATAATTATTTTTCTTTTTTGCCTTAACTACAAGAAAAATAAGCTGCCTGAAGTAATTAGCTCTTTTTGAGGCTGAATACTGAAGTGGTTAAAATGACACATGTTGGAACCAGGTTGCTGGACTCCAATCCCAGAACCACAACTTACTAACTCCGTGTTGGCTCTGTGATTTGACTGCCTCCTCTGTGCCTCAGTTTCCTCACAGACAAAATGAAGTTAATAATCACTTTTTATTGTTAAGATTAAAACTGTTAAACTGTTAAATACTTAAAACAGTGCCTAGTAGATAGTATACCCTTCAGATAAGCATCACTTATTATTTCTGTTTTCTTCACGACATTTCCAAGACTATTGTGTTTTTTAGTAGCTCCCTTGACTTACAAGCCAGAGCCCTTATCTAACTTGCTCACCAATGAACTGCCACTTTCCAGATTTTCAAACCTGTTTTAGTATGCCTTTAAAAAGTGACATGAATAAAGAGAAAATGGAGGCCTACAATTCACCAACACATAGGCAAAATATATGAAACTTGACCTTCAAATGTGGACTATGTCCAGAGAACAAAGGTGAACCTTACACTAGATTGAAAAGTCTAGACCATAAATACCAGTGAAAGAGCGTTATAGCGTATTCCACATTTAAACGTTATTTTCAGTTTAGAGTTAGATCAGAGGGAATTAAATAAGAAGATTTCACTTAACATTCAACTAAAAAAATTAATAATTAAAAACAGTTTTCACTGCAGGTGGTGCAGACTCCAACCTTAGAACAAAAATGTTTGGACTCTACATAATGTATGCAAAGAAGTAGACCACAAACCCTTTCCTCAAGGAGTTGATAGTCTAGTCTCTATAAGGAATGCAGAATCCAGTTACTGGTTATGGTTTAGGTGCTTTTTGAAATTATATGATAGACAAACAATGTTGTACATGCTCTTTTTCTTTAAGAAATTGCTAGTTTCCATTTAAAAGCATTTTTATTTTAACATAGGGGTGTATGTGTATACGAATATACAGGTTGAGTATCCCTTATCTAAAATATTTGGGACAAGAAATATTTCCTATTTCAGCTTTTTCAGATTTGGGAATTTTTGTATTATCTTACTAGTTAAGCACTGGTAACTCAAAAACCTAAAATCTGAAATATTTCAGTGAGCATTTCCTTTAACTCCCCATTTCAGCATTCAAAAAGTTTCTGATTTTGGAGCATTTTCAATTTTAGATTTTCTAATTTGGGATGCTCAGCTCTCTGTCTGTGTGTGTGTGTGTGTGTGTGTGTATGTGTACACACACACTAGAGATAGAGATAGAGAGAGACACTTATATGTACAGGATATAGATATATATTGTATACAATATTTATAATATATGTTTGTATATCATATATATTCTTTATATCTCTCTCCTGTATATATCCACAACGGTGTAAATAAGTGTATATATGTGTTTGTCTATATATACACACACTTATATGTGTGTGTGTATATATATATATATACAGACTCAGTATACATAAATGTGCATGTATATCCTGTGTGTTTGTATATATATCCCATATATATGTGTGTGTGTATATATACACATGCAGGATATATATACTTATATATACAGTATATATGCTGTATATTCTTATATATACAATGTGTGTGTATATATATCCCATATATATATATACACACATCCTGTTTGCATTTTACTTTTTTAATGTAATCATATCAGCAAGCACCAAAGAAAATCAATAAGGTTCTGGGGTGCAAAGAAATAACTCACTACCTTAAACTGTGCATTCTCTTGAGATTTGACGTGACAATTGTCCAAAATCATCTAATTTTTTTATATTGACCAACTGTATCTGACAAAGGTCTAATATCCAGAATCTATAAGGAACTTAAACAATTCAACAAGCAAAAAACCAAATTAACCCATTAAAATATGGACAAAGGCTATGAACACACACTTCTCAAAAGGCGACATACAAGTGTCCAACAAATATATGAAAAAATGCTTAACATCACTAATCATTAGAGAACTCCAAATCAAAATCTCAATGAGATACCATCTCACACTAGTCAGAATGACCATTATAAAAACTCAAAAAATAACTGATGGCAACTTTGTGGAGAAAAGGGAATGCTTATACACAGTTGGTGAGAATGTAAATTTGTTTACCCACTATGGAAACCAGTTTGGAGATTTCTCAAAGAGTTTAAAACAGAACTACCATTTGACGCAGCTATCCCATTACTAGGTATATAAACAAAGGAAAATATTCCACCAAAAAGGCATATGCATTTGTACGTTCATCACAACGCTACTCACAATAGCAAAAACATGGAATCAACCTATGTGTCCATCAATGATGGATTTGATAAACAAATGTGATACGTACACACCATAGAATACTATGCAGTCATAAAAAGCAGTGCAATAATGTTCTTTGCAGCAACACAAATTCAGTCAGAGGCTATTATCCTAAGCAAATTAATGCAGGAACAGAAAACCAAATGCCACATGTTCTCACTTATACGTGGAAGCTAAACATTGGGTACATATGAACATAAAGGGAACAACACATTCTGGGCACTACTGGACAGGGAAGAAGGGGAATCGGGTATAGGCTGAAAAACCACCCACTGGGTACCGTGCTCACTACCTGGGTGACAAGATCATTCGTACCCCAAACCTCAGCAACGCACAATTTACCTGTGTAATAAACCTGCACATGTACCCCCTGAACCTAAAATAAAAGTTGAAAATAATTATAATAATAAATAAAGCATGATTTCAAAGAAAAAAACAACGAAAAACAAAACATCTAATTTTCATAAGCCATTATTTTTAAATTATCTATATAACATCTTGCCAAATTTTGAAAATAGTGTTTGTCATCCTATTATAAATATGTTTAAGAAGCTAGTATTCTTAAACACTAATTAATTGAAAAAATCACCTGCTGCTCACCATTTAATCATCCAATGAGGGGAGCAACATGCTTCGTTGCACTTACTAGCAGAGGCAAAACCCTGTGCAGTGGAAATGAGCTGGCAAGTAAAATAATGATGGCAAAGCCATCTGGAAGGGTTTGCGTTAGTAAGGTTAGCAGTATGAAGCAAGCCACATTTGAAGGAAGCCATCTAGACAACAGAATGGACACTTTCAGGTCCGTGGTAAGAAGGCACTGAAGAAATCTAAATAGTTCTATTAATGTCTTTCTAATACTTTGACTTTATGAAACTTGGTTATTCACTGTGTTGTGTTACCATGACCATGTCATATATTTATTCAATTTCTTTCCATTTCTCTGTCCTGATCATTTCACAAATTACAGGGCCGGAAGAGAAGCTGATTTTCCGCTATTTAGTTTGACTCTGTTAGCATTCCCAACTATGACGTGATGTTGAGAATCATTCCAAGGTGATACATCCATCATCTGACAGCTTTAGATATCTAAAGTTTACAAAATGTACAATGTGTGTAGTCATTTAACACGAAATGAGAATAATTGATAGTTGATAGCCCTTTGTGAATTGTTTTTTGATGAGCTTCCGTTTCCTCTTTCCTCAAATGATTCAGAATTCCCCCCACCCCTTCCCACTTAGCCCTTTCTTGGCTTTATTTTTTCATCTCTAAAGAACTTGAAGTTTTGTTTTTTGGTTTTTTTTTTTTTTTTTTTTTTTGAGACGGAGTCTCGCTCTGTCGCCCGGGCTGGAGTGCAGTGGCAAGATCTCGGCTCACTGCAAGCTCTGCCTTCCGGGTTCACGCGATTCTCCTGCCTCAGCCTCCAGAGTAGCTGGGACTACAGGCGCCCGCCACCGCGCCTGGCTAATATTTTGTATTTTTGGTAGAGACAAGGTTTCACCGTGTTAACCAAGATGGTTTCGATCTTCTGACCTCATGATCCGCCCACCTTGGCCTACCAAAGTGCTGGAATAACAGGTGGGCAGGCCTACCAAAGTGCTCGGATAACAGGTGTGAGCCATTGCGCCCAGCCAAGAACTTGAAGATTAATATATCTGGAGACTTAAGTAATAGGAGAAAGGGGGAGATCGGGGATATATATGAAGCTTTGGTTGAATATCAAGCACTGTGCTAGGTGCTCTGTAATATATTATGTCATCTAATTTCTACAACTTCTGAGGCTTGTATTACTATCCCTATTGTATAGATCAGCAAGTGGAGGCTCAAAAATATTAGATAATGTATCCAAGTCTTGCAACTAGCAGGTGGCAGAAACAGACTTTCCCCCAAACTTACGTCTTCCCACTCCACATCTATTGCTTTTCCCACTAATTACAAACAGGTCATCAGAATCTCCTCACTCTGGTCTTCACTCTGCTAATCTAGCACTTACCACCAAGAAAATGGCCAGGATTTTTCTCCCTATAAAGTGGTCATCATTTTTGAGAAGTGTCTGTTCATATCCTTTGCCTAGTTTTTGATGGGATTGATTTTTTCTTATAAATTTGTTTAAGTTCTTTGTAGATTCTGGATATTAGCCCTTTGTCAGATGGGTAGATTGCAAACATTTTCTCCCATTCTGTAGGTTTCCTGTTTGCTCTGATGGTAGTTTCTTTTGCTGTGCAGAAGCTCTTTAGTATAAATAGATCCCATTTGTAAATTTTGGCTTTTGTTGCTGTTGCTTTTGGTGTTTTAGTCATGAAGTCCTTGTCCATGCCTATGTCCTAAATGGTATTGCCTAGGTTTTCTTCTAGGGTTTTTATGGTTTGAGGTCTAACATTTAAGTCTTTAAACCATCTTGAATTAATTTTTGTATAAGGTGTAAGGAAGGGATCCAGTTTCAGTTTTCTACATATGGCTAGCCAATTTTCCCAGCACCATTTATTAAATAGGGAATCCCTTCCCCATTTCTTGTTTTTGTCAGGTTTGTCAAAGGTCAGATGGTGTCTCAAAACAAGACATTTATGCAGCCAACAGACACATGAAAAAATGCTCATCATCTCTAGCCCTCAGAGAAATGCAAATCAAAAGCACAATGAGATACTATCTCACACCAGTTAGAATGGTGATCATTAAAAAATCAGGAGACAACAGGTGCTGGAGAGGATGTGGAGAAACAGGAACACTTTTACACTGTTGATGGGAGTGTAAACGAGTCCAGCCATTGTGGAAGACAGTGTGGCGATTCCTCAAGGATCTAGAACCAGAAATACCATTTGACCCAGTGATCCCATTACTGGGTATATACCCAAAGGATTATAGATCATGCTACTGTAAAGACACATGCACATGTATGTTTATTGTAGCACTATTCACAATAGCAAAGACTTGGAACCAACCCAAATGTCCATCAATGATAGACTGGATTAAGAAAATGTGACCCATATATACCATGGAATACTAGGCAGTCATGAAAAAGGATGAGTTCATGTCCTTTGTAGGGACATGGATGAAACTGGAAACTATCATTCTGAGCAAACTATCGCAAGGACAGAAAACCAAACACCGCACGTTCTCACTCATAGGTGAGAATTGAACAATGAGAACACTCGATCATAGGGTTGGGAACATCACACACCAGAGCTTGTTGTGGGGTGGGGAGACTGGGGAGGGATAGCATTAGGAGAAATACCTAATGTAAGTGACAAGTTAATAGGTGCAGCACACCAACATGGCACATGTATACATATGTAACAAACCTGCACGTTGTACACATGTACCTTAGAACTTAAAGTATAATAGTAACAATAAATGGTCATCCCACACACTTGATGACTTTATTCTTCAGAGTTTCCAGTAAGCTGACTAAAAGAGGTTTAAATTTTTAAAATGCTCCCAGAAAAAAAGGCATATGGAGAATTATTACGTATGAAAATTATCTGGTTAAGAACTGTGATTATGAAAGAATTGTAGTAGCACCACTAAACTAAGGTTAGAACCCAGAAGAATTCAATACCTCACTGAACATTTCATCTCCCTGTTCAACCTGATTCATATGCAGAGTAAGTAAACATTATTTAATTTCATCCTTACTATGGACAGATGAGGGAAGTGCCATGATTAGCTACATTTATAAGATGATCTCAAAAACCAAGGCTTAAAATAATTAGATGCAGCCAGGCGCCGTGGCTCATGCCTGTAATCCCAGCACTTTGGGAGTCTGAGGCGGATGGATTGCCTGAGCTCAGGAGTTCCAGACCAGCCTGGGCAAAATAGTGAAACCCTGTCTCTAAAAAATACAATAAAATTAGCCGGGTGTGGCAGTGTACATCTGTAGTCCCAGCTACTTGAGAGGCTGAGGAAAAAGAATTGCTTGAACTTAGAGGCAGAGTTTGCAGTGAGCTGAGATTTTGCCACTGCATTCCAGCCTAGGTGACAGAGCGAGACTCCATCTCCATAAAAAAAATTAATTAATTAATTAACTAAGTGCCTTGTCCAAGGTTGCACAGTTAAATCTCACAGGTGCTGAAATATAATATTATAATCTTTCTGTTCAAGTTCTAGTCCTTTTCCCAGCATTCTTCGAACATTTCTTCTTCCTATCAGCTCATTTTCACACTGTCTTTTCCTGGCGGTCCCTCAACACACTTTGCTTTGTGGCAATAAACCCTTTTACCAACTTCATTTACTTAATTTCTACCTCCTGTTCTTAGATCTTCCCTTGGATTGCTCAGGGATTCCACAGAATGTTTTCTCCGGCAGTACTGTCTAATTGAAGAGCTCCTTAAATCCTTCCCTTCTTCCATAAACATTTTCCATGCACATGATAGGAAAATAAACATTTTACCTATTTAAAATGATAAATATTTAATGTAATGTACACATTTTTATTCATAAACATTCTCATACAAATAGCCAAATAAAATGACAGTTATGTCTTTGTATATTAGTCTTAGATTAATATACTTAAACGTATTTGAACACTTCATTAACTTTGTTACTTTTGAGTTAAAATCTTCGTAAGGCTGATAATTGTGTCTGATAAGGCAATTTGGTAGAAAGCCGATCGCAGGGCCCTCATATGTGGATAATTGATGAGTAAATATGCCAAATGGCAAACTACAGCACATAAATCTGAGAGGTGGAGTCCTAATGACATTGATTTATTCATTAAACAAACATCATTTGGCACTTATGTTTAAGAGCTTGTGCTAAGTGTTCATGTGCTCAAAGTGGAGAATTAATTAATATCACCCAATTTATTTGCTCCAGTTCTTCTCTAAGTTGAGTGTGATTGCAGATATCAGGTACCTTCTCTGTTCCTCAGTTTCTTATTTTATAATGAGGGGATTTGATGATTCCCAAAGTCCCTTGTAGTTGTGTAGGCTCATGATTCAATGTGGTTATGTCATTTCCTAAATTGAGAAGTCATATCTCTTAACTTTCCAAATTAGATATGGCTTAATCAACGTAGTTACATAACTGAAAGAAAATTTTAAAAATGATACATGAATGACAATTACTATCTTGGATGTATTATGGGCTTCTCTCAGCAATATTTTAAGTGTAAATGAATCATAAATATGAGTATTATATTTCTCCTAAAATAAACATGGCTAAAATCTCTGATGATATTTTCTTGGCATAATGCACTTCAGATTTTATTAAACTAAAGACATTTGAAAATCAGATGGTAAACTAAGAATAGGATATTCATGCAGTATTCATACCTATGAAATAAAGTAAATTAAAGCAATTTGTTGGGTATTTCAGGCTGAAAAGCTCTGCTGCTTTTATTCCCCTGATATTAAAGTAAAAGTAATTTGGGGACTTTGTTGGGAATAGGACACCCAAAATCTGGCCATAAACTGGCCCCAAAACTGGCCATAAACAAAATCTCTGCAGCACTGTGACATGTTCATGATGGCCATGATGCCCATGCTGGAAGGTTGTGGGTTTACCGGAATGAGGGCAAGGAACACCTGGCCCACCCAGGGCGGAAAACCGCTTAAAGGCGTTCTTAAATCACAAATAATAGCATGAGTGATCCGTGCCTTAAGGACATGCTCTTGCTACAGATAACTAGCCCAAACCATCCCTTTATTTCAGCCCATCCCTTGGTTTCCCATAAGGGATACTTTTAGTTAATCTAATACCTAAAGAAACTATGCTAATGACTGGCTTGCTGTTAATAAATATGTGGGTAAATCTCTGTTCGGGGCTCTCAGCTCTGAAGGCTGTGAGACCCCTGATTTCTCACTTCACACCTCTATATTTCTGTGTGTGTGACTTTAATTCCTCTAGCGCTGCTGGGTTAGGGTCTCCCCAACCGAGCTGGTCTCGGCAAGTGGCGCCCATATATGGGGGCTCAAATCCAGGTCGAAGGGTCACCAGAGTGACGGTTGGAGAATATGGAACTAGCTGGAGGACACCTGAGTACTCTTAAAGCAATCCCCATGGTGAGTAAGAAGTGGAGCTTGGAAGCATCCGGGTAACAATGGGACAAGTGTGGGATGTAGTTCGTTCCACATTAGAACTTTTTCACACTGATGATGAGAAGGAAGGAGAGTATAACAAAGTAACAAAAGAGGTTACAAAGAAAGTTTAATTGCCAGCTAAAGCCAAAGTGGCAAAGGAGGGAGAGGTTCACCCCTATCCTTCTACACCTCCTCCTTATTATTTTGAAGAAAAAGACTCTCCAGATCTTTCTTTTCCAGAGGATACTGGGCAAAAAGTAGTTGCCCCAGTGACTGTTCGAGCAGCTCCTTGAGCAACTGCTCTCAGTTCTATTCAGGCAGGAATTCAGCAAGCTAGACAAGAGGGTGATTTAGAGGCTTGGCAGTTCCCTGTTAGAATACACCCCCCAGATCAACAGGGAAATATTATAGCTACATTTGAGCCTTTTCCTTTTAAATTTGGGAAAGCACATTTAGTTGATTATATCAAGGCCTGTGATGGTATCAGAGGTAATCTGCATAAGGCTACTCTACTAGCACAGGCAATGGCAGGACTGAGAGTGGATAAAGGAAATGCTCCATTTCCTGGAGTTTGTTTTAACTGTGGGAAGTATGGTCATACTAAAAATGAACGTAGAAAAAGTCGCAAGTCAGGCCGCCAGATAGGGGAAAAAAGAAAACTACTGAGCCTGATATATGTCCAAAATGTAAAAAAGGAAAACATTGGGCTAATCAGTGTCACTCTAAGTTTGATAAAGATGGGAACCCGATTTCGGGAAATGCCATGAGGGGCCCATCCTGGGCCCCATTCCAAACCAGGGCATTTCCGGCTCAGGCCATTCCCTCAGCCCTGTACAGTGTCTGTCCCCCGCCACAGCTGGTAGTGCCACAGTAGATTTATGCTGAACAAAAGCTGTGAGCCTTCTGCCTGGGGGACCCACACAAAAGGTCCCAACAGGAGTCTGTGGACTCTTGCCAGTGGGTACGATAGGATTATTTCTAGGCAGGTCTAGTTTAAATTTAAAAGGGGTGCAGACACATATGGGAGTCATTGGTTCAGATTACAATGAGGAAAATCAAATTGTTGTATCTACTTCTGTTCCCTGGAAAGCACATCTTATTGTGCCATATGTGGGAATGGGGAAAAGTGAAATTAAATGAACAGGAGGTTTTGGAAGCACAAATAAACAAGGCAAAGCAGCTTATTGGGTAAATCAAATTACTGATAAACTTCCTACCTGTGAAATAACTATTTAGGGAAAGAAATGTAAAGGTTTGGTATATACAGGAGCAGACATTTGAATCATTTCTCTATAGCACTGGCAGTCCACATGGCCAATTCAACTCACTCAATTTAACATAGTTGGAGTTGGTAAAGAGCCTGAAGTATATCAGAGTAGCTATATTTTTCATTGTGAAGGGCCTGATGGACAACCTGGGACTATTCAACCAATTATAAGTTCTGTACCTATGAATTTATGGGGGAGAGATTTATTACAACAATAGGGAGCACAAGTTCTAATTCCAGAACAATTATATAGCCCTCAGAATCAACAGATGATGCATGAAATGGGGTATGTACCTAATACAGGACTAGGAAAAAATTTGCAAGCTTTGAAAGAATCTCTTCAAGTGGAAAGACAAAGTTCCATCTTTCCTGCCAAGGTTAGGATATCATTTTTTATGGCAGCCATTGTTAAGCCTCCAGAACCTATACCTTTAAAATGGTTAACAGATAAGCCAATTTGGATAGAACAATGGCAGCTGAGTAAAGAGAAATTGGAGGCTTTAGAGGACTTAAAATTGGTATTTAATAGTCATAGATTTAAAAGACTATTTCTTTACTATCCCTTTAGCTGAGCAAGACTGTGAACGGTTTGCATTCACAATTCCTGCAGTAAACAACCTGCAGTGTGCTAAGCATTTTCATTGTTTTACAGATGCATCTAGTAATGGTAAAGCTTTTTATTCTGGCTTGAAAAGTAAAGTTTTCCAGACACCCTATACTTCAGCTCAAAAAGTGGAACTTGTAGCTGTAATTGAGGTATTGACTGCTTTTAATATGCCTATTAATGTGATTTCTGATTCATCATACATGGTTCATTCCACACATTTAATTAAAAATGCTCAGTTACTATTTCATACACATAAACAACTGATGACAAAAACAAAAAAAGGGGAGAAATAGGGATTATGGGACAGCCCATATACAATTGAATCTAGTATTATTAACTGAAAATTTTTTGAGCCTGCCCAAAGGCCAAATGTTATCAGCAGCTGAACAGCATCTACAGAAACCAGCTACAAAGACAGAAGCAGAACAACTGATTTGGTGGAGAGATCTGATAACAAAAAGTTGGGAAATAGGTAAAATAATAACTTAGGGTAGAGGTTATGCTTGTGTTTCTCCAGGCCAAAATCGACAGTTGATTTGGACACCATCAAGACATCTGAAACCTTATCATGAGTCAGATGCTGAGGAAGAGATTCCGGGAGGATCCCGGGGACCCCTGGTTGGAGCCATGTTAAGACTGATGCTGAGGAGAACTCCAACTGTCATGAGAAACACCCTTCAAACACAACCACCCATCTGGGGACAGATCAAGAAGCTGTCACAGATGGCGGAAGAAAACCTGAGAAAAGTGGGACAACCAGTCACAATGAGTAATTTAATGATAGCTATGATAGCGGTGATCACCATTGCCATGAGTATTCCTTTAGCAAGGGCTGACACAGAGAACGATTATACTTATTGGGCATATTTATCAATCTTGGTTGGCAATAATGCCTGGATGTAATCACTCTATGACACAGTTGCACATGCTTTCTGATCTCAGTATTTACCATAATAAATCTGCTCCTATAATTGAGGCATACCGCCCTCAAAAACCTATTTGTAAACAGGATTGGACCCAGTTAGAAAAAATGAACAAACGTACTTCTTTAGGAAGATTGCATTGCAGAACAGGCAGAGGTGCTGCGCAATGATTCCTATGGAATCATTATTAATTGGCCCCTAAGGGGATGTTTAGCTTGAATTACACCTCTCAGTCTGTATGCCATGGCCACACTATGTTCAGCTGGTCTGAACAAAATGGTCAGATGGTAGAAATAATAAGAAGTACGGCAAGAGTTCCTGTTATCTGGAACCATGGCGGTATAGCAGCACCTCAAACTCAAATGGTATGGCCTGTTGTAGGAGCTAAACATAAGGATTTGTGGAAACTCTTAATAGCTCTTAATAAGGTCAAAATTTAGGAAAGAATAAAAAAGTATCTAGAAAGACACTCTACAAACTTGTCTTTGGATATTGCAAAATTAAAAGAACATATATTTAAAGCATCCCAGCACACCTGACCTTAATGCCGGGAACTGGAGTGCTTGAAGGAGCTGCAGACAGATTAGCAGCAAGTAACCCATTAAAATGGATAAAAACACTTGGAAGCTGTGTGATTTCAATGATAACTGTGCTTTTAATCTATGTCGTTTGTCGTTGTGTAGTCTGCAGATGGGGATCCTGACTCCTGCAAGAAGTAGCTCACCATGACAAAGTTGCCTTTGCTTTTATCTCTTCGCAAATCAAGGAAGGGGGACATGTTGGGAACAAACCCCCCCAAAATCTGGCCATAAACTGGCCCCAAAACTGGCCATAAACAAAATCTCTGCAGCACTGTGACATGTTCATGATGGCCATGATGCCCATGCTGGAAGGTTGTGGGTTTACCGGAATGAGGGCAAGGAACACCTGGCCCACCCAGGGCGGAAAACCGCTTAAAGGCGTTCTTAAACCACAAACAATAGCATAAGTGGCCTGTGCCTTAAAGACATGCTCTTGCTGCAGATAACTAGCCCAAACCATCCCTTTATTTCAGCCCATCCCTTGTTTTCCCATAAGTGATACTTTTAGTTAATCTAAAATCTAAAGAAACTATGCTAATGACTGGCTTGCTGTTAATAAATATGTGGGTAAATCTCTGTTTGGGGCTCTCAGCTCTGAAGGCTGTGAGACCCCTGATTTCTCACTTCACACCTCTGTATTTCTGTGTGTGTGTCTTTAATTCCTCTAGTGTCACTGGGTTAGGGTCTCCCTGACCAAGCTGGTCTTGGCAGGACTTAGTCCATTTTAAGGCCCAAACCACAAAGGCCTTACCACTCCTCACATCCATTGCATGGGTTTCTTTGTCCTGAGTTAAACAAATTCCTCTGTACTTTTGCCTTTCTACTGAGCATTTCTTTCAGAGTGACTTCCCTGAACACTGACTCTTTCCATAAATTCTCCAGGTCATCTGAAGAGTAGGTGCTCTTTCTCCCACACATCATATAGTTCAGAGTTTCCAAACTATATTCAGCTCATGACTCCTTATCTTCATATACATGAATGAATGAATGAATAAATAAATAAATAAGTAAATAAATAATTTACTTGAAGCTTCTTGCCAGTTGGCTAAACATTCTTTTACCTATTCTTGACACTATCTCCTATCATCCCCCTGGTCACTTCCCCCGATTCAGTATAATTTTTGGCACCTGCTCAACTCATTTTGTGTTCATCTAACCCTGAACACAATAATCTTGAACTTATTATCTTCTCCTTTTCTTTACTTATTATCCTTCTTATATATCTACCCAGAAATCTTCCACTTCTGAAATTAAAAATTCCTTCAGTGTACTGTGGAAAACAGCTTTCTACTCACTCTTCCCACAAATTTCTCCAATTTCCTTAGACTCCAAATCACAGATCTTTCTACTTTCTATTCTATTAGTCACTGCTTTCTTGTTTTTCCATTACATCTATGATACATTGCTTCAAAACTTCTTCCTTGACACTGTCCTTGGAAACATCTCTATCCTGAATGAAGTCAACTAGCTTGTGAATACTATTCAGGAAATCACACAGCTGGTCATTGAACTGACAGTTAAGCTCTCTCTTCCATTCTTGAACTGTTAATAAAAAGAGAGGCAATTGAGTCTCATGGTAATATCAACCATTCCTTCATCAAGCCATTCCTCCCTTATAACTCAACTCGCATTCTGTTTCCTCAACAGATAAAATATGTCAGAGAGGCACTTTCTTAACTTTTATACAAAGGGTGGAAAATGAGACCAGATGATCCTTTTATACTTCATATCCTTAGAGTAGAAACTCTTTCTCTTCTATAGAGAGTTGAAGAGTAACATTTATTGATTATCACTATCAATTTCCTCAGGAACCCATAAAACCTAAGAGGTGAAGGGTAAAACTTTCTTGTTCTCCTTTGTAAACTTAGAACCCAGCACAATGACTAACACATAGTAGAAATTCAAACAATATTCAATGAAAGCATGAATCAATGCCCAGGTGATGATCAGGAAATTTCTGACAAATATGTTTGTGACTTGAAACTTGTAGCTAATTGTTTCAGTTGAATGCTTGTTATAGGATTTTATTTCAGCAAACTATCTTAAACCATTTTTATGAGTCTTTGGTTTTAATATAACTCAAAATACACTCTGCCAAGTATATTTCTCCATAGACTTTAAACATAAGATTCTTTCAGGAGAAATTTAATCCTAAAGTTTACAATTCATCCACACCTAAATCATCAAAATATCACTGTAGCAATCTCAGTTGGGTATTTAACTTGTGATTCCCTAATTAGATAATTGTTTGTATATTTAAAACAAAATGATTGTTTGCCCTTAATTATTTAGACAATTGTTTAAACTATACACTTTGTGTCTTGTGTGTAGAAAAGCCGTAATCACACTAAAACACATCCTAATTTTAGGATACTTCAGTCTTTATATTGGGAAATACAGTTTTTGTCTAAGAGAACTGATATACCAAATGAGAATTTTAAATGTGGTCTTCTCAGTAGAGGCCTATTTAGTGATTAATGTATAATCCGTATAAGTCATTCTTAATATAGAAAAATTTTTTGATCAGTTTAGCAGTTTTCACTATTTCTGGTCATTTTAAAATAATTCAATTGTCAGTCTCAAGAAAAAATAATTCTAGTATTGCAAATAGAAAATCAAGTTGGGACACTGAAAGCAGCTTAGATCTGAAATACATGGAAAATTAGAGTAAGAAATTAAAGTTTCCTGGAATTTTGTTTTTCTTGTCTTTTTTTCAGTACTTTTCCATGTCACTCAAACCTTGTGTCTCTCTTTTCCCTTCTCACTCTCTCTACTTTAAACATACTGACCTTGGCCGGGCGCGGTGGCTCAAGCCTGTAATCCCAGCACTTTGGGAGGCCGAGACGGGCGGATCACGAGGTCAGGAGATCAAGACCATCCTGGCTAACACAGTGAAACCCCGTCTCTACTAAAAAATACAAAAAACTAGCTGGGCGAGGTGGCGGGTGCCTGTAGTCCCAGCTACTTGGGAGGCTGAGGCAGGAGAATGGCGCAAACCCGGGAGGCGGAGCTTGCAGTGAGCTGAGATCCGGCCACTGCACTCCAGCCTGGGCGACAGAGCGAGACTCCGTCTCAAAAAAAAAAAAAAAAAAAAAAAACATACTGACCTTGACAAGTCAAACTGATTTTTTTTCTATGGGACTATGTCTCTTTGATCCCCTGAGAAGTCTTCCTCCAGATAGTCACATGGCTTCTTTCAATTAAGTTTCTATTCCAAAGTCGCCCTTAAGAGAGTCTTCCCTAATTACCCTAGACAAAGTAACCATTTCCTCCCACTTGATCATTCTCTTCCGACTGCGCTTTATTCTTATCTTAGTAAGTGTTGATAACTTCGCTACCTGGATTTGTAGAATACATTATTATTATTATTAATATTTGAGACGGAGTTTCACTCTTGTTGCCCAGGCTGGAGCGCAATGGTGCGATCTCGGCTCACCTCAACCTCAGCCTCCCAAGTTCAAGTGATTCTCCTGCCTCAGCCTTCCGAGTAGCTGGGATTACAGGCATGTGCCACCATGCCTGGCTAATTTTGTATTTTTAGTAAAGACGCGGTTTCTCCATGTTGGTCAGGCTGGTCTCGAACTCCTGACCTCAGGTCATCTGCCCACCTTGGCCTCCCAAACTGCTGGGATTACAGATGTTAGCCACTCACCCAGCCTAGAATACACTTATTAATTTAGTTGCATATTGTCAGGTTCCCCTGACACCCTGACAGGACATGGGCTGTGGCTTCTCAACTACCCTATCACCTAATATTTGTGGAATAAATGAACGAATGAATCTTCAGTGTTAGTATTTAAACAGTCCTTTTGCCATTTCACCTTATTGAGTTTTATAATAGGCCAAGGGGAAAACAAAGTATGCAAACATTTCTGAGAAAAAAGGTAAGATAATGCTATAGCATTTACTATGGTACATATGTGGAGCTAATGTTCAATTCTGTTTCATGTGTGTTCTCAAAATACTTAAAAGCTTGAGATAAGGCACAGCAAAAGAAGTACTTCTTCACTGACAGGGAAACAAAGAGAATCAATATTTGAACCCTTCTCTGTGTAAAGAATGGAATAATCTAGTCTGGATAAATACTAAGTATAAATAAAAGCTGGCTTCTTGCTAATTACATTCAACAATATAAACTGTGTTTTCACCAAACAGTATTTTAACATTTTAGAACATAAAAAATTGTTATTCACTTCTAAAAAATGCTCTTATTTTTCCAAAACTCTGGGAAAATGATGCTAGAAATTGACTAGGAGAGGGTAAAGAGGATACAGAGGCTATTTTAACCATTTTACTTAAAATTGTATCCAATTGTTATCCAATTTTTAATTACCATCTGAATAAAGACTTAGAATAACAGGCCAGGCACGATGGCTCAAGCCTGTAATCCTAGCACTTTGGGAGGCCGAGGCAGGCGGATCACGAGGTCAGGAGATCAAGACCATCTGGCTAACACGGAGAAACCCGGTCTCTATTAAAGATACAAAAAAAGAAAAAAAATTAGCAGGGCGTGGTGGTGGGCACTTGTAGTCTCAGCTACTTGGGAGGCTGAAGCAGGAGAATGGCTTGGCTTGAGCCAAGATTGCGCCACTGCACTCCAGCCTGGACGACAGCAAGACTCCGGCCCCCCCCCACCAAAAAAAGAATAACAATATGCATCTATCTTTAACATTTACTAGGTTCTATAAATTTTACATACTAAGTGCTTTCTATATCTACATATCTATATCTATAGCTATATCTATCTGTCTGTCTGTCTGTCTGTATGTATATATTTCTGATTTGATCCTAACATAGAAAAAGGAAACTATAGCCCAGAGGCCGGGCATGGTGCCTTTTGCCTGCAATCCCAACACTTTGGGAGGCTGAGGCAGGCAGATGGCTTGATGCCAGGAGTTTGAGACCAGCCTAGTCAACATGGCGAAACCCCACTTTCACCAAAAATACAAAATTTAACACTGGTCAGTGGGGGCACACACCTGTAGTCCCAGCTACTCAGGGGGCCAAAGAACAAGAATTGCTTGGGCCTAGGAGGCAGAAGTTGCAGTGAGCCAAGATAGCCTGCCGATTACCCTGACTTATGCTGAAGGAGACTGGCTTCTTGACCATTCTTTGGTAATGAACAATTTACCAAGAGAATATTTCTTTAGGCATCAATGCTTCATCTCAACTCAAAAAGTTGAGATGTTGAAATTACTAATGTGCTCAGAGACAATCTCCTAACTCCTCAAAAAAAATTTTAAATGAAAGATGTATATTTTATTAGTGTATATAACTAACCTAAAATTATTAAATTATATTTCTGATTAAAGAATGGGAGATTCTGTTGGAAACCAGAAGGAGAAATTGATTTTAAACAGATCAAATCTCCTTCCTTCTCACAGGTTGAGATACAGCAGGAAGCACAGGGAATAAGGTGGGGCATTGCTGGATCCAGCTTTATAGAGTGAGATCCCCAATCTCATAGTCAGACCACAGTCTACATTCTCAATGTAACTGTGATAGTTTCTGTAGAGACCTATAAGCCATTTTTGATGATTACCACATCTGTATCACAGATACACTGACGCTTGGCCTTTGTTATTCTGAATATACAGATGGGTATGTCTAGCTTGTGCTTTGGATCAGTAGGTGGCCTTTGTTTCCGAAGATATGACCCCTAATTTCCAGCCTAAGGTATTTTAACAGACAATAAAGAACTGAGATGTTTTGTTCTCCTATACACCCTATTCCTTGGATAATTCCTGCGATCTGAACAAGAGATCAAATTGCAATATCCCCTATGCTAGACTGTTGTGACAACTAAGGGTTGTGACAACTAAGTGTGAGCAACCACTCCAACACTTTGCATAATAACTGATATTAAACCAATCATTGAATTCCTTATCTGCTGACAGTTAAGAAAAAAATTATTAAGTCATCTGATCATACTATCAATGGATAAAGGACCTGGGGTCCCTTTGAATAGCAGCAAACCCAGTCCTGCCAAAACTACAAAAATGACCTACACAAATAAATCCCTGGTATCAAGACTATAAAACTCTCTCTATATAAATGGTCTCTGATAGTTGTGGTTTTGGCTGTATTACAGAGAGATCCATGCAATCTCAAACAGTAGCTAATAATTTACCTGATACCATTTCTCTAGTTACACCATCCTTTTGTTTAGAAGTCACACATTTTGTTGTTGTTGTTGTTTAATTAGGAGGCAGTTGGCAATATTGCTTTTGATTTCAGAATATCCATAAGGAAAAGCATACTTAGTCCACATGGCACAAATAAGAGAAGGATGAAATCAAATATTAAGATCAATTCCTTAGCTTCAGGCAGTACTCAGAAGGGACTTTCGTTTGTAATTCACCGTTGTTTTCTCCCTTCATAGCTGTAGTCACCTTGAGGAAGAGACCAAAATTCACAAAGTGGCTTGAATTCTTAGATCCAGAGGGTTAGTTTTCTTGGCACATTTTTCTTCAAAAAAAAGTTTTAATATGTGTAGATAAGAAGAAAACCAATCTCTTTTCTTCAGAGCTGAGCCAGTTAATTTAGCACAATGCTACACACACTCAGGCAGGAAGCTCTGTTTTCGAGTATCACTTATATATCACATTATTAGTAGAGTGGTTGAAATTGCAGCTTTAAAAACAGACCTTTGCTAGTTAGGACTTCACAATTCATCCCTTTTTCCTATTGCTCATTTAATTGAAATATCATACATTTCCCCCAATTTAATAAAATTAGTATCAAGAGAAATCTCTCTATATAAAAACTATTTCATTACACAAGTATTTCTACTTCAGCAATCTAAGAATTTCACAACTTCAGTTTCAAAATCTTTCTCTTAATGAGTAAAAGCCAAATGTATCATTTTTGCTTAGTTATTTTAGAGTTCATTTAGCACTTTCCAATTATTTGAACCCAAACCAGTGCTCGGTATCTAGCTAACATGCTCACCTGAATTTTAAGCAATTACTTTATTTGACTTTGACTCCTATATCAACAATGATGATCTGCATACATGGGTATAAGACCTGAAAACTTTCTAAAACTTCTAGATACTGATTGCAATTTTAATGTAATCAAACTGTTACTATCTTTCATCACAAAGATAAAATTGTTACAGGTGTGCACCCCCCTACAATATTGTTTGTAATATCCAGGAGGGTAGAGGATGATGTTACTCTTCATATCACAGGGAGTGTACGCTCCTATGCAATATTGTCTATAGTATTTAGGGGGTGAGAGGATGATGTTAATCTTCATATCACAAAGGGTGTACACACCCCTACTGTATTGTCCGTAATATCTAGGAAAGGAGAGGATAATGTTCCTCTTCATATTGCAGGCGGTGAACTCTTCCCTGCAATACTGTTGGTAATATCCAGAAGGAAAGAAGATGATGTTGCTCCCCATATTGCAGGGCTGTATACCCTTCTGCGATATGGTCCGTGATAACCGGGGCGGGGGAGGATAATGTTACTCTACATATGGCAGGGAATATTCATGCTACTGTGATATTGTTCATAACATCCAAGGGGGGAGAGGATGATGTTACTCTCCATATCGAAGGGAGCATACAAACCCCTGTGATATTGTTCACAATATCCACGGGGGAGGAGATGATGTTACTCCTCTTATTGCCGGGCATGTACACCCCCCGCGATATTGTTTGTTATTAAGGGAGAGAAAAAATGATATTACTCCCCATATCGCAGCGGGTGTACACAACATTGCCATATTGTTGGTAATATCAAGTGGAGGGAGACGATGATATTGTTCCCTATATCGCAGGGAGTGTACACTTCCCTGTAATATTGTTTGTGATATTCAGGGGGGAGTTGATATTACTCCCAATATCATGACATCCTGTGTGTACATCCTCTGTGATGTTGTTAGTAATATCCAGGATGGTAGAGGATGACATTACTCCCAATATCACATAGGATATACACCATCCTATGATATCGTTCGTAATATCCAGGGGAGGAGAGGATGATATGATTGCCAATATCGCAGAGGGTGTAGGCCTTCCTGTGATACTGTTTGTAATATTCAGAGGGGGAGAGGATGATATCACGCCCAATATCGCAGATTGTACACTTCCCTGTGATATTGAATATAATTTTCAGAGGGAGAGCATAAAATTATTCCCAATATCGCAGACAGTGTACATCCTACTGTGATACTGTTTGTAATATCCACTGCGGGAGAAAATGATATTACTCCCAGTATCACAAAGATTGTACACTCCTCTGTGATATTGTTCATAATATCCAGGTTTCGAGAGGATATTATTCCTCATATTGCACGAAGTGTGGAGCCTCCTGTGATATTATTTTTGTAATATCCAAAAGAAGAGCGGATGCTATTACTGCCAATATCTCAAGGGGTGTACGCCCTTCTGTGATATTGTTCATAATACCCAGAAAAATGAGAAGATAATGCTACTCCCCATATCGCAGATTGTGTACACCCCCGTGTGTTATTGTTCATAATATTCAGTGGGAAAGAGGATGATAATACTCCCCATATTGCAGGAGGTGTACACTCTCCTGTGCTATTGTTTGTAATATTCAGGGGGGAGGATAATATTACACCCTATATCGCAAAGGGTGCACACCCTCCTGCGATATTGTTTGTAACATCCAGGAGGGGAAAAGATGATATTACTTCCCATATTGCAAACGTGTACACCCACCTGTGATAGTCTCAAAAATATTTAGTAAGGGAAAGGATAACGTTACTCCTCCCCATATCGCAAAGTGTGTACACCTTCCGTGTGATAATGTTCGTAATATCCGGGGGAGAGAGGACAATATTACTCCCCATATTGCAAAGGATGTACACCTTCCTGTGATATTTTCATAATATCCGGGATTAGGAGAGGATGACACTACTTCCTATATCGTAGAAAGTGTACAACCTCTTGTCATACTGTTAATATTATCCAGGGGAAGAAAGGATAATGTTACTCCCCATATGGCAGGTGGTGTACTCCCCCTTGTGATGTTGTTCGTAATATCCCGGGGGGGGGGGGGGGGTGGAGAGGATGATATTACGCACAATATCGCAGGAGGTGTGCACCCCCCTGTAATATTGCCTATTCTATTCAATGGGGTACAGGATGATATTACTCCCCATATCGCAGGAGGTGTACAACCCACTGTGATATTGTTCATAATTTCCAGGGAATGAGAGGATAATGTTACTTCCTATATTGTAGGGTGTGTACACTCCGTGATATTGTTTGTAATATTTAGGGGAGGAAAAGATGACAGTACTCCCCATTCGCAGTGGATGCACAATTCCCTGTGATACTTTTTGTAATATCCAGGGAGGGAGAGGATGATATTACTCCCTATATTGCATGGGGTGTAAACCCCCTTTTGATATAGTTCATAATTTACAGGGGGTGAGAGAATAATATTACTTCCCATATTGCAGGATGTGTACACCCCCTGTGATATTGTTCATAATATCTAGGTGGGGGAGAGGATGACATTACTCCCCATATCGCAAGTGGTGTATACCCTTTTGTGATGTTGTTGATAATACCCAGGGAAAGAGAGGATGATATTTCTCCCCATATCGCAGGGGCGTACACCCCCTTGTGATATTATTCGTAATATCCAGCAGGGGAGAGAATGATATTACTCTCTAGGTCACAGGGAGTATACATTCCCTCGTGATATTTTTCCTAATATCCGGGGGGGGGGAGGATAACATTACCTCCCTGTGATGTTGTTCATAATATCAGAAGAGGCCAGGCACGGTGGCTCACGCCTGTAATCCCAGCACTTGGGGAAGCCGAGGCGGACGGATTACCTGAGGTCAGAAGTTCAAGACCAGCCTAGCCAAGAGGGTGAAACTCCATCTCTACTAAAAATACAAAAATTAGCCAGGCATGGTGGCACACACCCTGTAATCGCAGCTACTTGGGAGGTTGAGGCAGGATAATTTATTGAACCTGGAAGGCAGAGGTTGCAGTGAGCTGAGACCGTGCCACTGCACTCCAGCCTGTCCGACCAAGACCCTGTCTCTGTCTCTGTCTCTCTCTCTCTCTCTCTCAAACTCTCTCTCTCTCTCTCTCTCTCTCTCCAGAAGAACGGAAGATGATATTACTCCCCATAACGCAGGGAGTGTACACCTTCCTGTGATATTGTTTGTAATATCTGGGAGGGGAGAGAATGATATTACTCCGAATATTGCAGGAAGTGTACACCCTCCTGTGATAATTGTTCGCAATATCCAGGGAAGAGAGGACGTTATCAATCTCATATCATAAACACCCTGTGAGTACATCCCCCCTGGAATATTGTTGATAATATCCAGAAAGGGAGAGCATTATATTTCTCTCAATACCGCAGGGGTGTTCAGTTCATAACCTTGTGATATTGTTCGTAATATCAAGGGTGAAAGAGTGTGATACAACTTACAATAACTTACAATATCTCAGGGAGTGTACACCTTCCTGTGCCATTGTTCATAATATCCAGGGGGTAAGAGGATAATGTTACTCCCGATGTCGCAGGGGGTGTACACTCTCTGTGATATTGTTCGTAATATCAAAGTGGTGAACGATGATATTACGAACAATATCACAGGGGATGCACACCCCCCCGTGATATTTTTTCTAATATAAAGGGGCAAAAATGATGATATTACTACCAATATCGCAGGGGATGTACACCCCCACCTTGTGACATTGTTCCTAATATCGTGGAGGAAAAAGCATGATATCACTCTCCATAGAGCAGGGAGTGTACACTCCCCGTGATATTGCTTCTAATATCCAGGGGGATAGAAGATTATATTAATCCCAATATCGCAGGGGTGTCCACCCACCCTGTGATATTGTTCCTAGTATTTAGAAAGGACGAGAATGATATTACTCCCAATATTGCAGGGGGTTATTTCCCCTGTAATATTATTCGTAATATCCGGGAGGGGGAAATGATATTACTCCCAATATCGCTGGTTGTGTACATCCCCTTTGTGTGAGATGGTGTTAATATCCAAAGCGGGAGAAGGTGATGTTACTCCTAATAGTGCAGGGGGTGCACGCCCCCACTGTGATATTGTTTCTGATATCGGGGTGAGGGAGATAATACTCCAAATATCGCAGGGTGGGTAAACCCCCCCCCCCGTGATATGGTACCTTACATTCAGGAATTGAGAGAATATATTACTCTTAACATCGCAGCGGGTGTATATCCTCCCCATGATATTGTTCTTAATATCTACGATGGGAAGGATGATATTACTCCTAGTATCGCACAAGGTGTATACCTTCTCTGTGATATTCAGTTGGGAAGAGAATTATATTTCTCTCAGTATCGCAGGGGGTGTACACCCCCTATGTCATATTGTTTCTAATATCCAGGGGAGGAGAGGATATTACTGCAACATCGCAAGACTTGTATACCCCCTTTTTGATATTGTTTTTAATATCCATTGACAAAGAGGATGATACTACTTTCAACGTCGCAGGGGGTTACACCCTTTCTGTGATATTGTTTCTAGTATCCAGGGGCAGAGAGGATGATATTATTCCCAATATCTATCGTAAAGGGTGTAGATCCCCCTCTGTGATATTGTTCCTAATATTGAAGAAGGGAGAGGAAGATAATATTCCCAATATCTTAGGGAGTGTACACCGCCTTTGTGATATTGTTTCTAATAGTAAGCACGGGAGAGAATAATGTTACTCCCAGTATTACAGGGGGTATACACGCCCCCCTTGTGATATTGTTTCTAATATTCAGGAGGAGAGATGATTATATTACTTTCAATATTGCAGGGTTGTACACCTCCACTGTAATATTGTTCCTGATACACAGGGGGGAGAGAATATTACTCCAGATATAGCAGGGGGTGTACACCCCTCCTTGTGATATTGTTCCTAATATCCAGCGGAAAAGAGGATGATGTTATTCCCAACATTGCAGAGGGTGTACACTCTCCCTGTGATATTGTTCATAATATCACGAAGAGGAGAGGAGATTATCACTCCCAATATCGCAGAAGGTGTACAATCCCACTGTGATATTGTTCCTAATATCCAAGTGGGGAGAGAAAAATATTGCTCCCAATATCAAAGGAAATGTACACACCCCGTCATATTGTTTCTAATATCCAGGGAAGGAAAGGATGATATTACCCAATATTGCAGGGGGTGTACCCCCCCTTGTGATAATGTTCCTAATATCCAAAAAGTGAGATTCTGACATTACTCCCAATATCACAGGGAGTGTACATCATTGCAAGGGTAATGGTGTACAGTATCAAGGGTGGGAGACGATGATATTACTCCTAATGTCGCAGGGAATGTACATCCCCCTTAATGTTTTTATGTAACATCCAGGAAGGGAGAGGTTGACATTACCTCTAATATCGCAGGGGTTGTACACCCCTCCTGTGATATTTTTCGTAATATCTAGGGGCGGATAAAATATTACCTTCAATATCGCAGAAGTTGTACACCCCTCCTCTGATATTGTTCCTTCTATCAAAGAAGGGACAGAATCATATTATTTTAAATATCCCAGGGGGTGTACACTCCCTTTGTGATAATGTTTCTAATATCCAGGAGAAGAGAGAATAATAGTACTTCCAATATCGCAGGTGGTATACACCCACCCTGTGTTATTGTTTTTAATATTTAAGAAAGGAGAGGATAACATTACTTGAAATATCACAGAGGGTGTACAATCTGCTGTGATATTGTTCCCAATATCCAGGGGTGGAAAGAATATTACTCAATATTACCCAATATCGCAGGGGGTATACACCCATTCTGTGATATCCAGGGAGGAAGAGGATAATATTACTCCCAATATTACAGGGGGTGTACACCTTCCCTGTGATATGGTTCCTAATATCCAGAGGGCAGAGGATGATATTGCTACTAATATTGCAAGGGTTATACACTCCTGTGATATTTTTCCAAATATCCATGGGGGAAGACAATGATATTACTCCCAATATTGCAGGAAATTTACACCCACTCTGTGATATTGTTCTTAATATCTGGGGGGAGAGGATGATATTACTTCCAATATCGCATAGGGTGTACACCCCCCTGTAATATGGTTCCTAATATCCAGGCGGAGGGAGAAGGTGATATTACTACAAATATCGCAAGGTGTGTACACCTGTCCTGTGATATTGTTCCTAATATCCTGGAAGAAAGAGGATTATATTACTCCAAATATCACGGGAAGGGGTAAACCCCCCTGTCATATTGTTCCTAATATCCAGGGGAAGGGTGGATGATATTACTTTCAATATCGCAAAAACTGCACACTCACCTTTTTGATATTGTATTTAATATCCTGGAGGGAGAGGATCATATTACTTTCCCCACCCTGTGATATTCTTCCTAACATTTATGGGGAAAGAGGATGATATTACTTTCAGTATCCAGGGGACGTACACATCCCTGTGATATTTTTCCTAATATCCACAGTGGGAGAGGATGATATTACTCTTAATATCGCAGGGGGGTGCAACATTTCTGTGATATTGTTCCTAATATCCAGAGGAAGAGAAGATAATATTACTCCCAATACTGCAGAGTATGTACAAACCCCCGTGATACTTTTTTTAGTATTTGGTGGGGAAAAGGATGATATTACTCTTAAAATTTCAGGGGGTGTACATCCCGCCATGATGCTGTTCCTTGCATCCAAATTAAGAGAGAATGATATTATTCCCAATATCGCAGAAGGTGTACACTCCCCCTGTGATATTGTTTCTTATAACCAGAGGGAGAGAGGATAATATTACTCTCAATATCGTAGGTGGTGTACAATCCCCTGTGATATTGTTTTTAACAACCAGAGGGAGGAGGATAATATTACTCCAATATCTCAGAGGGTGTACACCCCCCGTGATATTCTTCCTTATATCCTGTGGGGGAGAGGATGATATTACTTTCAATATCGCATCGGGTGTACACATCCCTATGATATTGTTTCTAATATCCAGAAGGGGAGAGGATTATATTGCTCGCAATACTGCAGAAAGTGTACACACCCTCTGTGATATTGTTCCTCATATCCAACGGGGGAGAGGATGACATTATTCTCAATATTGCAAAGGGTGTACACCCGCACTCTGTGATATTGTTCCTAACATCCAGGGAAGGAGAAGATGATATTACTCTTAAAATCTCAGGGGGTGTACACCTCCTTTGTGATATTATTTCTAATATTTAGGGTGGGAGAGGATGATATTACTCCCAATATCACAGGTGTACACCACGCCTGTGACATTCTTTCTAATATCCAGGGAGAGAGAACATGATATTACTCCCAATATCGCAGGATGTGTACACACCCCTTGTGATATTGTGTCTAATATCCAGGGAGTAGAGGATGATCCTAATATCCAAGAAGGAGACCATGATATTACTGTCACTATCACAGAGGGTGTACAACCCCCTGTGATATTGTTCCTAATATTAAAATGGGGAGAGGAGATATTACTCTTAATATCGCAAGGGGTGTAAAAACCTTCTGTGATATTCTCTCTAATATCCTGGGGGAAGAGGATGATATTACTGCCAATACCGCAGGGGGTATACACCATCTCTGTGATATTGTTTGCAATATCCGGAGGGGAGAGGATGATAATACTACCAATATCGCAGGGGTGGTACATACCCCTGTGATAGTGTTCCTAGTATCCAGGGGAAGAGAGAATAATATTACTTTTAATGTTGCAGGGTGTGTTCACCCCCTTGTGATATTATTTCCAATATGGAGGGCAGAGAGGATGATTTTACTCTCAGTATTGCAGGGACTGAACAAGCCCCTGTGATATTGTTTCTAATATCCAGAGATAGAGAGGATGATATTACAACCAATATCGAAGGGAGTGTACACCTCCCTACCCGTGATACTGTTTTTAATATCCAGGTGAGGGGAGAATAATATTACTCCCAATATCACAGGATGTGTACATCCTTTCTTTGATATTGTTTCTAATATTTAGGGGGGAGAGGTTGATATTATTTACAATATTGCAGAGGGTGTACAGACGCCCTGTGGTATTCTTCCTAATATCCAAAAAAGAGAGAATGACATTACTCCCAATATAGCAGGGTGCGTAAACCTTCTTTGTGGTATTGTTCCTAATATTTAGGAGGGAGAAAATGATATTACTCGCAGTAATATCACAGAAGGTGTACACCCTCCTGTGATATTGTTCCTAATATCCAAGGAAGAGACAATGATATTACTGTCAATATTGCAGAGGGTGTACACCTACCCTGTGATATTGTTCCTAACATTCAGGAAAGGAGAGGATGCTATTACTTTCAATATTGCTGTGGGTGTACACTCCCCCTCTGATATTGTTCCTAATATTCAGAGAAGGAGGGGTGATATTACTCTCAAGAATGCACAAGGAGTAGACCCCCCCCCATGATATTCTTCCTAATATCCAGGTGGGGAGAGGATGACATTAATCTCATATCGCATGAGGTGTACATCCCCCAGTGATATTGTTCTTAATATCAAGAGGGGGAGAGGATGATATTACTCCCAGTATAGCAGGGTGTGTAAAACCCTGGCTGATATTGTTCCTAATATCTAGGAGGAGTGGGGGAGAGAATAATATTACACCCAATATGAAGGGAGTGTACACCCCCCGTGATATTCTTCCTAATATCCAGGTGGGAAAAGGATGGTATTACTCCCAATATCACAGGGAGTCTACACCCCCTGTGCTATTGTTCTTAATATCCAGATTGGGGGAGGGTAATATTACGCCCAATATCGCAGGTAGCATACACTTTCCCAGTGCTATTGTCTCTAATACTTAGGAGGGGAGAGGATGATATTATTCCCCATATTGCAGGGGTTGTAAACCCCTTCTAAGGTATAGTTTTTAATACCCAGGGCGTGAGAGGGTAATATTCCTTTCAATAGCGCAGGTGATGTACACTCCCATGTTATATTCATCCTAATATTCAAGTGTATACTCCTGTAATATTGTTTTTAATATGCAGAGTGGGAGATGAAAATATTATTCCCAACAGTGCAGGGGATGTACACTCCCCCATGGGATATTGCTGTCAATCAATATCCAGGGGTGCAGAGGATTATATTACTCTCAATATTACAGGGGGTGTACAACCAGTGTGTACACCCTCCATGTGATATTTTTTCTAGTATACAAAGGGAAGGGGATGATATTACTCTCTATAACGCAGGGGCAGTAGACCCCCGTTATACTAATAATATTTAGAGGAAGAGATGATGATATTACTGTCAATATCACAGAGGGTGTACACCTACTCTATGATATTTTTCCTAATATCCAGTGGAAGAGAGGATGAAAATAATCCCAATATCGAAGAAGGTGTACACCCCTTCTGTGATATTGTTCCTAATATTCAGGGTGGGAGAGGATAATATTACTCCCAATATCACGAGGGGTCCACCTCCCCCCGTGATATTGTTTTAAATATCCAGGAAGAGAGAGGTTGATATTACTTCCAATAATGCAGAAAGTGTACACACACCCTGTGATATTGTTCATAATATCCAGGGGGGAGAGAATAATGTTACTCCCAATATCATAAGGAGTGTAAAACCACTTTGTTATATTGCTCCTGATATTTAGAGGAAAGAGGATGATACTACTCCCAATATTGTGTATACACAGGTGTGTACACTCCCTGTGATATTGTTTCTAATATCCAAGAAGAAGACGATAATATTACTCCCAATATCACAGGGAGTGTACACCCTTTTTGTGATATTGTTCCTAATATGCAATGAGAAAGACGATGATATTACTGTCAATATTGCAGGAGTGTACACTCCCCTTGTGATATTGTTCCTAATATCCACAGGGGAACAGGGTAATATTACTCCCAATATTGGAGGTGTTGTACACCTACCCTGTGATACTATTCCTATTTCCAGAAGGGAAGAGAATGATATTACTTCCAATATTGCACGGGGTGTGCACCCGCTCCATGATATCGTTTCTAATATTCAGGAGGAAAGAAGATATTAGGCGCAGTATCACAGGGACTGTACACCTCGCCTGTGATGTTGCCTCTAAAATCCAGGTAGGGAGAGGATGATATCAATCCCAATATCGAGGACGTATATACCCTCCCATGACATTGTTCCTCATAATCATAAGGGGAGAGGATGATATTACTCTCAGTGTCGCAGAGGCTGTACATCCCCTCTGTGATATTGTTCCCAATATCCAGGAGGGAAGAGAATGATAATACTCTCAATATAGTAGACGGTTTACACCCCCCTTGTGATATTGTTCTTATATTCAAGGGGAAAGACAATGATGTTATTGTTAATACCACAAGGAGTGTACTCCACTCTGTAATTTTGTTCCTATTATCCAGGTTGGGAGAGGGTGATATTATGCCCAGTATCGCAGAGGGGTCCACCTTCTTTGTGATATTGTTCCTAATATCCAGCGTGGGAGAGGATGTTGTTTCTCCCAATATCTCAGAGGGGGTATATAGCCCCCTCTGAGATATTGTTTACAATATTATCAGCGAGAGAGATGATATTACCCCCCATAGCACAGGGGGTAAACACCCTCACTGTGATATTGTTCCTAATATGCACGGGAGGGGAGGATATTACCCCCAATAGTGCAGGAGTTGTTCACTCCCCCTTTGATATTGTTCCTAATATCGAGAGGAGGAGAGGATGATATCACTCCCATACCACAGTAGGTGTACAACCCCCCATGATACAGATTCTTATATTCAGGGGAGAGAGGATGATATTACTTCCAATATCGCAGGAGGTGTACAACCCCCTGTGATATTGTTCCTAATATCCATGGGGGGAGAAGGTGATATTACTCCCAATATTGCAGAGGGTTTATACCCTCTTTGTGATATTGTTCCTAAAATCCAGAGCGAGAGATGACAATATTACTAAAATAGTGCAGGGGGTGTACACGTCCCTGTGATATTGTTCCAAATATCCAGGAAAGGAGAGGAAGATTTTACTCCCAATATCACAGAGTTTTTACACCCCACCCTGTGATATTGTTCCTAATATTCACAGGGAAGAGGCTGATATTACTGCCCACTTGGCAGAGGGTGTACACCCCCCTGTGATATTGTTAATATTATCCAAAGGGAGAGATGATTATGTTACTGTCAATATCTCAGAGGGAGGGGTGTACATCACCTCTGTGTTATTGTTACTAATATTCAGTAGAAAAGAAAATGATATCAATCCCAATATTGAAGGGGGTGTACACCGCTTCTGTGATATTGTTCCTAGAATTCGGTGAGGGGGGAGAAAATGATATTACTCCCAATATCGCAGGGGGGTGTACAATCTCTATGATATTGTTTCTAATATCCGTGGGGGAGAGGTTGATATTACTTTCAGTATTGAAGGGACTGTACACACACGCTGTGGCATTGTTCCTAGTATTCAGGGGGGAAGAGGATGATGTTACTCTAAATATTACAGGCGGTGTACACCCCTTTCGTGATATTGTTCCTATTATTTAATGGAAAGAGGATAAAATAACTCCCAATATCGCGAGGGGCGTACACACACCCTCCGTGATATTGTTCCTTATATCCAGAGAGAAAAGGATGATATTACTCCCAATACCGCAGGGATTGTACACCCCTTTTGTGATACTGTTCCTAATATCGAATGGGGAAGACGATGTTGACTGCCAATGTCGCAGGCGGTGTACTGACCTCTTGTGATATTCTTTCTAATATAAAGAGGGTGAGATAATGATATTACTCCCAATATCGCAGGGCTTGCACACACCCTCCCTCCGTGATGATATTGTTTCTAATATCCAGAAGGAAAGAGGATAATATTACTCCCAATATTGCAGGGGTGTACGCCACCCCATGATATTGTTTCTAATATTCAGGGAGAAAGAAGATGATACTACTCTCAATATCGAAGGGAATGTACATCCCCCCTGTGATAATGTCCTTACTATTCAGGTGGGGAGAGGATGATATTACTCCCGATATTGCAAATGGTTTACACACACACCCCCTGTAATATTGTTCCCAATAGCCATGGGGGTAAAGGTTGACATTACTTCCAATGGTGTAGGGAATGTACACCCATCCTGTGATAGTCTTCCTAGCGTCTATGAAGGGAAGGGATGATACTACTTTCAATATCGCAGACGGTGTACACCCTACTTGTGATATTGTTTCTAATATTCGAGGGGGGAGATGATATTATTGTCAATACCGCAGAAAATGGACACTCCTCCCCGCGATATTGTTCCTAATATCCAGGTTGGGAGAAGGTAATATTATGCTCAAAATCGCAGAGGGAGTACACCCCCTTTGTGATATTGTTCCTAATATCCAGGATGACAGAATATGTTATTTCTTCCAATATCGCAGAGGGTGTACCTCCCCTCTCAGATATTGTTTCTAATATTCAGAAGGAAAGAGGATCATATTACTTTCAGTAGCATAGGGGTGTACACTTCCCCTGTGATATTGTTTTTAATATGCAGAAGGAAAGAGGATAATATTACACTGAATAGCATAGGGGGTAAACACCCACTCTGTAATATTGTTCCTAATACCCAAGTGAAGAGAAGATGATATTACTTCTAATATTGAATGGGGTGTCCACCCTCTCTGTAGATATAGCTCCTAACACCGAGGGGAAAAGAGGATGATATTATTTCCAATAATGCAGGGAGTGTACTGCCCCCTTGTGATATTCTTCTTGATATCTAGGTTGGGAGAGGATAATATTACTTCCAATATCTCAGAATGTGTACGCTTTGCCTGTGATATTGTTCCTGATATACACCAAGGGAGATGAAAAAGATATTACTCCCAATATTGCGGAGTATACAAAGCCCTGTGACACTGCTTTTAATATCCAAGGAAGGAGAAGATGATACTAGTTCCAGTAGTGCAGGGAGTGTACACACCACTATGATATTGTTCCTAATATCCGGCGGGGGGGAAGATTATATTACTCCCAATATCGCAGGGGATGTACAAACACCTGTGATGCTGTTCCTAACATCCAGGGGGTAGAGGATGATATTACTTTCAATATCACAGTTCTTGTACGCCACCCCCCGTAATACTCTTCCTAATATCAAGATGGGGAGAGGATAATATTACTCTTAGTATCGCAGGGGGTGTACACCCTCCCCGTTATATTGTCCCTGGTTACTGCTGCCTTGTAGTATAGTTTGAAGTCAGGTAGCATGATGTCTCCAGCTTTGACCTTTTTGCTTAGGGTTCTCTTGGTTATGTGAGCTCTATTTTGGTTCCATATGAAATTTAAAGTAGTTTTTTTCAATTCTGTGAAGTCAGTCAGTGGTAGCTTGATGGGGATGGCGTTGAATCTATAATTTACTTTAGGCAGTATGATCATTTTCACAATATTGATTCTTCCTATCCATGAGCATGAAATGTTATTCCATTTGTTTGTGTCCTCTTTTACTTCCTTGAACAGTGGTTTGTAGTTCTCCTTGAAGAGGTCCTTCGCATTCCTTGTAAGTTGGATTCCTAGGTATTTTATTCAATTAGTAGTAATTGTGAATGGGAGTTCACTCATGATTTGGCTCTCTGTTTGTCTGTTCTTGGTGTATAGGAATGCTTGTGATTTTTGCACATTGATTTTGTATCCTGAGACTTTCCCGAAGTTGCTTATCAGCTTAAGGAGATTTTGGACTGAGATGATGGAGTTTTCTAAATATAAGATCATGTCATCTGCAAACAGAGACAATTTGACTGCCTCGTTTCCTCATTGAATAACCTTTATTTCTTTCTTTTGCCTGATTGCTCTGGCCAGAACTTCCAATACTATGTTGAATAGGAGTGGTGAGAGACAACATCCTTGTCTTGTGCCAGTTTTCAAAAGGAATGTTTCAAGTTTTTGCACATTCAGTATGATATTGGCTGTGAGATTGTCATAAAAAGCTTTTATTATTTTGAGATACGTTCCATCAATACTAGCTTATTGAGAGTTTTTACCATGAAAGGCTGTTGAATTTTGTTGAAGGCCTTTTCTTCATCTATTGAGATAATCATGTGGTTTTTGTCTTTGGTTCTGTTTATGTGATGGATTACGTTTATTGATTTGCATATATTGAACCAACCTTTCATCCCAGAGATGAAGCCCACTTGATCATGGTGGATAAGCTTTTTGATGTGCTGCTGGATTCAGTTTGCCAGTATTTTGCTGAGGATTTTCACATCAATGTTCATCAGGGATATTGGCCTAAAATTCATTTTTTTGTTGTTGTTGTTGTGTCTCTGCCAGGCATTGGTATCAGGAAGATGCTGGTTGGCCTCAAGAAATGAGTTAGAGAGGATTCTCTCTTTTTCTATTGATTGGGATAGTTTCAGAAGGAATGTTACCAGCTCCTCTTTGTACCTCTGGTAGATTTCAACTGTGAATTCATCTGTTTCTGGACTTTTTTTAGTTGGTAGGCTATTAATTATTGCCTTGATTTCAGAACCTGTTATTGGTCTACTCAGAGACTCAACTTCTTCCTGGTTTAATCTTGGGAGGGTGTATGTGACCAGGAATTTATCCATTTCTTCCAGATTTTCTAGTTTATTTGCATGAAGGTGTTTGTAGTATTCTCTGATGGTAGTTTGCATTTCTGTAGGATCAGTGGTGATATCCCCTATATCATTTTTTATTGCATCTATTTGATTCTTCTCTCTTTTCTTGTTTATTAGTCTTGTTAGTGGTCTATCAATTTTGTTGATCTTTTCAAAAACCAGCTTCTGGATTCACTGATTTTTTGACGGGTATTTTTGTGTCTCTATCTCCTTCAGTTCTGCTCCGATCTTAGTTATTTCTTATCTTCCGCTAGCTTTTGAATTTGTTTGCTCTCGCTTCTCTATTCTTTTAATTGTGATGTTAGAGTGTCAATTTTAGATATTTCCTACTTTCTCTTGTGGACATTTAGTGCTATAAATCTCCCTCTACACACTGCTTTAAAGGTGTCCCAGAGATTCTGGTATGTTGTGTCTTTGTTCTCATTGGTTTCAAAGGACATCTTTATTTCTGCCTTCATCTCGTTATTTACCCAGTAGGAGCAGGTTGCTCAGTTTCCATGTAGCTGTGTGGTTTTGAGTGAGTTTCTTCGTCCTAAGTTCCAATTTGATTTCACTGTGGTCTGAAAGAGAGCTGTTGTGATTTCTGTTCCTTTACATTTGCTGAGGAGTGTTTTACTTCCAATTATGTGGTCAATTTTAAAATAAGTGTGATGTGGTGCTGAGAAGGATGTACATTCTGTAAATTTGGGGTGGTGAATTCTGTAGATGGCTATCAGGTCTGCTTGGTGCAGAGCTGAGTTCAAGTCCTGGATATCTTTGTTAATTTTCTATTTCATTGATCTGTCTAATATCAACAGTGGGGTGTTAAAGTCTCCCATTATTATTGTGTGGGAGTCTAAGTCTCTTTGTATGTCTCCACGAACTTGCTTTATGAATCTGGGTGCTCCTGTATGGGGTGTATATATATTTAGGACAGTTAGCTCTTCTTGTTGAATTGATCCCTCTACCATTACATAATGGCCTTCTTTGTCTCTTTTTATCTTTGCTGGTTTAAAGTCTGTTTTATCAGAGACTAGGATTGCAACACTTTTTTTCTTTTTCTTTTTTTTTTTTTTTGCTTTCCATTTGCTTAGTAGATCTTCCTCCCTCCCTTTATTTTGAGCCTCTTTGTGTCTTTGCACATGAGATGGGTCTCCTGAATACAGCACACCTATGGGTCTTGACTCTTTATCCAATTTGCCAGTCTGTGTCTTTTAATTGGGGGCATTTGACCTATTTACAGTTAAGATTAGTACTGTTATGTGTGAAGTTGACCCTGTCATTACGATGCTAGCTGGTTATTTTGCCCATTAATTGATGCAGTTTCTTCATAGCATTGATGGTCTTTACCATTTGGCATGTTTTTGCAGTGGTTGGTACTGGTTGTTCCTTTCCATGTTTAGTGCTTCCTTTAGGAACTTTTGTAAGGCAGGCCTGGTAGTGACAAAATCTCTCAACATTTGCTTGTCTGTAAAGGATTTTATTTATCCTTCATTTATAAAGCTTAGTTTGGCTGGATATGAAATTCTCGGTTGAAAACTCGTTCTTTTCAGAATGTTGAATATTGGCCCCCACTCTCTTCTGGCTTGTAGGGTTTCTACTGAGAGATCTGTTGTTAGTATGATGGGCTTCCCTTTGTGGGTAACCCAACCTTTCTCTCTGGCTGCCCTTAACATTTTTTCCTTCATTTCAGCCTTGGTGAATCTGACAATTATGTGTCTTGGGGTTGCTCTTCTTGAGGAGTATCTTTGTGGCATTCTCTGTATTTCCTGTATGTGAATGTTGGCCTGACTTGCTAGGTTGGGGAAGTTCTCCTCATAATATCCTGAAAACTGTTTTCTAACTTGGTCCCATTCTCCCCATCACTTTCAGGTACACCAATCAAACATAGATTTGGTCTTTTCACACAGTTCCATATTTCTTGGAGATTTTGTTCTTTTCTTTTTACTTTCTTTTCTCTAATCTTGTCTTCTTGCTTTATTTCATTAATTTGATCTTCAATCACTGATATCCCTTCTTCTGCATGATCGAATTGGCTATTGACACTCGTGTATGCTTCATGCAGTTCTCATACCGTGGTTTTCAGCTCCATCAGGTCATTTAAGTTCTTCTCTACACTGTTATTCTAATTATACATTCGTCTAATCTTTTTTCAAGGTTTTTAGCTTCCTTGTGATGGGTTAGAACATGCTCCTTTAGCTTGGAGAAATTTGTTATTACCGACCTTCTGATGCCTACTTCTGTCAACTCATCAAACTCATTCTCCATCCATTTTTGTTCCCTTGCTGTCAACGAGTTGTGTTGCTTTGGAGGAGGAGAGATGTTCTGGTTTTTGGAATTTTCAGACTTTCTGCTCTGGTTTCTTCCCATCTTAGTGGTTTTATATACCTTTTGTCTTTGATGTTGGTGACTTATAATGGGGTTTTCATGTGGATATCCTTTTTGTTGATGTTGATGCTATTGCTTTCTGTTTGTTAGTTTTCCTTCTAACAGACAGGCCCCTCAGCTGCAGGTCTGTTGGAGTTTGCTGCAGGTCTACTCCAGACCCTTTTTACATGGGTAACACCACGGAGGCTGCAGAACAGCAAATATTGCTGCCTGATCCTTCCTCTGGATGCTTTGTCTCAGTGGGGCACCCACCTGTATGAAGTGTCTGTTGGCCCCTACTGGGAGGTGTCAGGCTACATGGGGGTCAGGGACCCACTTGAAGAGGCAGTCTGTCTGTTAGTAGACCTCAAACACCGTGTTGGGAGAACTACTGCTCTCTTCAGAGCTGTCAGGCAGGGATGTTTAAGTCTGTAGAAGCTGTCTGCTGCCTTTTATTCAGATATGCCCTGCTCCCAGTCATAGAATCTAGAGAGGCAGTAGGCCTTGTTGAGCTGTGGTGGGCTCTGCCCAGTTTGAGCTTCCCTGCCTCTTTGTTTACACTGTGAGCATAGAACTACCTACTCAAGCTTCAGCAATGGCAGATGCCCCTCCTCCCACCACACTCTAGTATCCCAGGTCAATCTCAGACTGCTTCACTAGCAGTGAGCAAGGCTCCATGACCATGGGACCCACTGAACCAGGCATGGGAGGGAATCTCCTGGTCTGCTAGTTGTGAAGACTGTGGGAAAAGCACAGTATTTGGGCAGGAGTGTATGATTCCTCCAGGTACAGTCACTCACGGCTTCCCTTGGTTAGGAAAGGAAAATCCCTCAACCCCTTGTGCTTCCCTGGTGAGGCGATGCCCTGCCCTGCTTTGGCTCACCCTCTGTGGGCTGCACTCACGGTCAAACCAGTCCCAATGAGATGAACTAAGTACCTCAGTTGGAAGTGCAGAAATCACCCCTCTTCTGCATTGATCTTGTTGGGAGTTGTAGACCAGAGCTGTTCCTATTTGGCCATCTTGCAATCACTGCTCGACTTGATTGTTTTTTTAAGGTTATCTAACACTTAACGTTCTTGCCTAGCCACACCAAAAATTTGGAGTGGCAGCTGACTGAAGTAAGTGATAGAGACATGGGCCTATAGAGAGAAAAAGTTGTAGGCTTTATTGAGCAGAGTGAAAGTACAAAGCTTCCACAGCACGGAAGGGGTCTCAAATGGGTAACCAGAGTTAGATTACATAATTGCTTTTTAAACTCTTTAAGGTGGAAAATACATGCAGCGGGAAGATGTTACCAGAGTGAGAAACAAAGACAATTAACCATTTGTGATATGTCTTAGATCTTGATGAAAACTGGAATTGCAACTTAGGTTTCATCTATTTTATGACCTTGCAGTGGCATGGCAAAGGAGACAGGATCTTACAGGACTTTACAAAGTATGTTCACAAGGAATTGGAATTGGGAGGATAGGTAAGGCCCACTGGTCACAAGAAAATGGGCAGTTAACGTTCCTTTTAATTTTAGTTTTGGGGAGGGGGAAAGGAGTGAGGGAGAGAAGGATACAGGGAAACTTACAGCAAAATTTTCACTGTTTATAGATTTCTTGGGGAAGACAACACATGCACAAATCCTGGTGTTAGGAATAGTTTAAGCATATATCTTCAATATTATTCATTCAGGACTGAAGCAAGTCCTGATGCAGGAAATGAGTGAGTTTCATAGCTTTCTAAGCCCCTACTTGGCCCAGTAAGCCCAGCTGTCCCTTCCTTTCAGTCCCTCCTCTAAACAGGACATCCCAACTGCTGTTGGGAACTGGGCAGCAGTCATTCTGGCTATTTCCTGCTGGTTGGGGGCAAAGAAGGGGCCCTGCAATTGTGGTGTCCTCCAGAGGGGAACTTTCTAGGCTAGTTGAGGGATCAGCAGGTTGATCCAGGGGTCCTTGGTAGAAGCCGTGAGTTGAGCTCATTTGAGGTTCCATTTGTAAGACCATTTGTAGCTTAATGGCCTCTATCCTGGAGGAAAGAAATTTGACAAAGAGGTTAAAAATGCAAGGCCCAAAGGCGCGTAATAGTAGAATGGCTGTCACAGGGCCTAGAAAGGGGAGGAGCCAAGATATCCATTGGTTAAACATAATCCAGAGTCCTCAGTGTTCAAGCTTGTTTTTCCTACTTTCTATCCATTCTGTTATTTATTTGACCTTTTCAGTAATGATTCCTGACTGGGTAATGAAATAGCAACATTCTTCTCCTAGGAAGAGACAGGTTCCTCCTCTTTCACCTGTTAATAGGACTAGGGCTCTTCAATTTTGGAGGACTACTGCAGCCAGAGAATTAAGCTGGCTTTGTAGGGTCACTAGGGAGTTGGCAACTCATTCCATGTCATCATTTAATTCTCATGATAATTTATAATAGATTTGTGTGGAGGAGGTTATGCCTCCAATTCTAGTCCCAAGCCTACCCAGTATTTCGGCTCCCATAATAAAAGGGACAATAAGGGCTTGTGTGTGACAAGATTGGGGTGTAAGGAGACTTTGTAACTCTTGTTCAGTATATATGGACATGGGAGGTGCTAGAGAGGAGGGAAAGCATAGTTCTTTTGGAGTCCATTTAGGCATTGATAGGCTGTGTTATCATGGATGAAAAAGATCCCTGAAGTTAACCAGGTGAAACCTGAGGTTACTAATATCCAGGACTGACATCAGGAGATGTTCTTATTGAGAGTCATGCTGAAGTTTATGTATGTGAGATTTGAGACCTGTGTGGCTGATAAATCGGTGACTATGGTGGTGTTTAGGACTGGGGTGGATAAGTTCCACTGTCTGGGGACAGGGACTGGGACATATGGTCGAAAACGCAAGGGGAGACACATCCAACAGTTGGTTGGATTACTAGCAGAGGCCTCTAGTATTCCTGAAAGGGTGGTGTTAAACTGGTTCCAGAGATGAGAATAAGAGTTAAGGGTTTCTTGTAGCCTGGAAAAGTCTAATTTCTTGTATGGACTGGGAGTACTGGAGAGCTGGACCAAGTTTTTAATTACTTGTTGGATATGCCATTCTTTAGCCTCGTCTTGCACGCCTCCTCTGTCAGACATACCTATACGTGTATAACATGTCCAACAAGCGTTGGCCCCCATTTGTCAGGACAGTCACCTCAGATCATTTTTCCTTGGTGATGTGTACAGCCATTGTGAGAGCAGAGAGAAGAAGTTTTATAACATTCTTTTCTCATGTAAGTATATGCAGCGAGAGATACGGGTGCTTGGAAGGGGCTACCTAATCCTCAAGAGTTTCTGAGAGAATGCCACCTGACTCCTCCAGGGGAGGCACACTGACATGAGGCAGTGGGGGAGTGTGGTAGTTGGAGAAAGGGCCATGAGTATGAAGAGGATGGCAGGAAGCCTAAGAGGAGTCATGATGTGTTGTAGGTGGAAGGTCGTAGGGAAGAGGAGGGAAAAAGGAGTAAATTGCTGTTAGAAGGATGGACGATAGAAGAAAGGTTGATGTGATTAAGACTTTTGTCCCGGCTGGAGCTACAGTATATAATCCTACTGCAAAGAGTATGGTTAGTATACTGCTTAATAATATAACAAAACAGTAGAAGGATTTCATCAAAGAGAGAAGGAGAGATGTCAAAGATCATGTAGGCTTTTTTTTTTTTTTTTAACTTATCCCCCTTTAAGTAGGGAGAAGTTCCTCTCCAGGATTAACTTCAGGAGTTTTTCTGGTCTGAGGTGTTTCCTTCTGAAATAGGAGACGCAGGTTCTCTAGTGGCTGACAGGTGTGTCAAAGCTGGTCTGGCTGACCTTGTAACTCCTGAGTTGTTGATCCTGTAAGTTCCCCAGGAGGTGTCCAAGGTTTAACTTGGGTGTGGTGAATCCAGGATTCCACTCCTGCCACTTTAACTGTAGTGGAGGGAGAGAGGATTACCAAGTATGGTCCCTCCCATAAGGCATCCACAGATGGAGAGGTAGAGGGGAGAGACTTGACCAATACTAGATATCCTATTGAAACAACTCTATTCCTTTTTCCCTGTCACAACTTTTGGGTAAAGTTTTAAGGTTTTGTTGATATTTTGCCAGAGAAGTTATATCTTTGACTAAATTGGTCATTTCCTTATGGAGCAGGAGGTCATTTGTGAGAAAAGACCATCCATACAGCATTTCATATGGACCGAGCCCCTTTCTGTGAGAGGAGTTTTGGATTCTTAATAAGGCCATGGGCAAGAGAGTGGGCCATGAGAGATGATTTTCTTGCGCTAGCTTTCTCAAATGCCTCTTTAGTATTTCATTTGCCTTTTCGACTTTCCCTGAGGATTGTGGCCTCCAGGCACAGTGAACGTGATATTGTATTTCGTGCCTTGGAAATTCGCTGAGTTATTGTAGCTTTAAAAGCTGGACCATTGTCACTTTGTAAGCTTTGGGGAAGCTGAAATCTAGGAATTATTTCATGAACTAAGACTTTAACCACTTCTTGGGCCTTCTCTGTTCTACAAGAGAAGACTTCCATCCAATTTGTAAAGGTATCAACACAGAGCAGTAAGTATTGAAATCCTCTTGACTTTGGCATATGGGTAAAATCTGACTGCCAGTCTTCTCCAGGATAATGCCCTGTTCTTTGTCCTGGAGAGGGCTTATGGTGGGCCAAGGGGTTATTCTTTTGGCACACTTCACAGGCTTTGACTACTTACTGGATGGTTTTGAGGAGGTTTGGCCCTGTAAATAGGAATGTGGCCATCTTATGGGTTCTTTCAGTACTCATATGAAAATTTGGTGGAGGGTTTTAAGTACTTTCCACTGGCTAGCTTCGGGTATTAGGCCCTTTCCTTTCTCTGTTGCTAGCCACCCCGAGGGGAGAAAACTATGTCCTCGTGAAAGTCCCCATTCTGTTTCAGCTGGGGAATATTGGGGCTTAACCTCCTGGAGGCAGTTGCTCCATACCAGGGGTCCTTCCATGGACATTTCTAAAGGAAAGTCCTGCCTGGCAGCAATTTTGGCCTCAGCATCTGCTTGGTGGTTTCCTTCTACTTCTTCTCCTTCACCTTTCTGATGGCCTGAGCAGTGTAAGACTGCCATCTCCTTAGGTTTTTGTACTGTGTGCAATAACTCCATGATTTCTCTGTGGTACTTAATGGGTGTTCCTCTGGAGGTTAGGAACTCCCTTTCTTTCCATATTGCAGCATGTGCCTGTAGGACTAGATAAGCATACTTGCTATCTGTGTATACATTTATTCTTTTCCCTTCTCCCAGTTCTAACCCTGGGGTAAGTGCCACTAGTTCTGCTAATTCAGCACTGGTCCCTGGGAGAAGAGGCTTACTTTCAAGTACTGTTGCATCACTAGCTATGGCATAGTCTGCCTTTCGTACCCCATTTTCTACAAATGAACGTCCATTGGAGTACAGGTTAAGGTCAGGGTTAGTTAAGGGGATGTCTAAGAGATCTTTTGGAATGGCATAAGTCTGAGCTATAATTTGTTGGCAGTCATGCTCAACTGGTTCCTTATCCTCTAGAAGAAAAGTGGCAGGGTTGAGGGCTGCACATGTGTGTATCTGAAACACTGGTCCCTCAAGGAGTAGTGCCTGGTATTTAAGTAAGCACTGAAAGTCACAAACTTCCTTTAGCATTTAATATGCCACTTAAATCATGAGTAGTCTGGACAGTGAGATCCTTTCCTTGTATTATTTTAATAGCCTCTGACACTAAGATGGCTACTACCGCAACCACCCATAAACAGTGAGGCCAGCCTTTGGCTACTACATCAATTTCCTTACTTAGGTATGCCACTGTTTGTGGGGCTGTCCCACGAGTCTAAGAACTCCAAGAGCTATTCCTGCTCTCTCAGTGACATATAGAGAGAAATTTCGCACTGTGGGAAGGCTCAGGGCTGGAGCTTGCACCAGGGCTTGCTTTAAAGTTTTGAAGGCTGTTTCCGCCTCTGGTTCCCATTCTACTGGATAGGTATTTGCCTTCTGAGTCTCCTTTTTCAGGCTATAGAGTGGCCTGGCCATTTCACTGTATTCAGGAACTCACAGTTAGCAAAAGCCAGTGATTCCAAGGAATCCCCACAACTGTTTCAATGTTTTAGGGTGAGGATAGGACAGTATAGGCTGAATACGCTCTTTGCTAAGGGCCCTAGTTCCTTTGACTAGGACTAGGCCTAGATATTTAACTTGTTGTAGACAGAGCTGGGCCTTTGTCCTGGACACTTTGTACCTTCAATTAGCTGAAAAGTTTAAGAGATCTAGAGTAGTCTACTGACATGAGGCTTACTGAACTGGTAGCCAGAAGTATGTCATCCACGTATTGGAGGACTAGAGTGCCTGAACTTGAGAACTGGCCTAGGTCATGGGTCAATGCCTGACCAAACAGACGAGCTATCTCTAAACCCTTGGGACAAGACCATCCACGTAAGCTGGAACGTGTGGTCTGTAGGATCCTCAAAGGCAGAGAGGAACTGGGAGTTAGAGTGCAGGGGAATGCAGAAGGTGGCATCTTTGAGGTCCAGAACAGTGAACCATTCTGCTTCCTCTGGTATCGGAGAGAGCAGTGTATAGGGCTTGGGTACAGCATGATATAAAGGAATTACTGCCTCATTGATGATTATGAGGTCTTGCACTAGTCTCCACTGACCATTTGGTTTTTGTATTCCAGGGATTGGGGTGTTGCAAGAACTGCTGCATTTTCTTACCAAGCCTTGAGCTTTTAAATGTCTAGCAATATCCTGTAAGTATTTATGAGCCTCAGGACTTCAGGGATATTGCCTTTGATAAGGAAAAGTGGTGGGGTCTTTTAGCCTGATTTGAACTGGATAGGCATTGTTTACCCTTCTGAATTGTCCTTCCAAGACCCAGACTTCAGAGTTGATTCTTTCTTCAAGTAGGGGACAACAAATGTGTAATTTGTTCCCCATATTCATGTAGATAATAGCCCCAGCTTTAGCGAATACGTCCCTCCCTAATAAGCATGTGGGAATTTCAGCATAGCAAGAAGGCATGTGAAAAGAGCAAAGTCTCCCAATTGCAGCTGAGGAGGTGAGAGAAATACCGGTTATAGGCTGTCCTAAGATTCCTTGTATAGTAACGGACTTTGAGGACAGTCATCCGGGGCAGGAGGTTAAAACTGAGAAGGCCATGCCAGTGTCCAGGAGGAAATCCACTTCCTGGCCCTCAATGGTCAAACTCGCCCAGGGCTCTGTGAGGGTGATGGCATGAGCTGGTGCTTACCCTAGGCACCCTCAGTCCTGTTGCTGAATCATCTGGTTGGGTGCTTCTGGTCCAGAGGGCCTTCATCCTCTGGGGCAGTGCGCCTTCCAGTGATTACCTTGACATATTGGACGTGGGTGAGGGGGTAGTTTGTTTCTTGTTGGACAATCTTCCTTAAAGTGCACTGATAACAAGCCCTACTAGGCAATTGGCCTGCTCCTCTTTTGGTTCCTTCTGAGCCACTAAGATCTGCCTGTCTGAGGGCCACAACTAAGGCTGCAGCCTTTCTCTTATCTCACTTTTCCCTTTTGGCCTGTTCCTCTTGGTCCCTGTTATAGAACACTGATGTTGCCAGGTTTAATAATGCCTCCAACTTTTGTTCTGGGCCTAAGCCAGACTTTTGGAGTTTTCTTCTAATGTCAGCCGCTGATTGGGTGACAAATTTATCCTTTAAAATAAGTTGGCCTTCTACAGAATCTGGAGTTAGGGTGGCGTGCTTTCTTAGGGCCTCCCTTAGCCTTTCTAGAAAAGTAGAGGGGTTTTCCTCTTTTCCCTACATAATTGTGGAGAGCATTGAGTAGTTCATAGGCTTTTTCTAAGTCTTCCTAAACCCTTCCAAAATGCAAGTTAGCAAATGCCTATGGCTCCAATCTCCATGATCTGAGTCAGTATCCCATTGAGGGTCTACAGTGAGGACTGCCTGTTGCACTATGGGGAACTTTTTCCTCTCCTCCAGGGCCATTCGATCATTTACCTGGCTAAGGTACCACAGATCACCAGGCTGCTGTTAAAGCTGCTTCTTTTTCAGCAGGACTTAAGGTCTCATCAGGAAGTAACATGATATCTTTTCATGTTAGATCAAAGGACGACCCTAATCCTTGCAGGACATCTATAGTTATCAGGATCATCCAAGAATTTCCCTACATCTGCCTTTATTTGTTTTAAATCTGAGAGTGAGAAAGAGACATGTACATGGGTGGGCACAAATTCTCCTACTGCTGCTTGTAAGGGACATAGCTTAGGTGCCTGGATCGCAGAGTTTACATTCTCTTTTCAGTGTGCCTTTAACAGTTTGGTGGGGCTGGATGGAGGAGAGTCAGTGAGGGAGGAGAGTGGGGCTGAGGGAGAGGCCCTGAGTATGGAGGCAGTTGTGGGCCTCTGTCGTTTGGGCAAAACTTGCAGGCTTGGCACAGGGCAGTATGGTCACGAAGGGCAAAGAAAGCCTGTACGTAAGGGACTTCACTCCATTTACCTTCCTGTTTACAGAAAAGATCTAGTTGTAGAAGGGCATTATAATTAATCCTTCCCTCAGGGGGCCAAGTTTCTCTATTTTGTAAGGAATACTGTGGCCAGGCAGTGGTACAGAAGAAAATCAGCGGCTTCTTTTTTAAGGTTTCAGGGTCAAATTTGTCCCAGTTATTCAGGATACATCTTAAGGGAGTGTCTGGTTTTGAAGGGGTGGTGCCCATCTGAAATTTTAAACGCAGGAATACCCGTAGCCCTGGTTAGTCCCAGGACTTGTTTTCCCTTAGGGCATCCCCTAAGGGTCAGGTTCAATTATGCTCAAAGCTCATGGCTGCTTTTCCCGAGCTCTCCATCTACCAGATTTAACCATGCTTACTGGTGGGATGAAAACTTCCCTTGCCCCTGCTGTGCACCCTTTGACCACTTAATGGGGCACAAGGACTGTTGGATTTATTGTGGTCCTTCTACCAACGCATCCTACCTGTTCCAGGGTGGTAAGGCCTGGGTCAAGGGCACTACTGATGCTTGCATGCTAAGGTCCAATTTACGTGGGCCTGGCCATAAAACTGTCCTTCAAGGAGAAATCTCTGAATTAGCAACAGGATGCTTCGTAAGCTTAAAAGGGGTGGTGGATGTCCTCTAGGCCAGGGCCAAGAGAACAGTTGATGTACTTTAGCCTTCTGTCCCCACTTGCCATGAAAGGAGTAAGCCCCCCTTTCAAGGGGGTATCTTGTGTCCAGTATCCTGTGTCCCAACTGACTATATTTTCTTCCTTCCAATACCAATTACTGAATGGTTGAAACAACAATTCAATGGCTCTAAGACCCATGCCTATGCACCACAGATTGTACCTGAGACGCCCCAAGGAATGGGAAAATCTATCTGGGCGCAATGGAGGAAATGTCCTAAGCCTTCTACTATCCACATGAAAATTACAGACTTGTCTTTAAATTGTCCTGATGCAGGGGACCATACACTATGGTGGGGGACTGACCCTTCAAAGTGGCCATCAAATGGTGACACCTGCCTAAACCCCAGATGGCACCATGAACAGGGATCTTCTGGGAGCCACCCCAAGAATTTAAGACTTCTAAATAGGGAACCTTGACCCTGTCTAGCAGGAATAACCTTGCTTGCAACATGAGGAAAGAAGTCTAGCTGGTGGACATCAGGACCCAGGAGGCAGAAGTCAGAAGATGTGGCTGTCTCACACTCTGTAACCCTTGCAGGGGGAGCCTCTGGTGGGGTCATGGATATCCCAGGATATCCCAGGATATCTGGGAGACTAAGATGTCTGCTGAGCACTCCAGGGTGTACTTCAGGACCACCACGGAAAGAAAAGAGTTGGAACTGGCCAACCAACGCTCCCAATCCCGAAGGGTCAGGGATTGTTAGAGAGCCCTTTTCCAGATAGCCTCACACCTATGTCTTTAGTCCGGCAGCCACACTAATTGCCTTTAAGTGGCCAACAGGTGCCCAGTATTTAGCCTCAAAATTCTAAGGAAGGATAGGACGTAATAGCAAGCGAAAGAGGTCCAATCGTACTCACCATGTGACGATCTAGATGCCTTTCCTGGAGTCTCCTGGCTGGCTTGCCAAAATGTAATGCTTAAGGTTCTTGCCCAGCCATGCCGAAGGATTGGAGTGGAGGCTGACCATGGTGAGTGATAGAGACATGGACCGATAGAGAGAAAAAGCTGTAGGCTTTATTGAGCAGAGTGAAAGTACAAAGCTTCCGCAGCATGGAAGGGGTCTCGAACAGGTAGCCAGAGTTAGATTATACAATTGCCATTTAATATCTTTTAGGTAGGAAATACATGTGTTGGGAATATGTTACCAGAGCAAGAAACAAAGACAGTGAACCATTTGTGACATGTCTTAGATCTTGAGGAAAACCAGAATTGCAACTTAGATTTTATCTATTTTATGACCTTGCAGCAGCATGGCAAAGGAGACAGGATTTTACAGGACTTTACAAAGTATGTTTACAAGGAATTGGAATTGGGAGCATAGATAATGTCTGCTGGTCACAGGAAAACAGGCAGTTAACATTCCTTTTACTTTAATTTGGTGGGGAGGAAAGGAGAGGGGCAGAGAGGACACAGGGAAACTTACAGGAAAATTTTCTCTGTTTATAGCTTTCTTGGGGAAGACAACACATGCACAAATCCTGGTGTTAGGAATAGTTTAAGCATATATCTTCAATATTAATTCATCCAGGACTGAAGTAAGTCCTAATGCAGGAAAACTAGTGAGTTTCACAGCTTTCTGAGCCCCTACTCGACCCAGGAAGCCCAGCTGGCCCCTCCTCTCAGTTGCATAGTATTCCATGGTGTATAAGTACCACATTTTCTTTTTTTTTTTTTCATTTTTGAGATGGAGTCTTGCTCTGTCACCCATGCTGGAGGGCAGTGGCACCATCTCCACTCACTGCAAACTCCGCTGACCAGGTTCACGCCATTCTCCTGCCTCAGCCTTCTGAGTAGCTGGGACAACAGGCACCTGCCACCACACCTGGCTAATTTTTTGTCTTTTTGGTAGAGACGGGGTTTCACTGTGTTAGCCAGGATGGCCTCGATCTCCTGACCTTATGATCCGCCTGCCCTGGCCTCCCAAAGTGCTGGGATTACAGGCGTGAACCACTGCGCCCAGCCCAAGTACCACATTTTCTTCATCCAGTCCACCACTGATGTACATCTAAGTTGATTCCATGTCTTTGCTATTGTGAATAGTGCTGCAATGAACATACGAGTGCATGTGTCTTTTTAGTAAAATGATTTTTTTCTTTTGGATGTATAATCAGTAATGGGATTGTTGGGCTAGATAGTAGTTCTTAAGTTCTTTGAGAAATCTCCAAACTTGTTTCCACAGTGGCTAAGTTAATTTATACTCTTACCAAGAATGTATAAGCATTCCATATTCTCTACAGCCTCACCAGCATCTGTTGCTTTTTGATGTTTTAGTAATAGCCATTCTGACTGGTTTGAGATGGTATTTCATTGCAGTTTTTATTTGCTTTTCTCTGATGATTAGTGACGTTAAGCATTTCGTCTATATTTGTTGGCTGCTTGTGTGTCTTCATTTGAGAAATATCTATTCGTGTCTTTTGCCAGTTTTTAATGGGGTGATCTGAAGAAATCTTTGCCTACTCTAAAGTTGCAAAAACATTCTCCCCTGCCTTCTTCTACAGACTTAAAGCTTTTGCTTTTATGTTTAAATCTATGGTTCATTAAAAAACTTTTTTTTGTTTCTGGATTAAGAAACAAAGTTAATTTCTTTCATACAGATATCAAGTTGTGTCACCCTCTTTTATGGAAATCTTGCTTTCCTCATTGAAACACTATGGGGACTTTGAAAAAATAAATACAAATTGACAGTATAAGTGTGAATTAATTGCTATACCATTAATCTATTTGTCTATTATTATGATGTCTGGATTACTGTAATTTTATAGTAAGTTTTGAAATCAAGGTGCTATGAGTCCTACAGTTTATTTCCTTTTATTAAATATTACTTTAGCTTTTCCAGATACTTTACATTCCATAGAAATTTCAAATTAACTTCTCAGGTTTTTACAAAATCTCAGCCAGGTTTTTCATGTGGGTTGCATTAACTTAATACGTGAATTGGCGTGGGAATGTTTTTTTGAAATATATTAAGGAAAATACAAATAAAAGACATTATTGTTGATGTTAATACCAGAAATAGGGGAATAAATTGACATTTAAATTTTTAGCATAAACCTGCAAAACTTTACCTAAGTAAAATCTGTATGAACACACTGAAGATACATGACATACAACCCAAATGCTATGAAATGTTCTAAACCAGAGGCAGAGAAGATTCATTGATTCACTTGAGACTTTTATTGCGTACCTACATTATAGCTGACTAGGATCTCCAAATATACATGAGACAGTGCCTGAGACACAGACAAAACTCAATGCTTGCTGAATGAGGAAATGCGTGAGACACACTCCACAAAGAGTTTGTGATCTATTAAAGGAGGCACCCATACAAACAAGTAATTAAAAGGCAACATTGAAAGACTTATGGGTGGCTTTAGGGAAGAGCTGCTAAATCTGATAAGCTCTCTGATTTCAGTAAAATGCAGCATAAAATTGTTTTCGGGTGAATGAAGTTTACAATCCTAAAATACTCTAAGATCCTAATTGGCACCTAGGGAAGCCTAGTTACATGTTTTTCTCTTTATACTCATTCCTTCTATGTTACTTTAAGATAAAAGAAATTTAAAGTGCCATAGCTTTATAAGTCAATGTTTATGGTTTTTTAAAATTATTTACAATGGATTTATCTAAACATAAAGAAGTCACTTTATTTTCCTGTAAAATTGTGGTGTATAAAGACCAATAAATTATTTTATTTTTCTGTTTAAATATCTTAATGTATTTGAAAAAAAGCATTGGGCTATATTGCTTTTGCATGTGGTTCTGGTTCATTTAAACCCTCTGGTTTCTCTGATCTTGTGTGAAAACACTTTTATACGCATTCCTTCAACTGTGAACAAACATTATCATCTACTGTGTGCCAGATTAAAAATCAAAACAAAACATGAAACCTACAGTTCTATATAAAAGTTAAATAAGTTGCATATAAAACCTATAGTTTTATATACAAGTTAAAATAAAGATATTTTCTGAAAAGTTTATTATACATGGACAATGTTTGAAATAAATTTCAGAGAATTTATTACATTAGTAAGAAAGAGTAGTCCAGGAAGAAGGTATTTGAGAAAGGAAGTGAAAACAGAATGTGTTTTCTATTTTAAATGATCCTCTAAACATTTATATTCTTAAAAGATTCAGGCTAAAATAGTACATGATACCATGTACTATGGTTTAATGTGGCCCCCGAAAGTGTGTATGTTGAAAACTAATCTCCAACCCAACGGTATTGAGAGGTGGGGCCTAATAAAAGCCATAATGAGTGGGTTCGTCTTATTCTATAGGTGAAGGGTTAGTAACCATAGTAGTGGCTTTGTTATAAAAGCAGGCTCTTTCTGGCTGTCTTGCTCTTGCTTTCTCACCATGTGATGATCTTTGTTATGTTATAATGCAGGAAGAAAGCTTCTACCAGATGCTGATGCCATGCTCTTTGACTTCCAGCCTCCAGAACTGTGAGAAATAGTGTCTTTTATTATTATTATTATTAATAATTACCTAGTCTATGGTGTTTTGTTATAGCAACAGAAGACAAACTAAGACACTATGGATATCAACTTGGGAGGAAGTTTAATTTGTTGTGTGCTCAGGATAGAAACAACTAGGAATTAAAAGTGTGCTGTGGTGCACATTTTGTTTTATGAAGTACATACATTTGATACATTTCAAACAAATAGGGAAATATAGCCTAAATAAAAGATTTTTATAGAAGTAAACCCCACAAGACATAAAATGGGAAAAAAAAAGATATCCAGTATAAAACAATAAGGAAGAAAAAAATTATGTATAAAAAATAGAAACCACATAGTGTTAAATAAATGTAAATAAACTCTCTTTAACACAAGTAATAATAACTGCTAATGGCATAAGTTTCTTGATCAAGACATGAATATCCACATTGAATTTAAAAATCAATTCAATAATGTAATAAAAAAGATGAGAATGTTTGAAAGAATATATTTCTCCTCAATCCCCCACTTTCCATTCAGTTAAGTCTAATTGAATGTAGAGTCTGTAATAAGGACAAAGCCTCACTTTTGAGATTTGATTGATGGCAGTTTTTCAAGTCCTCAGCTTTTCTTCTCCTCTTTGCCCCACATCTCAACAACAAGATTCTGAACCCCAATTCTGGCTCCATCCACTAATCACAATAAAAGCACAAAACCACCAATGTTTCCTTTTTGTTTAACTCCCAACTGTATCTGAAATCTTCTCTTTGAAAATCATTTTGCTATTTACTCTGTGAGTAATGCAGTTTATTTCTCATTCCATTGGTGCTAATGTATCATTCCTAACATTATCCATAAATCATTGAGGAGAGGGATTGTGGATGGCAGCTGCTCAACCTCCAGCAGGCGATTCTAGGTACCCAAATAAAATGGAGGCTTTTTCCATTACAGTGTCTAAAATTTCAGCCTACTACTTACAACTCTGTTTCTTCTGGATGCTTTCATTTTTCAGTAGCACTTATCACCATCTAACATATAATATGATTTTACTTCGTTAGTTCAATCTATTATTATATGTTTTGCCTACTAAAATATAAGCTTCAGATAAGCAGGATTATAACCTATTTCTTTATATCTAGAACCTAAAGCAGTGTCTCACATTAAATATTAAATATTTGTTAAATGCATTAAAAAAAAAAGATATACCAGGTCAATATAAACCAAAAGAAAACTTTGGAAGCAATTTTAATATTAGGAAAAATGAATATTTAAGGCCAAAAAGTTATAAGGAACAAAATAGAGGCTTATAAACTGAGAGAAGAAATGACAAGAAAACACAACAATCATCATGCAATTATGCATCAGTAAATATATTATGTTGAAATATATCACTCAACAATAAAATAAATTGTTGAGATAAGTGGACATCAGTATTTTTAGCTAAAGCTGATAACATACTCCTCTTTAAAATTCATAGATGTAGTAGAAAAAACAAAAATATTGTAGGTTTGAATAACATAATAATTGATCTGTAGAGATCAGAAGGAGAAAAAAATGTTAAAAGCAAACACATACAGAACACAAAAATTTTAAATCAGATTTGCATAAATTTATAAAGAAAAACTGATGAAGAAAGTCACAATAGGTTCTAAACAATAACACTCACTCTATGGTTTTGGTACATGTTGTAAATTCAAAATAATTCCAAAATTATAGAAAAATAATTCCACATATGTGGAAAAACTAAAACATGCTACAAAACACACCATGGATTAAAAGGAAAATTATAGCTGAATACTTAAAGCTTAAATAAAATAATAAATAAAAAAATAGAACGAAATAGAGTAGTGCTTAAAGGAAAATAGCTATGTATGTATTTACTGAAAAACAAGAAATAGTAAAAATAAATGAAAAAAGTATTCAAATCAATAAATTAGGAAAAAGAAACAGAGCAAACTTTAAAAATAAGAATAAATAAAATAAAAATAAAGAATAAGTAAAATAACTACAGGAAAAACAAAAGCAACACAGAAATGCAAATAATTAAAACCTAAGATAGTTATTTAAAAGTGTTGATAAGTTAAACAACTGGTACTATTGTTAAGAATAAAAAGGCAACCACAAAATATACAGTGTAAAAGGGAGAATAGCTGTGGAAAAACATAAACACTCAAAAGATAATATGCTACTATTGAAAAAATTATGTGATAATTTTTAAATATAGATTGAATGGTTTGGGAAAATATTGACACAGAAAAAATAAAAAACTGGAATAGATCAGTAATCACCATGGAAATTAAAATGATAAAACCTGTCCTTTTACTCACCTTTAAGCACACTAAAATGGCTTTACTGGTGAATCCTACCAAACTCTTATGGACCAGATCATTTTTATCTCATATAAAATATTTCAGATAATAACACAAGAAAAGGGAAGGTTGCCAGGGTTATGCTAATAGAACAGCCTTATCTTGCATTTAACTCAGTTGAAGGCAATAGAAAAATTAAATATTATATGCTAATTGCATTTATTGACATAAATTCAGATTTTCTAAATAAATAATCAGGTAACTGAAGCCTCTTATATTGTGGTCAGATATGACTTAAACAAGAAACAGTAGAGTTCTTCAATAGCAGCGTATTTATCAATGAGGCCATTTAGTTCATGAATGAACTTAAAAAAAAAGTTACAGATTTTTTTTTATCTGTCTGTCAATTTGCCATATTTTTTTTAAGTTACAGATTTTTTAAAGTGACATTGAACATCCAATTGTGTCAAAATCTCCTAGAACATGTCAATTTCCTTAAACTAACAAAAGATAATTCCCAAATCTTACACCAAATGTGGTACCTAATGAAGAAATTTTAGAGGCATTCTTTTTTAACTTTAGAAACAAGGATGATACTATTACCACTACGGAGCAACATAATATAGCATCATGGGGTAAAGCAACCAAGCAAAAAAAAAAAAAAGTTCAAAAAAATTGATATTTGCAGAAGCTATCATTTTCCTTTTTTTTTTTTTTTTTCCTGAGACAGAGTCTTACTCTGTCACCCAGACTAGAGTGCAGTGGCACTATCTCAGCTCACTGCAACCTCTGCGTCCTGGGTTCAAGTGATTCTCCTGCCTCAGCCTCCCAAGTAGCTGGGACTACAGGCGCCCCGTCCCCACGCCTGGCTAATTTTTGTATTTTTAGTAGAGACGAGGTTTCACCATATTAGCCAGGCTGGTCTCAAACTTCTGACCTTGTGATCCGCCTGCCTCGGCCTCCCAAAGTGCTGGGATTATAAGCGTGAGCCACACTGCACCGGCCAGAAGCTATCATTTTCAATGGAAGATTTATTTTATATAGAGAACTGATAGACAAACTATTAAAACTACTATAAGATGTCAGCCAATTATCTAATTCAAGATCAACATACAAATATCTGTATTTTTCTATCACCACAATACATTAGAAATATAATCAAAGATGTAGGTACAGTTTGTAACTGCAGAAAAATAGCCTCAGAAATCGCCAATTTTATTACAGGACAAAAAAAAGAATGCTTGATTAAATGAAAAAGAAACATCACGTTTATGGATAGTCCTTCCTTCATTACAAAGCTGCCAATTCTCTTCAAATAAATCTATATATCTAAGTGTAATTTCAATTACAATTCAAGCAGAATTTTAGAATAAATTTGGCAATTGATTCTAAAAATTTATGGAAAAATAAACTCAGACATATCTGGGACAATTTGAGAAAGATTAAGATCCTACTCTGCTCTATGTTTCCTATTAGTTTCACTTAGTTTGATGTTGGCTTACCCATATGGGCCTAGATATTATTTCAATTTCTACCTTGCTCAGAATTCTATCAGCTGCCCAACTCTTTTCGTATCTCCAGGATTAGATGCAGGTGAGGCAGCGTGCAGTCTATGCGTAGTTTACTATGTGATCCTCCCTTTTGTAACGTTGCTTATAGTATTTGTTCATTCTCATACATCTGTATAGTTATCATTCTATTGGGTAGTTTGCCACTCTCAAACTTTTTTCTTCCTTATAAAGCAGGACATTTTAAAACATTCTCAATTATTTTTAGTGATTGGGAGAAAGACAAAGTGGATCCAGCTGACAAGTTCTTGGCTTCCACTGGCAACAAACTCCTGAACAAAAGGGCTATCTGAGAGCTGTGAGCACAGCACACAGTGTTCTATTCTTTGTAACTTGAGTCCTCTGTGTGCCCTTTGAAGTGTCACCAAAAAAAAAAAAAAAAAAAAAAAAAAAAAAAATCCTTAACAAACACAGCTTCCCATTACAGGATCCCTACATACTCCTCTCCTCTCAGCTTTTCACTTCCTGAATTTCACTTTGTGTCATATATATATACACACACACACATACACACAACAACATACATATGATATTGATAGTTCCTGAATTTCATCTGTAAAATGAAATTTTATTATTTTATGTCACAGTTTTAAACTTCTGTAATCCTGTATCATAGCTGCATATGAAGAGCACGTGAAATTCATGAGTCTGAGATTTATATTTGATCTTCACACCATGGTTGTTAGGCATATATGTATAAAAATGGTAAAACTGTGAATCAAAATTATTTTATTGTAACTATACATTTATATCTGATAATTCTTCCCATATTTTTTCTCCCATCCAAACTAATTTCAAAGAGTTTTTGCAATGCCTTTGTTTTAGGACCAGAACATAATATTAACACATAAGCTATTTTACCACAGAATTAACCTATAAATACACTCAGCATGTATTGCATACTGTAGCAACTTCAATATAGGTTGAAATATTTGGTCCAGGTTTTTACAAAAGACTTTTATTTTGTAATAGTCTATCACCCAGGTTTCTTTGATTCAGATTGTTATCACATCTTGATGTTTTTTCTAGTTCTCTTAAAGCATACATCCCATTTAAAGACTTTCTCTGTGAAGACGGTCACAATTAGTTGAGCTGTAAATACGATTTTGTTTGGTTTTATTGTTTATACATTTTAGTATTTAAATTTTGACAGAGTTTTTGAAATACTCTATGCATAACTACGAGATTTTTTAAAATCTAGAGAAACAAGCAGAACCTCTCTTTCAGTTATAATTCAGGGTCTCATGTATATATTTTTATTTAAAATGTAAAGCTATTGGATGGAGAAATTAGATCACCCACTATACTTTGAAACATGATTCCAGACCATCCCAGAACTGAAAACACTCAGCCTCTTTAAATCCTTCATAGCAGTACAATTTAAGTAATAATCTAAATTTTCTTATAAAGAAATAAATGTTAAACTTACAATTAAAAATTCAGGGAAGAAAACAAAAGCAATGCAGACTAATGCTTAAATTATTCTTTCTTCAGTTGTTAAATCTATACCTCTCCTATTGATAATGAAGTTTTTAAAAGGCATATAGCTTTTAATTGCTGATTACTATTAATTTAGGTTTCTTAGTAGTTTTGTGCTAATTTATTTGCATACAGGTCTGAAAGCTTTAGATGAATTAGATATTCAGTTTTGTAGTTATTTTCCTATTGCTAAGTGTTTTTAATTAGAGAAGCTGTGTTCTGTTCTCTTAAAAATAATAGCTGCTCTAATATTCACACCGAGTTCTCAAATATAATGTGAATAATTTATTGATTGGTAGATTTCTCACTTTATTTTATGGCTACATGAAGATATGATATTATTCCTCTCTCGTTCTTTCTAATAATTATTATTTTCTTGGAGGAAAAGAGAAATTCAAGACTCAATGATTAGTTTATTTTAAAAGTAACTTGTTAATTAAAGAAAAATTAAATATGAAAATATGACAAAGAACTAAAAGTTATCTGATTTTCTCTATCGACCATGTTAAATCTGTATGTCTTTATTTCTTTTAATGTATTGAAAGAGCCTCAATGATCAGTAGTGTCATAATATTTGCCTATACTTTTAGGCATAAGAAAATGAAAACTCTATGTCTATTTCACCATATTTTGTTCCTCCTTTTCTCTCTCATTCTTTGACCTACTTTCACAACTCAGTTTTAGCTAACCATTTTGTGATTTTGAAATGTTTATATGTTTTCTTGTATTTTCATTTTGATGCATATTTTTAAGCAGGAGTAAATTATAATAACATGAAAGGATAACCTAATCAGTGAGACCCATATTGAAGAAATTTAATTCAGAAGTAGTTTTCATTAATAAAAATGTTAGTGTATATAAAATGTGATTAAATTTTGGCCCTATGAATTATATACAAATCTTAAATACAATTTTTGCTATAAAAATATATCATGAATTGGAAGAAAAATTTCTTTCTTCAGTAAAGAAAGCAGATTAGTGAAGTTCAAATAAATGAATGTTTGTTTTCTAAAGATTAGGTTTTAAATTCACAGTGTGAATAGAATTTTATGTGATAATTGTCCTTTTCTATCTATGCACTTGATATTATAAATTTTAAATATCTTGACAAGATACTGATAATTAATCCTTGATGACATAATTCTTTTCTAATCTAGACAAAATAACAAAGGGGTTCAGAGGCTTCCTATATTTCTTGGGAAAAAAATTTGTGTTAAGGTAATTGAAAGTGTAGCTTTCAAAATTTCTGGTCCTTATGGCATTTATAATGAATGAAATATTACCAGAAGTTATATTGAGAATGTAGTATTTTAATCCACCGTACCTTACTGCAGTAACCTTAAAAATGAGTCTTCCCAAACACTAACTGAAAAAAAGGCACTTATTTAATTGGTATATATCTACATAATATTGAATACTCAGAAAATTTGCAGCATGCATATATGTTAAAATTTTTTGGTGATAAAAATGTCTGTGAAAGTAACCAAAGTGAACATTTTATTTCATTTGCTTCTTTTCATGATAACTATGCATGTAAGAATACAGGTTGAGCATTCATAATCCAAAAATCCAAAATCCAAATGCTTTAAAATTGGAAACTTTTTGAGTGCTGATGTGAGGCCACAAGTGAAAAAGTGCACAACTAACCTCATATGATGAGTCACAGTCAAAACACAACCAAAACTTTGTTTCATGTGCAAAATTATTTAAAATATTGTATAAATTACTTTCAGGTTATGTGTATGAGATATATATGAAACTAATAAATTTCATGTTTAGACTTAGGTCCTGTCCCCGAGGATATGTCATTAAGTATATGTAGATATTCCAAAATCCACAAAAATCTAAAATCCAAGACACTTTTGGTTCCAAACATTTTGGATAAGGAATATTCAACCGGTACTACTTAAAAGTAGCCTATTAAAAAATACTGTATATATTACCAAAAAGTTAGAAAGTAAAATGGAAGAACATTGTCTTTTAACATAGAAACAAGAAGATAAAAATAAATGTCTGAATAAACTTAACAAGAAATATTCAGCTGCTGCATAAAATTAATTTTTTAATGTTGAGAGAAAATTCCATATTGTAAATGAGCTAATTTTTTCTAAATTAATCTTTAAACTCAATTGAATTTTTAATAAAAGTACTAACTGCAATATTTTCCAGACATGATAATCTTATTTAAAGATGCATGTTAAAGATAATTTTAAGGCTATCTAAGAGTAGCTGATTAATTCTAAAAATGTAATAAGGAGTGGAGCATTCACTGTGCTAGACAATAATATTTACTATGAAGCTCTAGTATTTTAAGCAGTTTGGTACTGGATATAAATAATTAGTAGAATAGTTCAAAATCCAGACATATACTCATATGCATGTGGAAAGGAATTATAGGATAAAGGTACTGCTTCAAACATGTTGAGACAAGATAGATTAAAAATCATTTTTTATTGTTTGAATTATTTAGCTGACTGTGCATATATTTTTAAATAACATGTCTATGTAATTATTAGAGAATTTATATGTATAACATATAGACACTTACATATATGAATATAAGAAAACATGTAATATATTAATATATACATGTACAAAACTGAATAAAATACATATGTGTTTATATATGTGTCCGTATATACATGTGTATATAAATGCATACATATATAGTTAGATAAGTGCATATGTTATGTATATATGTGTGTGTGTGTGTGTCAAAGAAGAATAAAAATGTTCAAACATATATTAGATACATTGTTTTATGGTACTATGTTCTTAATTTTCATTTCATGGGTTTTGGGTGTTTTTGGCTTTTTTTTTTGCTTCAAGAAATTGGTACACCATAACAGTATAATCTTAAACTCAGGATTTGGACAGAATAAAAGCTTTAGGAAAAAATAACATCTGATCCTTTTTCATTTTTCACTGAAATTAAGGCAATATAACACATGAGATAAAATTTCTGCAAAAATACCAAAGAGAAAACTGTATATAAATTTTATTTAGAAATTTAGATGGCATTATTTAAATGCTGTAGTTAATTTAATCATTAGATTTAATATTTTAAAACCAAAATTTAAATTTAAATATAAATTTAAAATACCATTTCTGCAATGATGAGGTATGTATTCTGGAATTAGAAAGAAAATAAAAATAAAATTATTCTGATAGTGGTTTAAGTAAGTAGCACATCTAACAGACGGATTCTGATTGGATGATAATGTAATAACTCTTAACTAAATAAATACAGATGGAGAATCCCAATCCAAAAATGAAACATTAATCAAATTCATCAAAAAAATCAAGTAAATATCCACAATTGTTACCCGCCAACTAAAAAGGAAAAAGAAAGAGAGAAGTAATTAATAAATGTATTGGAAAAAAAGTAAGCAAGGAGATTGACAGCTCTGACATAAACAATATAAAGAGAGAAAGAACCCGCCCTAATTTCATGGAGCTCAATTTTCAAACAAGATTTAGATCATTGGTCTCCAAGTTCATTTACTCTTGGAAAAGGAAAGTTTTCTGTTTTAAGAGTAAAGGGCTTGTTTTAAAGACAGATTCTTCTTACACTACAATATTATTTAAATATAAACGAATCAGAATTATATATGGATTGAGTTTCCTTCCAACAGCACATGGCTTGTATGTTATAGGAAAATCCCTCCAGGCTACATGTTTTATCAAACCTAGAGCATACTGAAATAGTTTTAAGATGTTAAAAATATGCAAACTGTGGCCAAAAGTACCCATTCCTGAATCAAATAAACCACCATGATCATAAAATTCTATATATACTGTTTAGAATAGAATAGCATGGGAAACACCAACATTTACTAGAAGGTGTAATATCTTTCTGCAAAAAAAATTCTGAGGCTATCTACTCTGTCTTTCAAAAATACATCATATCTATAACATTAAAGAAAAACATTTAATCAAAGCATCAATGAATAATGTGTACCCGGGCACACAAAGAGGTATCACTTTACAATATGATATTCCAATACAAAAGATAGCCATAACTTAGCTCTGTTTCATTAAGATGCATTTTTCCTTCATTAACACCCATATCCCATTCCTCCTATTGTAGACTCACACTACCACTTCCTTCTTAACACACACACACACACACACACACAATGTGCATTTTTAGCTTCTTTAGAATATAATTCATTTTAATGATTTTGGTGTTGTGGTGAGGTTGTAATGCATCAGCTTAATTAGGTTGACCTACATATTTTAGAATTTGCTTCCCTCTATGTTTTGTTAGGGGGTCCACTTGTGAGGTTCTTGTGGGAGATTTTGAAGGTGGAAATAAAACCACAATCATTGTATCGCTCACCTATGTTGTTCCTAATCTTCAGCTTAACTCATGGGTGTGAGGCTGTAGCCATGCCTGAAACTTCCCCACGGATATAATTTGGATATTTGGCCCTGCCCAAATCTCATGTTGAAATAGAATCCCCAGTGTTGGAAGTGGTGGCTGGAGGGAGGTGTTTGGGTCATGGAGGCAGATTCCTCATGGCCTGAGAGGTCCTATCCTGTCCCCAAGACAGTAAGTAAGTTCACACTATATCGGGCTGTTAAAAAGTGTGGCATCGTGCCCCATCCTTGCCCCCGCTCCTGCCAGATGAGATGCCTGATCCCCCTTTGCCTGCTGCATGATTGTAGGCTTCCTGAGACCTCCCCAGAAACAGATGCAGGTGCCATGCTTCCTGTACAGCCTACAGAACCATGAGCCAGTTAAACCTCTTATAAATTACCCAGTCTCGGATATTTCTTTATCACAATGCAAGAATGGCCTACTACACCCACCTTCCTCATACTGTCTTTCAGCATTTCCAGCTCCTGGGACAGGAGCCTGTGTTTAGATCCATGATAAAGGACCCTGAGTTTTAGAGGATACCTACACCATCCATGAACTGACGAGGATTTCAGTCCAAATTAATGGGTTTGTTCTTGTTCTCCATCAGTGTGATTTGAGTTTCCAGGTTATTCTTGCCCTCCTGCACTTTATATCCACCTTTCCTTCCCAATTGCCTTTCCTTAGGACTCATGAACATGACAGCTTCACAGAGGTTGCCTGACCAGCTCTCACTGTTGCATTAGGTCAATCTCTGTAACAAAATGGTTAATACAAACATACACACAAACAGACACACACATATATGCATATGCACTTCTGCATCTGTAACTGAATCTTTACTAGTATAAATACTTGGAACTTAAGGCACACTGGCAGCAGATGGATAATATATTTGGAAATCCGAAAGATCTTCGAAAGACCCTATCATTTACATAGCTATATACACTGCTGATTTTCAAGTTCTGGCTTTGAAAATACCTATGCAACAAGTATTAGATGTGGATGTTGATGATATGTTCTTGAATTTCTGGTCAGTGTTTTTTGGTTGCAAGTGACAGAAACCTAGCTTACACCAGCTTAGGTTAAAATAGAATCTACTGAGCTATGTAAGCAAATAATAGGAATGGTAGAAAAACTAGAAACAGGAATTGAAATACCATCTGAACTTTCACTGATTTCTAAATTGTTTTTCTCTGTATTTCAACTTCTTTGTCTTTCAAACCAATCTTTTGACAAAAGGCTCAAAAAATATACTAGTACCTCCAGACTCTATTCACCTAACTGTAACTCCAGAAAAGACAAGAGCTCATTTCTTCAGCTCCTGTTCAAGAATATCCTAGCTGAGACCTCTAATCAGCTTCTATGACTAAGACTCAGGTGGAAAAGAGGAAAGGAGCTAAGTACGAGTTGGCAGGTCCCAGCAGAACTACATGATTCAAGAAAGAGGTGTATTTCCTCAAATAAGCAAAGGTATGGCTATCAGGAAAAAGAGGGAAGGGGCACAGAATTAACAAATAAAACTACAGATAGCTATAATACTGGGATAGTCCTGATCATGATATGCAAATATTCCTCCAGTGTTTGCTTATGTTCTCACATACAGGAATGCAGCATTAAAAATGCCTTATCTGCAGTGATAGAATTATACATGATAATGCAGACATATAAAGGGTTGATGGCTAATGAATTAACATCAGTTTGGTGGGAGGTCTGTGCTAATGGCTATTGGGCTCTCTCTAGAGACCCATCTGGTTCAATATATTTAATAATCACTTGAATCAGGCCAAAGTTTTGTGTTTATTAAATTTGTGGTCAATATGAATCTGAGAGGGAGAGAAAATATACTTGATGACAAAAGCTAGATTTAAAAACACATCAAAAGTCTAAATAATTGACCACAGGTAACCAGTTAGAAACTAGAAGTGATATAGTGTATAAGAGGATGTTAATTTGTATCAGAACTAATCAACCAATAAAAAGAACACAATTATAAAATAAAGAAGTTCTTGCTTAATTTCAGTAGTATAAGAAATATATAGAAAGCTTATTATTACATGTTTTTCTCTCCCTCTTTCTGTCTATAATCAACTTTCTCTCTGTATTCAAAGGGTATGGTTTTTGGTTGAGTTTAAGATTAAAAATGAGCCATAAACAAATCTGAGTTGCAACAATAGAAAGAGAGTATCAAAACGGGAAGGAAGATTCTTCACAACCCTGTGGTTTTATAACTCTCATAGCTTTTAAATTAATAAATAATTTTTATAATTTCATTTCCATGTATATTTGAAGAAATTGATAGAATGTAATAATGAGTCAATTGTTAAATCATTTCCAAAATTGTAATTTATATTGGTTTTCTATGATTTTAATATACTGTATATAATATATATGATATGTGTAAAATATATAAATTATTCACATACACACATTTACAGAGTTGGATATCAGACTTAATTCTAGTCCTATGCCAGATCCACCAGTCCAATGATCAGGGTGATTATAATTTGATAACTAAGCTTAAGCCATAAAGTTCATTTGTGACTTTCTTAAATGACTCTTTTAGAATCAATGGTTGTGGCCCAACGTGGAAAGCAAATAAATATATATACGTGAGAATACGGTACTCCAAGTATGTTGGGAAATGGAACTAAAATCATTTAAATTCTGTGACACAAAGTTGAGGAACAACCCCTAGAAGGAGACATCATTTGTGTTTCTGACATAAGCTCTAGTTTATGGTGACTTTTACACCCTGAAACATTACCTCATTACCATCCGCTCGCAACTTTCAATGCTCACCTCTGACATTGTTCAGTGAGGCAATGGGAACATGCACAAACTGCCCAGATCCTGTGAAACTATGATAGAATTAAATCTTGTCTGCAATAATCTATTCCAGGCTAAAATCTCATCAGGAAAAGGCATCAATTCAGTGTAGATCTTTGGCAGAGTTTAAAGAAAAATCTGGGCGAACAAAAGGTCAAAGAGATAGCAGCACATGTTAAGTAATGGAGCTTGAAAATGAACATGAAATTAAATATTACAATGAAACGTGGGAAACATACTTGAGGAATGATAATAAATAGCATAAATTGAGAAAGCAAAATGGAGACAGCGTAATAAGCTTCAAGCACTAACTGAAGTAATGGGCGATCAACAATGCCGGTAGTATTGGGCATTGTTGTTAATTGATAGAGTTGACAACAACGATAACATTAGATTGTAGAATGATATAATCTGCTTTGAAGTTCTCTTTTATGTTCCTTGTTAAATCTGAATGTGATTTACTCATTGCTCATTGATCCATTTCTGTATAAGCATTTCATATGTATCTACTGGGTACATGGAATTATTCCAGAAACAATATGAAATGAAAGAAATACAAGATATAGTTCACATAACCTACAGTATCCTACAATCTGGCATATGCATGAGATAAATAGTAGTGTAAGATAGTATTTGTGTAAATGCCAAAAGGAGAAAACAGACAATGGATGCTCTGGGAGTTCAAAGGAAGGGCATCACTGTGAGCTTGAGCAGTAGAGGAAGGTATCTGGGATAATTAAGATGTGAGCTTGTTCTTAAAGAATGAATAGGATTTGAATTTGTGGTGAAATGGGGGTCAAATCTTCCACAAGAAGGCCTCTAAAAGGGAATAGGTAGTATCTGTTTGCTGAAGGAGAGATCCTGCCTGACTCCTTTCTTCCTCAAATCCCTACATCTAGTCAGCCACGAAGTCTCGTTGAGTCTATATTATAAACACATCATGTTCACTTGTCTCCACTCAATCCAAACCACCATCTTCTCTTGTGTAGGTCATTGAACCAGCCCCCTAATGTTTCATTCTTCCCGTCTTCTCGCCACCATTGTCACTATAGCTATAGTGATCATCCAATAACGAGTACCTGGAAAGAGCATTTTCACTTAAAACTCTGATGGTTTTCTTAATGGTATACAACACTTTGTATCATCTGACCCTTGTCCAGGTCCCAGCTTCTCCTCTCACATATGTCTCCTACAGCCATAAATGTGCTTCAGTTGCCCAATTTCCATTCTAATTTTTCTTTTTTTTTTTTCTTTTGAGCAGAGTCTTGCTCTGTCGCCCAGGCTGGAGTGCAGTGGTGCCATCTCAGCTCACTGCAACCTCTGCCTCCCGGGTTCAAGTGATTCTCCTGCCTCAGCCTCCCAAGTAGCTGGGACTACAGGCGCACACCACCACACCTGGCTAATTTTTTTGTATTTTTAATAGAGGCAATTTTCACCATGTTGGCCAGGGTGGTCTCAAACTCCTGACCTCAAGTGATCTGCCCATATTGGCCTCCCAAGTGCTGGAATTACAGGCATGAGACACCACGCCCAGTCCTGTTCTCATTTCTCTACCAGGCATTTCAGACAGGATCTTCCTCTGCCCCTACCAACTCCACTCCTCCCAAATTGAAATACCTACTCACCCTTCCAGTTTCAGCTTAAACATTACTTTCAAGGGAAGACTACCCTTAAATATAAGCTGTATTATATTTAAGGTCACTCAGCTAAATAAACTCACAGTTTATCACACTCATCACAATATTTTCTTATTAATTAATGGTCTGTCTTCCCTAAAAGATCATAAGATACATGAAGGCCAACTTTGTATTTGTTACCACTGTCACCAATATCTTGCATAATATTTATCATATAGTAGGTTCTTAATAAGAATTTATACAACAAATGAATAAGCAATAATAATCTGGCAACAGGGGTTTAATATGATAAAATTTATAAAAGTCACTAATATCATAAAACATTAATAATGTCCTATCATTAACTCAGTATTAATTGATATTGATCCTCTGGTCAAATGGGATATAGGGTTGAAGGTATGGAATAAAAATATTACAATAAAGGTGCAATCTGTGGTGGGAATCAGCAAATTAATGCCCACAGAACAAATATGGCCCAGCCACTGTCTGCTTTTGTAAACCAAGTTTTATTGAAACACTGTCCATAGTTATTTTCTCGCTACTATGGGAGAGGTGAGCAGTGCATAGAGGTAAGTGTTTCTATAGAGTTGGGTAGTTGTTGTAGAGATTGTCTGGGATGCAAGCCCAAACTCTTTACTATCCGGCTCTTTTCTGAAAAAAATTGCTGACCCCTGATCTATAATAATGAACCAACTGCATAAATGATGGTAATAAGCTTAGATATAAATACATGAATCACTTTTACATATCTTAGACATATGTATCTAGGTCTACATGTATACATATATTAAGCTAACTTATTTATCCAAATGTTGTGGTAATCTATAAACATCTAAGAAATTATAGGAGACAGAACGAAAGCAAGACAGGTAAAATACTGGTGACTTTTTACCAAAAGAGGTGAAAATAAGACTCACCAGATATCATAATTGGTATGTGCATTAAACAAAAGCAAATTCCATTTTTCTCCATTTAAGAAATTCATAGTTTTAAGGCCAGGCACGGTGGCTCATGCCTGTAATCCCAGAACTTTGGGAGTCTGAGGCAGGTGGATCACGAGGTCAGGAGTTCAAGACCAGCCTGGCCAATACGGTGAAACCCTGTCTCTACTGAAAATACAAAAATTAGCCAGACATGGTGGCACATACTTGTAATCTCAGCTACTTGGGAGGTTGAGGCAGGAGAATCGCTTGAATCCGGAAGGCGGAGGTTGCAGTGAGCCGAGATCATGCCACTGCACTCCAGCTTGGGCAACAAGAGCGAAACTCTATCTCAAAAAAAAAAAAAAAAAAAAAGGGAGAGAAATTCACAGTTGCAAAAACAATAATAGCCTGTGAGCTGAGCCACCTCTAACTATAATGATGTGGGCAATTTTTGTCTGTTTCACAGTTTATGGCAGCAAAGACTTTCAGGGGAGCAGCAAATCAACGAAATGTATCTCATCATCTGAGTTTTGCATGATGAATGACCATATACCCAATAAAGCTAGTATTTGACCATGATGAAACTCCAGCTGTCATTACAAATCCACCATGACAGAAAATTAAGTCTGGCACTTAGCCTTTGAAAAACACCAGCTGTGCCAAATGGCCTAGATAAGGAAAAATGGGAAGTAGAAACTGTAGTGCTTCTTGAACATATTCATTATGTTCTTGGAGCAATTCATTTGGATATAGCTGTTATGCACATGTTCAGGTGAGGTGCAGGGATACATTCAATCACATAGTAGCAGCAGTAGTGGTCAGCACACTTTGATTGCAACTGGCAGATATGCAAGTTGAACTAGGGTGTGCCTAAAAGGGGTTTTGTTGACAAACATAACATTTCATGGATACAGGTATGGGTTCTGCCTCAGAGAGGATAAACCTAGGAGCTAAGGGCCCTTGCTCTCTCTCTTTCTCTCTCCATTATTTTATCTTTTGGATTTCATTTTATAAAGTACTTTCCCCAAAAGGAAATTTCAAGTCTTGATAATGTGGATTATAAAATAATAGTGTGTTCTCCTCTAGCCAGTTCTAGCTTGGAAAATTCTGCAGTCTTGATTGGTCTATTCCCTGGACCAGTACAAGTGTCTCTGATAGACTGGAGCCAACGGTGAAAAAATGGGTATTTGATACACTACTTTATGAGGAGAGAAGTAGAAGTGTTTACCATGCTCACACAAAAATCAAAAGCTACTTCAGCTATCAAAGCTTTCTTTACTTGTGATTACCTATGACTAAATTATTTGATAATTTACTACTCTTATGGGCTGAATTATGTTCCCTTTTACCTACCAAAAATGCAAGCAAACACTAGAAGCTGGAAGATACAAATAACAAGATTCACGTGTTGAAGTCCTAACTTGCAGTACATCAAAACGTGGCTGTATTTGGAGATAGAGGTTTAAAAGAAGCACTATGGTTAATTGAGGTCATTGTGGTGGGCCCTAATTCGATACCACCAGTGTCCTTATGAGAAGGGATTAAGACACAGGCATTCACAGAGAAAAGAAGATTTGAAACAAAGGGGAGGAGACAACCATCTACATGCCAAAGAGAGAACCCAACTCTGCCAACACCTTGATCTTAGACTTCCAGCCTCCGGAGTGGCAAGAAAATAAATTTCCATTGTTTAATCCACCCAGTCTGTGATATTTTATCATTTATGGCAGGCTTATCAAACTGATATATCATTTAATGGGATATAAAATTAATGTGTCTCTAATGATAGCAGATCCCCTGGGACTTTTCCTGTTGTCTGAGAATTTGTCTAAAGACTCAGGTGAAACTAAATGTGCCACATTTTCTGCCTATAGATCTTCTGATGATTGGGGCCAGCACCTCCCTGCATGACCTCATGAGACATGCCAGTTCAGAAATCTTGGCCAAAAGTTAACCCTCCCCTAGTTAGTTTCACCTACAAGTTAATGTAAGAATGAGACTATAAAAAAGGATGTCAACTTTCATGGGCAAGTAATTGTCAGCAAAAGTGGCTTTCCCACTCTGCACCTGATGCGAATGCTCTCCTTCCTGGATATCAAGGATGTGAAACCTTCAAATAAATTACTTCCGAAGATAGGAGATGTTATGAGAAGAGAACACCAGAGTTCAACTCTCTAGCAATCTTCTCAGCCAGCAAAAACAAGCTAACTTGCCAGAAATTTGTAAATGTTTTCTGATGGTTAGGTATTTTCTCTAATACTATCTAATTCCTTATAAAATGTAAATTCAGTTTCCACTTTGGCACGCTTCAAATTTGAGCTTCTTAGGCCAATGATCTCTATGTGGACCAGCAGTTTAAGTACAGCTACTGCTTTTGACCATCATTACACTCTTTATTGCCAGGCAGATTAATTTATAGAAAATTACTTGCAGTTTTTATTGGTGTTTCCTTAGCCTTTGACCCAGAAAACAGAGACAGGTCTTAAGATAAGCTCTATGAGCCCAGAATAGTTACCTACTGCTTATTATCAAAATGAAAACTAGAGCTGCCAGAACAGCTTTTCGTTTCATGGTGGTAAAATGTGAATGTACTATGAACTCTCCTAATTCTCCTTGTATATTGAAGAGTATCAGAGAGTTGCGTACATAGACATTTTATCACCCAATCATCTGCCTAAATAAGGCATGTGTGCTAGGCTGAATAACCACCCCACAAGGATGGCCATATCCTCATTCCCGGAATATGTTATTTTATGCAGCAAAAGGGACTTACAAAGCTTGAGATGGGGAAATATCCTGGATCATCCTGGCGGGCCCAGTGTAACTACCATGGTCCTTACAAAACAGAGACAGAGGGTTAGAATCAAAGAGAGAAAGAGTTCTCTAACAACAGAACCAGAGGTCAGGGTGATGGGCCAGTAAGCAAGAAATGCAATCAGACTCTAGAAGCTGGAAATTTTAAGAAATGGATTCTCCCCTAAAGCCTCCAAAAGGATCACAGCTCTGCCAACACCTTGACTTTAGCACCCTAAGACTCATTTCAGACTTTCTATCTCTAGAATTGTTAGATAATAAGTATGTGTTATTTAAAGCCACTACATTTGAATTAATTTGTTATAGTAGCAATGTTGCTCTATCAACAAGAAACTAATATAACATGCTAAAATAAAATATATAACATTTTCTATTTTTCTTATTGAACTAATATTGTTGAGTATGTTGTTCATTCCATCACACTACGTCTTCTTTTTAGAGTTGCACAACAGAAACCCTCTTTGAATGTCAGTACACAAACAACTGTATCTCCTGAATTCCCAGAATCTGTGGATTACATTCCTGATTATTCTCTTACATGGGGTCTTCCCTACTAGGATACTCCAATCCAATTCATTCCTAGGAACACTAACTTTATCCCTGATTCAACTTTGCTTCCTGTTTTTGTTTACTCCTTACCCTTTTTTCATTTATTTATCTTTATCTTCTTCTTTTAGGCTTTTTTATGTCATCTCAAATAATTTTTTAAAGATGAATATAAATGAATAAATCATGAAGCAAATTCTTATAAATCTTTTATTAAGAAAGATCTTTCTGCTTAATTGAAGTCTTTCCCATTGCAATTTAATTTCACTGAAGCCTGAGCAACATAGCGAGGCCTTGTCTCTACAAACAATTTTGTAAAATTGTAGGGAAGAAGAGTTTTGTTTTTGTTTTTGTTTTTCTCACCCATTCATTGTTCGATTCATGACTGAGACCCTGGTAGTAAAAATTTAGATTAACAAGAGAAAAGCACACAAATCTATGTAGTATAAGTTTTACTTGACATAGAAGCCTTCAGATTTAAATAATGATTATGGTGGAATGCACCTATAGTTTCAGCTGCTCAGGAGGCTGAGCTGGAGAATCACTTGAGGCTAGGAGTTCTAGGCTGCAGTGAGCTATGACTGTGTCACTGAACTCCAGCCTTGGTGTCAGAGTGAGACTCCGTCTCTAAAAAATCAACAAAAAGAAAATATAAAGATAAATGGAGGAAATTAGGAAGGACGCCATTTTGAAAAAAGAAGAGTCTAGAGGTTTATTTTACTTTATTTTAAACTTAGACTAACAAATAACATGCCCATTTTAATGGAGTTCAGGATGTGTTTTCCCAAAATATGGCACCTTGGCATTTGAAAAACAACAGAAGCAGGATGGATGTCTCTTTGGCCTTCTCCTGCCATTCTCCCCTGAAGCAGATCATAAAATAAATCTCTGATCTTCCTCTAAAGTAGGTCATCATTCTCATTCCAGAGGGGCCCTCTCTCTACCCAGAGAAAAGCAATGAAGACACAGAGAAGAATCTGAACAAACAGGTCTTGCTAAATTTTACCCAGTTTATTACCATTGGATCAGAACTTTTTGTCTTCTAATCATTCTTCTGCACAATTGTCCATAAAACTGCACAATTTTCCCTGGTTTCTTTCTTCCTTTTTTTTTTTTGGCAGGGGTCTTTATCTCTGAAGGCTTCTATGTCAAGTAAAACTTATACTACATAGATTTGTGTGCTTTTCTCTTGTTAATCTAATTTTTTACTACCAGGGAGGGTATCAGTCATGAATCGAACAATGAATGGGTAAGGAAAAAAAAAAAAAAAAACAACTCTTCTCTCCTACGATTTTACATTTTTTTTTTGAGACTAAGTCTCCCTCTGTCACCCAGGCTGGAGTGCAGTGGCACGATCTCGGCTCACTGCAACTTCCACCTCCCAGGTTCAAGTGATTCTCCTGCCTCAGCCTCCCGAGTAGCTGGGACAATACGTGTGCGCGCCACCACTCCTGGCTAATTTTTTATATTTTTCGTAGAGACAGATTTCTGCCATGTTGGCCAGGCTGGCCTCAAACTCCTGACCTCAAGTGATCTAAAATAATTTTTTAAAATAAAGATTCATGGTGTAAAATCCATGTACACAGCCTCCATTCTGGAAGCAAACTCACTGATAATATGATTTCTCTAATAATGTAAATAACAATTCTATTTCTTTTCTACATAGATACATTTATAATTTATAGTTTCCTTTGTGCATGATGATGACAGACTGATATTGGTCATGTCTCCTGAACAGGGATTTAACTAAGATCAAAAATTGTGTTTGAAAAAAAAATTATTTGATTTTTGGCAACAGTTGTTCATTCTTTGGATAAACCTTCTTCTGTAACATTGGCTTCCCATGTTTGAAGGGCTCTTGTATAAGCATGAAGAACTGGTTTTCTCTGCTCTTCATCCAGTGACCCATGACATTGAAACAACCTATCTTTGTCTTCACTGTGACAGAAATGTTCTCATTCAATAGTTGTCACAGAGCACCGTTCATTCAAGGAGTTCCGCTTAGCTGTTACTCTGCAAATACATTTCCTATAGTCGATGCTGATATTGGGGAATTAACCTTTCACACCTCTTTTCCATTTGATCCTACCTGTTGACATCTGTATGCCAAAAAAAGAATTTGTCAGTGTCATGAGAAAGCGTAGATATGAAGTTCCAAAGTGCTTGTCTGCCAAGTACACAGGTTTAGCTGAGGAAGGTGACTGGGAAATGTGTGAAAATCACACCAGACATTGAGATGTATGTTTAGAAACAGGAAAAAAAAAAAAAAAAAAACCTGATTAGCAAGAAAGCTAGGAGCAAAATCTCTGGGAAGTGAGCAGATAATAGCTGGCGACAAAGTGGGCCATAAAGTGGTCAATAAAGAAGAACAATTTGCAGAGATGCATGTAGCATTCAGCATGAAAACTTAGTAGTCGGTCAAAGAGACAACAGCCTTGACTGGTCAATGCAGAGTTTGATTTGACTTTTTAGGACTTGTTGCTGAATGAGAATTCCCTTGATCATGTGGGAAAGTAGGGAAGACCAATGCCCAAATCACTCGTGGAAACTTAAAGAGAAAATGAGGGTGCCAGCAAAACAGTGAATTATAACGCTGCAGGGCCAGGTTACAAAATGTTTGCTCTAGGTAAAAAATATATGTGCTTTCTTATAGAAGGAATAGGGGGTAATGCTTCTAAATCTACGTGTATATGATGACAGATGTTTACACTTCTAAATCTGCCTATGTATGATGTCAGGTGTTTATATTCATCAGTATATTGCTCTTTTATTTCTCAGCCCTCTGTGATAATATTTTATTTATTTGGTTTTGTTTCGTATCTATTCTCTTCAACAGGCTGTTTTCTTGCCCAGGGGGGCAGAAATTAGATTTATTCTGTCCACTATTCAGTATCCAGGCAGCAAGGACAATGCCTGTCACACAATAGGCATTAAACATACACTTATTAAATAAATTAGTACATGAATGACAAAACTCAATTTTCATGGATGCTTATTGGTGAATGACTAACTTGTAAAACTATGACCACCCCAAACTATATTTCGTTTCTATGTTGGCAAAACATCAGTCTATTTGAAACATTCAAATGAGCAATCATGTGTTTGGCTAAATATTTAACATTCTCCAGGAATTAGAGAAATAGGACTTAGAGATGCTTTCAATCTTTTCTGTCTCTGGATGAGTGAGAAAAACCATAAATAGAACTAGAGCCCTATTTTCATGTTGGGGCTTTCGTTTTATAATTCCTAGAATGCATGGAAACAGTAAAAATACCAAATATTTTAAAAATTAAGAATCTGGATTAATTTTAGGGTTAAACAATAGGTTCAGTCTTTTCTCTATTTGGTTGTCAAGTCTCTGTACTCATACATTGAGGATGTTTGAAGCTATTTGTCACCCCATCTGTTTACATTTAGATTTGAAAACTAGATAGCACTTGGGTAATACAATGATTCAATTTGGACAGTGCCATATTTTAAGGAAGCCATTTTAAGAAACTTTTTTTTTCTCCGCGAAGCTGGAAAAACCTCAGTATGTCTAATCTCTAACTTATTTTTCTGAAAGATAATCTAAACAAACTCTCTTTTATGGCGTACTAGCAAGAAGCGCGTTCCTTGTTCACCAAGGATACTTGGTAACATCTCAGGAAAAACAGGTGCCTATATATAAGGGTCTGAGTTTCCAAAGTCCTGCAGAATACATACAATTCCTCTTTCAGAAAGAAAATAACCATACGTGTAGTTTCTCTTTCAGAAGGAAAATTTTGTGAAAGAATAGACATCTTGAAACCCAGGAGTAATCAATATCGATGGCATGAATAAACATAATTATAGACCCATGAAGAGAAGTTAAGGAAAATAGGGAAAAAAGGAGAATCCTGTAACCATGAAACACTCTAGTTCTTTTTTGTTATTGTTGCTTTGTTTTGGGTTTTTTTTTTTTTTTTTGGCAATCTAATGCTGATAATCTTCACTATCATTTATTTTCAAGACCGTGAAGCTAAACTTCAACTCATTAAAGGCTGCATGCATATCTTATTTTCAGAAATCTTCAATTGATTACAATCAATACATCTTGAAAAGAGCCTTTGGTCAAAGCCAAGATTCCTCTGCACAGATTATTACCTTCTGTGATGGAAACAAAGGGAAAGAAGTCTGCAGAAAAATGTGTCTTCCCTGGAGAAGCAGGCCCTGGAGGGCAATAACCAAGTCAGGAGTCAGAGCTGTAATTTTGCAGGCACATGTCTTATTAGATAAATGTGTCTGCTTTTTGTGAATTCTGGAAACTGATCTGCACTTCATTTATTCTTGGTTTTTCCTTTCTCTCCTAAGAACTTGCCAAGGGCATGGGCGCCTACCTCTTGCATCAGCATGACCTGGATGTGAAACATGGAATCAAAGGAGATTATGTCAGAGCTTTAAGATTTAATTATTGCCTTGTTGGATTTTGGACTTGCATGGGGCCTGTAGCCCCTTTGTTTTGGCCAATTTCTCCCATTTGGAATGGGTGTATTTAACCTATGCCTGTACCTCAATTGTATCTAGGAAGTAACTAACTTGTTTTTGATTTTACAGGCTCATAGGTGGAAGGAACTCGCCTTGTCTCAGATGAGACTATGAACTTGGACTTTTGGGTTAATGCTGAAATGAGTTAAGACTTTGAGGAACTGTTGGGAAGGCAAAATGTGAGAAAGACAAAATTTGGGAGTGGTCAGGGTGGAATAATATACTCTGTGTCCCCACCCTAATCTCATCTTGACTTGTAATCTGAAATGTAATCCCTGCATGTTGGGGGAGGAACCTCAGGGGAAGTGATTAGATCATGGAGGCAGTTCCCTCATGCTGTTCTCATGGTGGTAAGTGAGTTTTCACAAGATCTAATGGTTTTATAAAGGACTTTTACCCCCTTACTCCTCTCTTCTGCTGCCATGTGAAGAAAGACATGTTTACTTCCCCTTTTGCCATAATTGTAAGTTTCCTGAGGCCTCCCCAGCCATGAAGAACTGTGAGTCAAAACTGGTTACAAATTACCCAGTCTCGGGTATCTCTTCAAAGCAAAGTGAGAACAGACTAATACAGAACTCATATGTATAAACAGTTAAAAAATTAAATATATAAATGAAGAAGCAGCAATGTGGAAAAAAGTGTGCCAAAAATTGGTGTAGTGGTGTTAAATCTATTTGTAAATACTCTGGAAATACATAAATATGAGATTACCCTCAGCCAAATAAGTGTTAATATTGTTTTGTTCTATTGCCTGGGATACATAGGAACTTTAAACCAAAGGCAAAGATATATTTTCCTACCTTCTCATCTTCAACTCCCATTAGCTTCAGTCTGGAAGAAAGACGTCTTAAAACTACTTAGCAGCAGGGTATAAAGGAAGAGGTATATATGTAAATGCATTTTTTGTTTGTTTGTTTTGTTTTTAAAATATGTTTTATTTTTTAGAGCAGGTTTAGGTTCACACCAAAATTGAGCACAATGTTACAGAAATTTCTCATATACTCCCTGGCTTCACACATGCATAGTCTCTCCCACTACCAAAATTCCACACCAGACTTGTACTTTTCTTACAATCAATAAACCTACATTGACACATCATTATCACCCAAAGTCCATAGTTTACAGTAAGGTTCTCTTGGTGTTGTGGATTCTATAGTTTGGATGTAAATTTTTTATTATTTCCTAAAATACTGATGAATAGTCCATTACCAATATATTTAATAATTCAGGAACTATTAATGAAACCATCATTATTTCATCGAAATGAAGTTGACTGTGATGCAAGAAAAGAGTACTGACTGATATATCTTTGACTGCAAAGATTTTACAACATATTTTAATAAAACAGGAAGTGACAATATAAAATATAAAATTTGTAACCAAGTGCTTTTTTGAGTGTCCTTTACCTGCAAGATGGTATCTTAGAATCATTACTATAAACCAGTGGTTGGGAATGGGGGAGGGATAAATATAATTCAGATGTGCATTCTGTCCAAAGAGCTTAAAGTTTAGTCAAAAAATTATGACATGCATCTAAACAGTTATAATTGAAAGATAAAAGTGACAAAAATATGTGACTGAGAATTGTGAGAATATAAAGAATAATTGGAACTAACAGAAGGGAGAGATTTACTTCAGCTAATCTGATGTTGCCTAAATGGGAGAGGTGGTTTATTAACAGGTTCTGAATAAAGGCTGAATATTTATTTATAAAGAGAAGAAGTAAGCAAAGTCACAGAGTCTGGGAAATGTGGAAAATGGTCACTTATTCATTTCATCAATTCAGCATCTGTCTATGTATCTATCCAGCACCTACAAGAAGCCAGCCACTGTTGTTGGCGTCGGAGACACAACAGTAAACATAACAGACAAAAATCCTGTCCTTGAGAAACTTACACTCTGTTGTGTGGAAGCAAAGTTTAAGTTTGGTCTAAGTGAAGTGGACTTTTTTAAAATGTAGGGGCACAAAGGGGAGGCAGAAAATGTTTGGGTGGGTAGAATAGGCCTAAGTCATAGAAAGTCTTGAAGGTTAAGCCAGAAAGTCCAAGTTTTGTTGTTTAGATAATGCTAAGCCACTAAAGCTTTTAGAGTAGCAAAATATCATCACCAAATCTGTACTTCTGGAAGACTAATTAGACAGCTAATTTGTAAGATGAAGCCAAGAAGATTCAGGTAGATAGACAGTGCAGCAGCTCTGCAAAGAAATAGCACAGACAAGCAGGTCAGGGGAGAGAGATCAGGTGCTGGAGAGGATGTGTGTCTCTAGATGAGAAGTTAAGGACACAAAAACTCTGTTTTCCAAAGAAGGCAAGAAAGTGCCTGGCCAGCACTTCATAATACGGTTTCACCCAGGAAAGATTAAGTTTGCAAAACATTCACCCTTTCCTCTGGCAGGTTAATTCTCTTTGAAGTGGTCAGTTAACGGATCTTTACCCCTTTACAGGCATTTCCTTTTGCTGAAAGCAGTGACTACTGAGGTAGAAATGCATTGGCTCCAGATAATTGAATGGACCTCCCATCATTAAAGTCTTTATTCTCAAAGGAACACTGAGGATTGAGGAGAAAGGGGCCTTTTTGTTCGGGTTTAATTCTATTGCCTCCCTTGCTACTCATCTGTTTAGCAAATGAAGAGAGAAATTAATGATGATGATGAATGAAAAGCAGAGGGAAATGGGTAGGCATTGTAAAGTTAGGCCAATCCACAATGGTCACCAAAATGAGCTTGATGCTTATTTTCCTAGTCTTTAGACCTCTGCTTTTATCCTCAGTTTTTCTTTATTTTTCTGTTATTCTCAAACACACCAATGTACAAAGTGAGTCTGTGGCCAGCTCGCAATGAAAGGAGTAAAGAGCTGTCTATTAAATTCCCAGCTGTGATCTGCAGAAACTGAGACTTTCAAATATTACCCACAAGATAGATGTCAAAAGTGACAGATAAGCATCTAAAAATCCCAGGATAAAACACAGATTAACAGTACTCACAACAACATTTTGAGCACACAAAAATGTTGGAAAATGGAAAACACACATATACACACAAATGTACCCATGCAAACACACAATACACACCACACACATGTATACACAAGATATATGAACTGGGTGATACTGAAAAAGAAACAGTTTAATTAACACCTAATTTCTTTTTATGATCTCTCCCATTCCTGTCCCCACCCACCTACACACACACATACCCACACACCCACACACACACATTTTTTATGCCTCCTTTTAAGCCTTAGTCTTCTAAAAACAAGAAAAAAAAATGAGTAATGGGCTCTGAAGATCTGCAATCCTGTGTACAAATTCAATTTCATCACTTGCATTCTATTTCACTGGACATTCCACTTGAATTTTCTGAGCCTCAGTGTTCTCATCTGTGAACAGGACAAATAAGAGTACCTACCTCAAGGTTCTAGCATGTATTCAATGAGATCATGCAGATAATGGATTTAACAATGTTTATTTTATATGATTCTCATTATTATTAAACCTTTTAGGTTAAGGAAGCCATATGAATAAAGGCACAGTTTTTTTGGAAGTATAATGCAGTTGAAATCCCAATGAGTGCTAGCAGGTCTTGAAAGCGCAAACTCACTTAAAACCCAGGCGTCCTGGGTCAGCTACTATCACCTCTAAGAAGAGAGAGAGACTTACAACTCCCAAACTTAAAATAGCTCTGAAGTGTTGGCAAAGATATCCTTGTTGTGAAGGTTCATAAAGTCCCCTTTGTGAATTTCACTCCCCAAGTGTTAACTGACAAACAGCATGCAACACTTGACAGTCCCCTTCAAAAGCAGTTTAGAAGAAAGCGCCTGAAATACGAAGAATTTGGCTGCTCATTATAGACACCACTTTGGCAAACATCATGTTGAGGCATCAAAGCTTTTCAGACATTGGAGGACCTAACTCAGACTCGGATAAGCAAAGCTGATAAACAAATTGTCCCTGATTCCGGACTATATCTGTGTAATACAATTGTTCCTACCAGCTGAAACTATAGGTTTTATATAATTTAATTTAAATTATCCAAACAGAAAACAATTGTTCAAAGTTCTACATGGTTTCTTTTACTCCTGGCTTTTGTGGAGTAGCAAACACAAGGATGGCAAATTGTCACTGGCAGATCCTCGTCCTTCCCTCATGTGGAAGCCCTTTTTTCACTGAGGATTCACGATGCTTCATTGATGCTTTCTTAGAAGTTCCTGAATTTCCCAGCCTATTTAAGAAGTCATCTCTAATACTGTGATAGAATAAAGGCTCTATCACCTTGTCACTACACATGCTTTGTCTATACTACTGAAATAAAAACAAATCTTTAAAGGAAATTTAAAACTATAGGTGAGAAATGTACTACAGTTGCTTGTAGATATGACAAACATATGGATACATCAGTTGTGACATATTCATATTTCAGATATAAAAGGCTATAGAATGTGAATCATTTCATGGATCAATGTATTATACCTCCTCCTTCATAGAAGTGTCAAAATTATGTCTATCAAGAGCATAAATGTTGTGCTAGGAAAGAGATAGCTGTGCAGGCTATCAATCAAACAAATTATTTACTGATGGCTGCTTTTCTCAAAACTGATTGTAAGGAGGACTTTCCTCCTTTGTAGATAGCCCAGTTGCCCCTAGAATGCAAATTTCTCAGGCATATGAATGTAACAAACATTTCTTGAGCATTTACTACATATTGGCAGCACCACGTCGGGCCTCAGGACAAAACCGTGGGCCCACCCAGTCCCTGCTCTTGTGGAGTTCATGCTTCAGCCAACATGATGAAAGTATTAATAGATTGCTTAATGAATGTGATAAATACTACCATAGGGATAAATTGGGGTCCAGGTGGAATTAAAAGGGCGTAGAAGAGAGATGTTTAGTTTGGGAATAAATACAGTATTGGGAAGGCTTCCTACAGGATGGAAACCTGAGCTGAGTATGAGCATTAATTTGCCTGGTTGTGGTATAGGTAGAATGGGGTAAAGGAAAGTAAGTGGTGATATAGGAGGGAATATAATCATGTTTACAAAAAAGTACAGCCTGAGGCAGAGAAAAACAAGATCAGAAGCCAGAGAAAGCAAGATTTATGCAAGACAATTTCAAGTAGTTTAGCATTGCTGGGTAGCAGAGTATACGCAGCATGGAGTTCTATTTCCTCAGACATTCTACTTAAAATTTTGGGTTGAAGGTAGGAGAGTTAGACAATGACCAGTTTTTTCCTTCTTCTTTTTGAGATAGAGTTTCATTCTGTCACCCAGGCTGGAGTGCAATGGCACAATCTCGGCTCACTGCAACCTCCACCTCTTGAGTTCAAGCGATTCTCATGCCTCAGCCTCCCAAGTAGCTGGGACTACAGGCGTGCACTACCACTCCCTACTAATTTTTGTATTTTTAGTAGAGACGGGGTTTCACCATGTTGGCCAGCCTGCTCTTGAACTCCTGACCTCAGGTTATCTGCCTGCCTCAGCTCCCAAAGTGCTGGGATTACAGGCATGAGCCACCGCGTCCGGCTGACAAGGCCCAGTCTTGAAGGACCTTAAAGGGAGGGATGAGTCACAAAAGTGGGAAGCTGTATTAGTCTCCCATTGCTGCCGTAACAAATTAGCACAAATGTAGTGGCTTACAACAACATAAATTTGTTGTCTTATAGTTTTCAAGTTTCAAAGTCTAAAATGGTGCATCAGCATTGTCTTCCTCCAGGAAGTTCAAGGGGAAACTCTGTTTTCTTATTTTTTCCAACTTCTAGAGGTGGCCTGCATTTCTTATCACACGGTTCCTTTGTAAAACTCCCACCACTCCATCCTCACATCTCCTCTCACTCTGACCCTTGTGCCTCCCTTGTTCACTTAGAACGACCCCAGCAATTTCGCTGGCTCCAGGTAGATAATCCAGGATAATCCCCTCATCTCAACGTCCTTAATTTAATCACATCTGTAAAGTCCCATCTGCCACATAAAGTAACAAATTCACAGGATCCTGGGTTTAGAATGTGCACATTTTTGTATGTCGCAGAGGGTATTATTCTGCCTGCAACAGAGGCTATTTCAGGTTTTAAGTTGGGAGAAGAAAGATCTGAGTTAGTGTAAAGTTATCTGAGAATCAATGACATTTTTTAATTCACAAGTTTCTATATTTTAGCAACATCAGGTAATCATGTTATTAAATACTCTTTCTTAGGTATCTAACTGTCATATATCCAGTATTGTTCCTTTATTCCTTTTTTCCTAGTCAGTGTGTGTGTGTGTGTGTGTGTGTGTGTATATAATTTACAGGGTCAATAACAAGCACATAGAGTTTCCATATATCAAAATGGATATGAGCTTCCATATATCAAAAATAATCAAAGAATTAGGGGTAAAAAATAGCTAGAAGGAATAAATTTTAGTATTTCATAGTACAGTAGGAAAATCATAGCTAATAATAAGTTATTGTATATTTCAACATAGCTAGAAGAATTGCTTTGGGATTCCCAACATAAAGAAAAGATAAATGTTTGAAGAAATGGATATCCCAAGTACCCTAATATGACGATTACACATTGTATACATGTAACAAAATATCAGATGTACCCTCAAAATATGTACACTTACTATGTATCAGCAAAAAAGTTAAAAATCACGTAGCAAGGGCATAAATAAATAATAAAAAATTGTGTATTTTTAGTCTAAATTCATAACCACATGGCAATCAACACTTTATGACTAGGAGAAATCAAAAGCAGATCAGATCTGGATAAGTTTGGGGTTTGCCACTCAACAGGTGTGTATTCCTTGGACAAGCTGCCTAAACATTTTGTGTCCCGTGTTCCTCATCTGCTGCATGGGTACAACAAACGCCTGCTCAGCAGTTTTGTTCTGAGAATTAAATAACATAATATTGACACTAACATTTTGATATTGAGGGCACTTGGCTTTTATAATTTAAAAAAGGGTAAAGCTACCCTATACTTACATATGTGTTGTGCAGAACCCTCTCCATACAGAAATGAGGGCATGAATCATACAAGCTAGATATTGCAATGTGTAAAAATATGCTGGATAGAATTTCTCACATTTACTCTAACCTGACAAAATAATGTTTAAAAAATCAGCAGTCAATATTACAATAGTCAATTGTTCATCTATTCAAACACACACAAAAAATTGTGAAGTCTTTTCAGTGTGGTTGTTTGACTAGGTTGCCTCCAATTTAACATCTTTGTGGGAGCCACTAGGTTGGAGCTCTCCAGTGCATGCCTTGGGTCCAAGCTGGCAGTCTTACTCTTTTTCTCTATTATCCTTACTCACAGCAGCCAAAGAATGGAAACAGTAGCATTCGTGCTCCTAGTGCTCCAAAGTAGTTTCCAAGTCTCTTTTTCTTCTTCCAAACTATAGTCACCCTAAGGGTGTGAGTATATAAAATGTTCAGAAATCTGAAAAGGCTTAAAATCACATGCTCTTTGAAATAGGGAAATGGTCCTCAGGCCATTCAACATCCAATCCATTACAGGATGCGTATATAAACTTTGCTAGGACAAGCAAAGTAAAGCTCAAATCAATGATATGCGTTTGTAGAGGCTCATCCCAGTCAATACCAGGGTACAGATATAAACGAAATAGCCATCAGATGACAGACATGGTAAAAAAGGAAAGATACTGGGCCTGAAGTCAGAGTGCTTTAGTTTTAGTGCTGTAGCTGGAAGGGCAGGTACAAATAATTGATTCCAACTCCCTATGTCATTGATTGTTCACTCAGAAAATACTTGTCCAGGCTGAGCATGGTGACTCACACCTGTAATCCAGGGCTTTGGGAGGCCGAGGTGGGCAGATCACCTGAGGTTTGGAGTTCAAGACCAGCCTGGCAAACATGGCGAAACCCCGTCTCTACTAAAAATACAAAAAATAGCTGGGTGTGGTGGCAGGTGCCTGTATTCTCAGCTACTCGGAGGCTGAGGCAGGAGAATCACTTGAACCTGGGAGGTGGAGGTTGCAGTGTGCTGAGATCACACCACTGCACTCCAGCCTGGATGCTGGATGACAAGAGTGAGAGTGTGTTGTTTTTTTTTTTTTTTTAAATACTTGTCCTTGCCCTACCATGTGCCAGGCACTGCTCTAGGCACCATGGATAAAATGAACAAAAGAGACAGTGAGCACAAAACTAGGAAGATGCAGAAAGTATAGGCCCTATGAAGATATTTGTGACATATGTAAATGCCTTTTTCCCTTTTCAATACAATGCTGCATTTCAAGGTTTTAAAAATAATATGCTTTTGAAAAATGATTTAAGAGAACTATACACGTGTAAAAAAACTAGCAAATATTACTTTAAAGCTTCTCTTTTTCTTTTATGCTTTAAAATTCCTTGATGATACTAAAAATTAAATATTTACCTATAACTTTTTAAGTTTTTTAACATTTAATTTTTGACATTAACTCTTTAATCCAACTAAGTAAATTCTGCTTAATGGGGAAAAAAGCCCAATATTACACTACTCAACTAATAATCCATAAGTTAATGTGATCCTTGATCACTTTTTCAAAATTGCCGTTTAGTCTCTTTCAGCCTTTTCTGTTGAGTCCTAGTCTCATTAAGTCTAGTACCTTACCATATTATATAAATACGTAAATTTTTAAATAACATTTAACTTGGTAAGATGAAGGCCTTTTTCACCTATTTTCCTGTGTTTTATTAGCATTTAGGAGATATAGTGACCCTCCTAAGATAATTCTGATCACATGTAGTTTTTATTTTATTTTATTTTATTTTTATTTTTGAGAGGGAGTCTCGCTCTGTCGCCCGGGCTGGCTGGAGTGCAGTGGCCGGATCTCAGCTCACTGCAAGCTCCGCCTCCCGGGTTTACGCCATTCTCCTGCCTCAGCCTCCCGAGTAGTTGGGACCACAGGCGCCCGCCACCTCGCCCGGCTAGTTTTTTGTATTTTTTAGTAGAGACGGGGTTTCACCGTTTTAGCCAGGATGGTCTCAATCTCCTGACCTCGTGATCCACCCGTCTCGGCCTCCCAAAGTGCTGGGATTACAGGCTTGGGCCACCGCCCCCGGCCGTAGTTTTTATTTTAAATGCTGATCTTATAATCAATCTGCCAATGGTTCTTATAACTGGTTGTTTCTAGTCTATATAAAAGATATTGAGGCAGGGCACGGTGGCTCATGCCTGTAATCCCAGCACTTTGGGAGGCCGAGGTGGGCGGATCACAAGGTCGGGAAATCGAGACCATCCTGGCTAACACGATGAAACCCCGTCTCTACTAAAAAATACAAAAAATTAGCCAGGTGTGGTGGCAGGCACCTGTAATCCCAGCTACTCAGGAGGCTGAGGCAGGAGAATGGCATGAACCCAGGAGGTGGAGCTTGCAGTGAGCCTAGATCACACCACTGCACTCCAGCCTGGGTGACAGAGCGAGACTCCGTCTCAAAAAAAAAAGAAAAAAAAAGATATTGAGCAGTGTTTCTGGAGAAATGGCTGACATCAAGGCTGGAGCAGGGTAGTAGCACAATGTGGGGAGCAGGGGAGTGGTAAATCCTTACTTTGCAACTATTGCAGTAAAGACTGAACCAGGAAAGAAATGACAAGTGATGCTAAATTCCATGGGCATATTTTGCTGATATGAAGGATGTTTGAATGGTCTTAAAATGTCTTCCTGAAGACTGCTTATTAGTTATAAGGGGAAAAACAGTTATTACAAATTAGAGAAATTGTTCAACATCTCCACCAAGTGAACAAAACTAACATCACCAATGAGGGGCAGGTGTACATTACCTGCTTCCGGTATAGTTTATCAAGTAATGGTCTCCAACCATTTGGACACCAGAGACTGGTTTCATGGAAGCCAATTTTTCTACAGATGGGGGGGATTAGATTCTCACAAGGAGTGTGCAACCTAGATCCCTCGCATGCATGCACCGTTCACATAGGTTTCATGCTCCTATGAGAATCTAATGCTGCTAGTGATCTGACAGGAGGCGGAGCTCAGACACTAATGCTTGCTCACCCACACACCCATCTCCTGCTGTGTGACCTGGTTCCTAACAGGCCACCCACCAATACTGGTCAGTGGCCTGGGTCCTGGGAACCCCTGCTATAGAGGATACAACATCACCTGTGCAGTATTCTGTTAGAGATGCATAACGTGAATCCAATTATGAAGAATCATCAAAATGAAAGCGAGCAACGTTCTGTTTTTTCAAAAAAGGAGGGATAGGAATGTATTCTGTAGAAATGTTCTGGGTTAAAGGATGCTGAAGAGACCTGACAACCAAATGCAAGACCTAGGCTTAGGCTGAATCCTGTACTGGAAAAAGCAGATAAATGTCATTTGGGACATTATTAAATCAACTGACCTAAAAAAAAAAAAAAAAAAGAATACAAAATGGTAGTTTAGGTAAAACTGTTTCATCAATATTCATTTTACTCAAGCTGAAACTACTGTGAGGCTGGGTGCAGTGGCTCGCACCTATAATCCCAGCAATTTGGGAGGCCAAGGTGGGTGGATCACCTGAGGTCTGGAGTTGAAGACCAGCCTGGATAACATGGCAAAACCCCATCTCTACAAAAACAATACAAAATTAACCAGGTGTGGTGGCACACCTGTAGTCCCAGCTACTCAGGAGGCTAATGTGGGAGGATCACCTGAGTTCAGGGAGGTTGAGGCTGCAGCGAGTTGTGATTGATCCATACACTCTAGCCTGGGTACACAATGACACCCTGTCTAAAGAAATTAAAATTAAAATTACAAAGAAAAAACTTTTTATTGGGAAATACACACTAAATTACATAAAGTTAAAGATCCACAGTGAATGCACCTTTAAATGACTCAGAAAAACAAATTATAGTCATGTATCACTTAACAGAGATACGTTCTGGGCAAAGTATGTTACATGATTTCATCATTGTGCAAACACCATACAGTATACTTACAAAAACCTAGATGGTATAGCCTACTATACACCTAGGCTATGTGGGATAGCCTGTTGCTCCTAGGCTACGAATCTGTGTGACATATAACTGTACTGTATGCTGTAGGCACCTGTAACACAATGGTAAGTATTTGTGTATCTAAAAATATTTAAACATAAAAAAGTGCAGTAAAAATACTGTATTATATTTTCTTGGGACCACTGTTGTATATGTGGCCCATCATTGACTGAAACTTTCTGATGTGGCACCTGACGGTATTTAGAAGATAGGTGATATGATTTGTCTGAGTCCTCACCCAAATCGCACCTTGAATTGTAATAATCCCCACATGTCAAGGGCAGGGCCAGGTGGAGATAATTGAATCATGGGGGCAGTTTCCCCCATACTATTCTCGTGGTAGTGAATAAGTCTCGTAAGATCTCATGGTTTTATAAATGGGAGTTTCCCCTCACAAGCTCGCCTGCCTGCTGCCATGTAAAATGGACTTTGCTTCTCCTTTGCCTTCCTACCATGATTATGAGGCATGATTTCCCTGACCATGTGGAAATGTAAGTCCATTAAACCTCTTTCCTTTATAAATTACCCAGTCTTGGGTATGTCTTTATTAGCAGCGTGAAAACAGAGTATTGCAATAGGTAAAGATAGATTGCTAGATATAGAAAGATAGATACACTTAGAAAACAAACAATAAGGAGAATGGTGTAAAATATTAGTATTACACAAATCTGAGAAAATGTATGCAAATGTTCTTTGCACTATTCTCATTTTTGCAATTTTCCCTGTAAACAGGAATTATTCCAAATAAAAGTTTTAAGTAATAAAAAATAAATGTACAACAGTGAAACAGTGGGGACAACAGCAAAAAAAAAAAAAAAAAGAAAAAAAGACAATCTTTCCTGTAGAACATCCAGTTGAAGTAGATTTTCCTATTATTTTCTGTGACTTCACACTGCTACTTGCTTTGTGGTATTTAAATGGTTCGTAATTGTTTATTTATTCATTATTTGCTGATTGTCTATCTCCCTGTGAACAGTCCCTGAGTTCAGGAATAATGCTTGTTATGTTCACCACCATCCTAGCATTCAATGTAGCGTGAAGCAGAGTGTAGGAACTAAACAAATGCCTGTTGATTGGATGAGGAAAATAGTTTTAATTTTTATATATTTAAAATAGTATTCAAGCACTTTCAACCTTACCTATTATTTCTAATTTTTCATAATGGGACATGTGGTATTTTCTACTGTAGGGCTGAGTGGGAGCAAACAATACATAGTTTTAATTTACTGCATATAATGTACTGTGCAAAGGACTATTAGAGTATTATTAAAAGAATGTAATATCTGCGTTCAAAGGGCTTATAGTTTAATCAAGGATGAAGCAAATTATTTATTATGATGTCTAGAATTAAAAACTTTGGCCTAAAGATTATATAATATTAATTAATTTCAGTGAATGAAAGTAAAATAAAACTTGTATAAATAGTTCTGGCTTAGTATCTGTATCCATGTATGTGGATTTTGGGAGACAGTCATATAATGAATCAATTATACAGCTAAGAACCTGGAAATCCTCATTTTTAGAATAAATATTGAAATTGTGACAGTGGGATAACATCCAAGTGGAATAACAAATTTGAAACTTTGGAAAAAGAAATAGATCATTTCATAATGCCAGCGGAATTAGTAATGACCTCACCTAATTTATAATGAGTGACTGTAGCATGTGGTTTTTTGGTTATTCATCAGTTACTTTTGTCCTTCAAATATTATACATATATCCATGAAATAAAATACATTTTTGCAGTGATTTAATTTAATAAAAATAGTAAAATGTATAACCACCTCTTTCCTATAAAAAATTCTAAACAAGTGCACAAAAGAGTTGCTAAGTATAAAATAGCAAATCTTTAAATTTTGAAATTAATTTAGAGAAAAAAGTATAAAAATAGTCGCCAACTTTTATCCTGACAAAAAACCAACTATAAAGTTGGGCAAAACTGTCAAAAACAATCATTTAGCTTTGCTGATGATACCAGAACGGGCTCCCTTCGCATGAAGTGTTGACAGTTAAAGTGGTCTGTGTGGCAAGTGCAGAATGAGAGTCAGCACCTCTGCTAGTCCAAGGTCTTGGCCCTGTTTGAAGCAAGTGATGGACTGGCAAACTAGTCAGACATTTGACTGGAAGTTCTAGAAGGTGAGCAAGTCATAGAGGGCCTGAGTAATCAAAATTAACATTACCAATGAACAATATGAAAATGAAACTGAGAAAACACTTCCTTACTGTATCAGGATTCTCCGGAGGGACAGAACTAATAGGATAAATGTGTATATGAAGGGGCATTTATTAAGGAATATTGACTCATATGATCACAAGATAAGGTCCCACGATAGGCCAACTACAAGTGTAGGAGCAAGGAAGTCAGTGGTGGATCAGTCTGAGTCCCAAAACCTCAAAGGTAGGGAAGCTGACAGTGAAACCTTTAGTCTGTGGCCAAAGACCTCACAGCCCCTGGCAAACCACTGGTGTAAGACTAAGAGTCCAAAAGCTGAAGAACTTGGAGTCCAATGTTCAAGGGCAGGAAGCATGCAGCACCAGGGAAAGATCAAGGCTGGAAGACTCAGCAAGTCAAGTCCTTCCACGTTCTTCTGCCTGCTTTTATTCTAGTCCTGCAGGCAGCTGATTAGACGGTGCCCACCCAGACTGACAGTGGGTCTGCACCTCCCAGTCCACTGACTCAAATGTTAATCTCCTTTGGCAACACCCTCACAGACACACTCAGGAACAATACTTGGCATCCTTCAATCCAATCAAGTTGACCCTCAATATTAACCATCACACATTTATAATATCACCAAAAAAGAAAAAGACAGGAATAAACTTAACAAAAAAATTGAAGATTTGTAAACAGAACTAGAAAACAGTGTTGAGATAAATTTAGAATGGTTAAAATAGAAATTCAATGTTCATAAATCAGAAGACTCAATATTGTTAAAATTTTAATTCTCCCCAAATGAATCCATAGACCATAGCCCCTATCAAAATCCCAGTTTTTTTGTGTAGAAATTGGTAAGTTGATTTTAAAATTGATATGGGAATGCAAAAGATCTATAATAGCTAGAACAATTTTGAAAAAGAAGAATAAAGTTGGAGGATTTGCATGACCTGATTTTAAACCCTACTATAAAACTATAGTAATTAAGATAGTGTGGTATTGGTGTCATTACAGGCAGTTGGAGAAGACCAGTGAAACAAAATTGATATTCTAGAAATTTTCCCTTATATTTACGCTCAACTGGTTTTCCACAAAGATGCTAAGTCACTTCAAGGGGGAAAGGATAGTGTTTTTTCAAAAATTATTTTTTTTAGCCTATCTCACACCATACACAGAAATTAAATGACGATGGATCATAGGAGTAATGGGGCAAAAGGGCACATGCAGCATTGGGGAAGGAAATGGAAGGAATGGGCTGAGACCTTAGAATCTCAGTGGGTCCCTAGTTGGTCCAATACCCCCAGCCAGCTGCCATGGACACCTGCAAGCTGGTGCTGATCCAGCATTGCGAGAGCACCAGGAGCCTGGAGAACCACTTCAGCAGTAATAGGACAATAACCTGAGCCCAGCAGGGCGTGAAGCAAAGGGCATCATGCAGGCTCTGTGAGATGCTGCCTGTGAGCTTGACATGTGCTTCTCCTCAGTGCAGAAGAGAGAGCAATCCTGACCCACTAGATAGTGCTGATGCCATTGACCAGAAGTGGCTTCCTGTATTAAAGACTTGATGTCTCAATGAATGACACTATGAGGATCTCACTGGCCTCAATAAAGCAAAAACTACTGCCAAGCATGGTGAGGCTCAGGTGAAAACCTGGAGGCCTCCTATGCCATCCCAACACCTCCACCAAAGCTACCCCTTGTTCTACAGCAACCTCAGTAAACATCACAAGGATTGAGACCTCACTGAGGATCAACTACTCTCCTGCGAGAGTCTGAAAGGCAAGAATGTCTTTCAGACAGCGCCCTTTCGAAATTAAGTAATAGCTCCCCAGATGAAGGAGGGGAAACAGGTATGGACTGCAGCCCATGGCATCAGCCTTCTAGGCATTAAGTACCTGGAAGGTCCTCTGGAGAAGCTATTGTGGAGCTGAACCTGCCAACTGGTATTCTTATTGTCTATGAGTTAGATAGAAACTTGAAATCCATCAAGCCTATGCAGTTTCTGGGGGATGAAGAGACCATGCATAAAGCTTGGACTCTGTGACTATCCACGGCAAGGCCAAGAAGTGAAGACCAGTAGGCAGACCACTATCCCAAGGAACATCTTCCCCGTCCATTCTATTCCTCTGCACCTCTCGCCTGCACATGTCACGCCAACCACATCTGCAGCTACAACAAAAGAAGCCTAAAGATATGGTCAGTGTGACATGTGAAGGGGAGAGTGCAGAGGAATGGGACAGGCAGGGCACCAGTGACTGTCATTTTCATTTGAGTAATTTTTATCTCCTGCACCCACTCCATACAATCTAGTCAGAATGGCACCTCTGGGGCATAGGTCCTCAGTCCAAGCCATGGAAAAGCTCTTCTTATCCCAAAGGAGTTTAAGAAGTAGTATCTTGGGTTTTTGCAGGTGCTTTGTTTACTATTAGTTGGTGCAAAAGTAATTGCAATTTTTGCCATTACTTTTAATTACTTTTGCATCAACCTAATGAGAATCTGCTTGACTAGAGTAGGGAAAAAGCATGCCAAGGCATGACCAATAAGAAGACGCAAGAGAGCCTCTGTATTCCCAGGAGCCAGCCCTTTACTTTTTGTGTAGTCGGGTGACTGCCCAGGGAACGAACTTGCCCCAGTGGAAGCTGAACGTGAAACCTGCATTGTTATTTTTTCAAAAACAACACGTATTTCCTCCCTGATCCCAGAGGAGAAGGCTCCAGAAGGTCAATATCAATCCTGAATTAAGTTTATGTGTTACATTTACTTTTACAAAATATATCTAACTTTTAAGACCTTCAGCCAAATTAACTTTAAAGGAGTTTAACTGAGCAATGAATGGTTTCCGAATTGGGCAGCCCCCAGAATCACAGCAGATTCAGAGAGACTGCAGGGTGCCTGGCGATCAGAACAAATTTACAGACAGAAAAAAGTGAAGTGAGGTACAGAAATCAGACATGAGGTACAGAAATATTTTGACTGGTTACAACCCGGTGTTTGAACACTCAGCAGTGTATGACTGGTTGAAGTACGGCTGTTGGGATTGGCCAAGACTCAGCAATTATTACAGGTACATACTCCTAAGTTAGGTTTTCAATCTTGTCTACCTGTTAAGTTAGGTTGCAGTTCATCCACAAGGACTCAAATATAGATGTACAGAGTCCTTCTCAGGCCATATTTAGTTTGCTTTAACATAAGTAATACAAAACAAAAACTCTTCTGGAGTTTCTAGTGGCAGTTGAAATAGTTTCATATGTGGACATCAGAAAATAAGCCATTCCTCATACCAATATGGCATAAGCTCCTTGACATCTAAGGGGTGGGAGTTCATCCTGATGTGTACTTTAGAGCCCCTCCCGTGCCTTGTTTTGTGGCAGGGAAATGCTTCTTGACCATGTCTAAGTGTGTCTTTCACTATGTACGACTTCTGAATCATATTCCAATTGCTTGGCCCTTCCACAGACCCAGTACTCATTCTGGTCATAGCTAAACTAAATCTCTTTTTTTCAGATCAGTATAAGAAAGGAGGGATGTGTAATAACAAATGGATCATAAACTGAAATATCACTCACAAAACTTTTAAAAGAAAAAAAATGAGAAAATTTTTGTGACCTTGGGTTAGGCAAAGCAGCAATTTCAGGCAAAGTATTCTTAGATATGACAACAAATACACAAACTATAAAAATAAAAATTTTAAAAAATCCTGGTAAATTAGACTTCATTGAAATTAAAAACTTTTCTGCTTCCAAAGACACCATTATGAAGTTGAAATATTTGAATACTGGAGGTTAGCAAAAAAAGAAGAAATCCAAAAGATAAGTCACATACTGAGAAATATTTGAAAACCATATACCTGATAAAACTTGTACTCAGAATATATAAGGAAATCATATAACTCAATGACAAAAAGACATACAACCCAATTTTTAAAATAAGCAAGAGATTAGTAGATATTTCACCAAAGAAGATATATCAATGGCTAATAAACATATGAAACATGTTCCACATCATTAGTTATTAGGGAAACGCAAGTTAAAACCACAATAACATATGAAAACATATACTACAATGACTATAATTACAATACATACAATACCAATTATTGAAGAGGGTGTGAAAAATCTATGCAGATGAGAAAGTAAACTAGTACAGCCTCTTTGCAAACCAGTTTGGCACGTTCTTAAAATGTTAACCATAAACTTACCACATAAGTCAACAAATCCCTTCCTAGAAATCTACCCAAGAGAAATGAAAACACATATCCACAAAAATACTTCCAATATTCATAGGAGTTTTGTAGCCAAAAACTGGATATAATTCAAACGTCTGTCAAATGGTAAACAGATAAACAAAATGCGGTATATCCACAAAATGGAACACTATTCAACAACAAAATGGAATGCAGTTCAGACATATGCAACAGCACGCACGGATGAACTTTATTCAAAAACATTAGCCTAAGTGAAAGAAGGTTGATACAAATCCTACATATTATACTATTTTCACAGCTAGTTAGATAGGCATGAGTGGGGCAGGAGAGAGCTCTCCCCACACCCAGTAGGAATATCAGGTAATGGTTTGATAATTATACTACCTCTCTAAATCCAGGGGAGAACAATCTCCTGATGATCCACAGCTATTAACACTAAAGATAGTGTCAGGGAGAAGAAACTTCCTGGGCATGTGGGTGAAGAGACAAAATGGGGAAATATGACCCTCCAGGTGCATTCTACGAGAAAAAGGAACAAAGCCTCAGATGGGCATGAGTACAACTTCCTAAACACATCGTGCCTCATCAGTTCCCAACGGTAAGAGGGAACTGTGCATGCATATCCTAAGAGATGAGCCTATGAAGCTCTAGGATCTAGGTTACATGCTCTTTTTAACCTTCCTGTTCCTGCTTGGGTCTCTTCCAAGAAATCTTTCTTTCTTTCCATTCTAAAGCCTTTTTAAATAAACTTCCACTCCTGCTCTGAAACTTGCCTTAGTGTCTTCTTCTTCTTTATGCCTCTCAGTCAAATTCTTTCTTCTGAGGAGGCAAGGGCTGAAGTTGTTGCGCACGTGTACAGATATGCTGCCAGTAACTTGGGGTAACTCGGGTCTTTTGTACCGGTAACATTATTTCATTCATATGAGATATCCAGAAAAGGCAAATTTATAGAAACAGAAAACAGATTAGTGTTTGCCTTGGGCTGGGATGGGAGCCGAGATTGAGTGCAAACACGCTTTTGAGAATTTTTGGAGAGTGATGGAAATGTTTTAATACTGGATTGTAGCTGTGATTGTATAACACTATAAATTTGCTAAAAATTATTCGATTGTTAATTTACAGAGGATAAATTGTATGTATGTAAGTTATATCTCAGTAAGGACGTTGCAAAGAAAGAATAAGCTGTTCTATGACAAATTAACAAAGTGAGAAAAATATCCTGAACTTTTAAATAAAATCCCCCTGCATGCACTCATCACCCCTGACCCCCCCACTCATATACTTCCACGTTATATGGTGGTTCTTCCTCCATTAAATTATGAGCCAGCCATTTCCTCAGGGTAGGTTTATTCCGAGGATGGGTTGATTTAAGAAATACGTTTTTGTTCTTTAAGTTTCAAAATACACTCCTTAAACACCTGAAAGGGATAATAGTTTTGAGAATATTATTCCAAAAGGGTCTTAGGCTATTCATATCCCACTCCACCCTCTACCCATAAGCTGAACCATGGGGTTGGGTAGCTGGTAATATAAAGAAACCAGAGATAGTGTTGACAAATTTAAATACTTAGGAATACTTGGCTTCTGTATTTGGAAAGAGCCCAGAATGTGGGCAAAATCCCAGAATTTCTCATATCCAAAAAGGTGAACAGAGCAGAACCATCTAGAGAGAGGATCTAGACAGGCCTTGGAGAGCTCTACCAAGATTCTTGCAGCTCTAGAGTAGCAAGGCAGCAGCCACTTTTAACTTGTGCACCTGAAAAGAGATGAGGAAGCACCTGAGAGTGATTCTCACCTCCTCAGAGATCTCAGAATTCAAAGGAGGGGCAGTTCCCCCAAACATCCTAAGCTACCAAGAACACAGGTGTGATTCTGGAAATGGGCAAAGGCAGATGTGTGATTCCCTTAATTGACTTAGATTACATGTCTTCCTTCTGGCAGAATGGGGGCATGAAATAAAAAAACAAGTTTGCTTACAGAAGAACCAGAAACAAGAAAATTAAATTTCATCCACACTTAATGTATAGGCTGAGACTCACACCTGCAGTATAGCACTATAATGCAGCATTTTGCAACTTTTTTTTTGCATTATTACCTAAGGAGCCTTTTTAGACATATTTTTCTAATTGCTCTCCTCATAAAATTTTAATATCATAGTTATACTGTATGTGTGTATGTATATGTGTATGTGTATATATATACACACTTATGTATATATATGTGTGTGTGTATATATATACATATATATACACTTTTTTTTTGAGACAGAGTTTCACTCTTGTTGCCCAAGCTGGAGTGCACTGGCATGATCTCAGCTCACTGCAACCTCTGCCTCCTGGGTTCAAGTGATTCTCCTGTCTCAGCCTCCTGAGTAGCTGGGATTACAGACGCCTGCCACTACGCCTGGGTAATTTTTGGTATTTTTAGTAGAGATGGGGTTTCACCATGTTGACCAGGCTGGTCTCAAACTCCTGACCTCAGGTGATCTGCCTGCCTCAGCCTCCCAAAGTGCTGGGATTACAGGCATGAGCCACCGCACCCGGCCTACTGTATATATTTTTATATGCTGTATTTATATCTGTGTCTAGTATGTATGAAACATAAGGGATTTTTTTTGCCTCCTCTAAGACCCAATTTTATACATTCTCAACAAGGGTGATATTGCTCTGGAGTGAAATAAAAGTCCACTTAAGGGGAACACAAAAGAAGTAAGCTAAATAATTGATTATATTAATTTATGGCTAGAACTTGACCAAATGTTTTCTTATGCAACATCTCATTTGGGCACTGCTAAGAACTTGTGAAGTATTCTTACCATTCTTATTTTCACAGATAATTAAATGACTGCTCTGCTAGTAATAGTTGAGCTGGAACTGGGATCTAGATGTTCCAACTCGAATTCTATGTTTTTCTACTTGACACTCTGCACCAGAAAACATTTTCTTTTGGGAAACGGTAGCAACCCTGTCCTTTAAATCATGGAACTCTAGTAAGATAAAACAATAGAAAATATAAAGAACACCTTCCCATACGGAAAGAAACTGACCAATTTGATTATTTATTCATCTGTAATTATTGGCATTTTACTGGAATAGCTGAAAAGCTATGCAAAATTCAATATAAAATATGTAATGTGCAAAGCTCTAGGAATTGGGATGGCTTTGTTTTCCCTATTACTGACATTTTCATATATCTAGATAAGTGTATAGGCATTTAAAATGGTGAGAGGATGGCAACTGGCATAAAATACATACAAAAGACTAATTTGAAAATTATTGCTTAAAGAATATTGAAAATACACAAACACAGATAGAAAGATTAGCATATATTCAATAGCAGATAAAGACTTTTTATTGTCGTTAATGAGCAATACTCTAGTCCAAAGAACTGATTCCAAAAGTAAATCCATAGTTTATTTACAGTTACTAAGTTTTACACAGTAAAATCTGTAAGCTATAACTATATTTACAGCTCACATTCAGATTCTAGGTATGTATACCAAATGTTTTGTCATGGATATGGTTTAGACGTTTCATGCCAAATTCTCATGTCTATATTTATAAAGGAATCACTGCTGCACTGTTTCTCTAATCCTGAGAATTACAAAAGGATGTTACTCGCTGAACTTTAATACATGATGTAAATTTCAGACTGGTGGTTTTGAGGAGCTTTTCCTGGCATTACCATTTGAGGAGCAACTCTTTCAACTGTCTGTATTTCCACTGAACACATTAGCCTCATCTTCTGGCATTAAAATAAGTAAGTTAAATAATTTAAAACCCTCTGGAAGAGGATTTTATATGCTGCCCATTTTAGAAAACAGTATTAAGGAGCAAACAGTAGATAATTTGGAGAAAAAAAAAAAAAAAGTCTACGTAAAACTGATCCAGAGGTTTGTACTACAAAGTAGGAAAGGACATGCCAACGATTCAAACTCTAGCACTCTGCAACCTGTAGATATGGATTGGGGTGAATCTAGTCCAAGTAATCACGGACTGTAGATTACACGTCCCCTGAAAAATGAGAGAATCAGTGAGGCAAAGAGTTGGTGAAAGAACATCCCAGGAGAATGTCAGCAAGGGCCCCCATGGAAGGGATGGTTTTGGCATATTTGGAGAACTGAAAGAACTCTAATATGGTATTACTTCTCTGGAGTTTGCAAGAATATTTATCATGGAAATCATTTGACATATTTCAGCATGTTTTAATTATTATGCTGTTCCTGTTTCTATTTGGCATAATAAATGTCATAAAAGAAGGGTATAATCAATAGATACATGACAGGGATTAGAATAATTCAAGTAATAACAAGAAGAAAAGCATACGGGTTGTGCTATACCAATTTTAAGAGTATTTGAATTGTTATGTACACAAAGCTGACATAGCAAAACACCTCTAAATTCTAACTCCTTTCATACGGAAAAGGGCATAATCCATCATGACCCTTCAAATTCAGGAAATTCTGATATAACTGTGGTTTTAATAGAAGCATTTAGAAGTCATTTGGTTTTTAAAATAATATTTTTCTTTAATATCCTGAAGAAAATATTTAGATTAGATGGCTGTGACTACACTCTTTCTGAAAATATATAGTGAAACACGCTGAATTTAAGGTAATGGTGTTGAAATATAGCAGTAAGTCAATCTGTGGACAATCTAATATTATTATATGTCACACTTTTCTTGGATGAAGAAATCTATCTTTCTGTCCACATCTATATCTATATATCTATATATATATATACACAAACACTGATATTTTTGAGTGAATTGAGAAATCACCTTAAGGCAAATGGCAAACAATTCATTCAAGTAAGTATTTTTTGAAAAATATACAATTGTTTACTAAATACAGCTGAACAACACCTGGATCAAATATAGGAAATCAATTTGATGATTTAATGTGGTCTTCACATACTCTTTTTTATTTTTCCCAAGACACTATGTAAATTAAGTAAAAGAGCTGCATGGAGGAAGGCATGGTGGCTCAGGCCTGTAATCCCAGCACTTTGGGAGGCCGAGGTGGGCGAATCACGAGGTCAGGAGACCGAGACCATCCTGGCTAACACGATAAAACCCTGTCTCTACTAAAAATACAAAAAATTAGCCAGGCTTGGTGGGCACCAATAGTCCCAGCTATTTGGGAGGCTGAGGCAGGGGAGGCTGAGGCAGGAGAATGGCGTGAACCCGGGAGGCGCAGCTTGCAGTGAGCCGAGATTGCACCACTGCACTCCAGACTGGGCGACAGAGCGAGAAGCCGTCCCCCCCCCCCCCCCCAAAAAAAAAGAAAAAAGAAAAAAAAAACCGTCTTCATGGACTTGTATAGTAAGAAACGGAGATCAAAAGTTAATGAACAGGGCCAGGTCCAGTCCAGTGGCTCACGCCTGTAATTCCAGCACTCTGGGAGGCCGAGGTGGGTGGATCATCTGAGGTCAGGAGTGGTGAAATCCCGTGTCTACTAAAAATACAAAAATGAGCAGGGCATGGTAGTGCGTGCCTGTAGTCCCAGCTAGTTGGAGGGGCTGAGTCAGAATTGCTTGAAACTGGGAGGCAGAGGTTGCAGTGCGCCAAGATTGCCCTGCACTCCAGCTTGGGTGACAGAGCAAGACTCAGTCTCAAAAAAAAAGAAAAGAAAACGAAAAGTCTGGGTACAGTGGCTCATGTCTGTAATCCCAGCACTTTGGGAGGCCAAGACAGACAGATCACCTGAAGTCAAGAGTTCGAGACCGGCCTGGCCGACATGGTAAAACACTGTCTCTACTAAAAACACAAAATTACCTGGGCATGCTGGCGCTAGCTGCTTAATCTCAGCTCACGTGGGGCTAAGGGCAGGAGAATTGTTTGCACCGGAGGTGGAGGTTGCAATAAGCGAGAGATAAAGTGCCATTGCACTCCAGCCCTGGGCAACAGAAGAAATGAAACTCTGTCTCAAAAAAAAAAAAAAAAAAAAAAAGAAAAAAATAAATAAAAAGTTAATAGACCATTTTAAGAGCACTTGAAGTGGACATACCTGTAATATGTAACACTTTGGGAGAGCTGAGGTGGGTGAATCACTTCCAGGGTTGGAGTTTGAGACCAGCCACAATGGCCAACATGGGGCAGGGAAACCCCCATCTCTACTAAAAATGAAAGTTAAAGCTGGGCATGAGCGTTACGACCTGTAGTCTAGCTACTCCAGAGGCAGAGGCAGAATGGCTGGAACCTCAATGCTGCAAGCTAAAGATAGAGACCCACTTCACTGCCAGACTGGACAAGCAGAACAGTTCTATCTAAAAAAAGTTAATAGCGGTAGCAGTGGCTCCAAGCCTGTAATCCCAGCACTTTGGGAGGCCAAGGCAGGTGAATCCACGAATCAGGAGTCGAGACCATCCTGGCCTAACTGCAGTGAAACCCCGTCTCCTAAAAATACAAAACTAGCGAGGCGAGGTGGCAAGGCGCCTGTAGTCCCAGCTACTGGGAGTGAGGCAGGAGAATGGTGGGCGAACCAGGAGGCTGGGCAGTGGGCACGAGGTCCTTCCCTACACTCCAGCACCAGGAAGCCAGAGGCCAGAGACTCCGTCTCAAAAAATAAATAAATAAAATAAATAAAATAAAACAAAAAGTTAATGAACAAGTGCAGAATCACAGAAAAATTATTGAAAATTAGATAAAATGTCTCCCGATGTTAAAGACTAAGTCATATCAATAACAAAAATAACAAAATAATAAATATAAAGGAATGATTAAAAATACAAATGAAAATACCATATTCCAGTAACAATGCCATCAGTGACTAGGTGGTAAGCTCTGTTAAGGCCGAGGTCTACAAAATTTGTCTGTAAAGGTCATGACAGTAAATATTTCAGACTTTATGAGCCACAAACAGTCTCTGCCACATATCCTTTGCCTTTTGTATTACAGCTTTTTAAAAAAATATAAAAACCATCCCTCAAGGCAAGTACCAGGTTCTCTTTTCATATCCCAAGTAGTTAGTGGCTTACTGAATATAGACAGGTGGACTGAGAGATGGGCTTCATTTTTCAGTTATCTGAGTTATGAAACTGTTCAAGAGTAGCTCCACAAAAGATGAAAAGAGGAATACAATTTCCAAAATTGTCTTTCAAAAATGCACAATTGCATGGGTTGTTTCCTCAGTTCTACATTTTGGTCAGAGAAGTACTTCATCAAATGAAAATCTTTACTTTATTAATCTGACCACTATCCAGTGTCAATATGCTTTGAAAAAGGTCTCAAAAAATCTCAAAACTAAAGCTGCCTTTGACAACTGCATGTAACTGGTTGGTAATTGTGGCTTCTATTTGAGCCATATGGTGACTACATCTATATAATTCTCTCTAATCCCCCTGTACAGAACACCAATAAATGAGGTGGCTTCAACTACCTGGTTTGAAGACAACTCACCAAGTATAAGAACTGGGAAAAATATTCAAGCCTGAAAAGCTGGTTCCTTTCCCCAGCCATAAAGTGAGGTGAATAGAGAGTGAAGGTGAATTGATAGAGCAGTTTATATCATCCTACCTGTTCCCTCGGTAATCACTGGGGGAAAGAGATGACACCATAAAAATAGTCCTCCCAGCAAATTGAGGGAAGGGCTCAGAATCTAGAGAACTGTAAACCACTGTTTAACTGGAGTTACTTGACAGCAGAATCTTCAGATTCACTGGGGGTAGATTGTAAGTGATATGGGCAAAGTTATGTCTAGACTGAAAAGAGTTAGAACCATCCATAGTATTCTTTGAAATTAAATTTGGTACAGAAGATAATTCTAAATTTTCTATGGACTTATAGGAAGATACAAACGTAGCTGGGTATGTCAATCAATCCGTCAGTCCCCAAGAGAAACTTGTCATGAGTTATCTGGAAGCCTCTCTGGGGTGAAGTTCGAAGGATCACTCGTGCCATGAAATCTCATGGAGACCTACCTGGGCCCTCCAACCACCCCATGTGACATACTACAGTGCCAGCCCTTCAGTCACTGCTGCTGTGAGGGCATTAACAACTGGTCACTAAACCCTTTGAGATCAGTAGCAGATAGAACCAGCCTAAAAGTCCTCCTGAAATGTTGGATTACCTCCCAGTGCTAAGTGGGCGAGTACATAGATCACACTCTTCCTCCTTCCACCATCACCATATAGGATTCCCAGCATCTTAAGAAATGAGAACCAGGAAAAAGAAGTGGGAAAACCCTTGAAAGAAAAAGAAGCTTGAAATGCAAAGTTTTCAACTGAAGGACAATAACTATATTTGTTTGGAGAAACTTTAGTGTAAGTCTCACCTGGTCTAGAATAAGTTGTCTGAGCTATCTAAGACAGGAAGTTTCTCTTTTAAGAAAGTTTAGTTATAAGATTAGAGTTGTATTTTAGCTTCACCAATTTTTATGAATAATTAGAGCCATGAAGCATCCTATCTGATACACAGAAAAATAAAATAATATTTTCCTCAAGTTGCACAAAGTTAGAATACAGAAAGCTTCAGAAATCCACAGGAAATTACAGATATTTAGAAATGCAGGGACCTGAAGGTAGTTAAGAAATATGAAGAAGAAATGGGAAAATAATTATCTATTTAAAAATTGCAGTGAAAAAAAATCTCAAGTTTGAGGTTGCCTCCAAATCTCTTATAAATTCTAGTTTGTTCTGAAAGAATAAACAAATAGGTTTCCAGGGAGACAAAATCAACTTTCCCCTCAGACAAAATCTGCAGAAACTGTAAGTTGTTAAGTACTGAGATGTAGGAAAGCTGTGGAAATACTTCAAATTGCCAGATGAAGGATTAATACATTAAGTTGAAAAAACAGATGGCAAATATTGGCTATACTTACCAGAAAGATCTGTGATGTCAACCATATATTTCAACTGTTGTAATATCTTTCAACAGATTGATGAGGATGGTCTAAAGCAAATGCAAAATTATAATAAAAATAGGCTATTAAGACTATACCTAGAAACTAATGGAGTGCTTCTAGAAGAGTCAATCAAGATTATGATGGCATAATAAATATGTGTAACAGTTGAAAGAACTGAGGGCGTTTAGTGTAGAAAAATTAAGATTTAGTAGTGCACATGACATCTGACATCTATCTTCTAGTAAGTAAAGGGCTGTTACATAAACACATGGAAGAGAAATCCTGTGTAAACTCCTAGGCATTTGAGAACAGAATTCATTAAAGTCAGTGATAGGTATGAGTGACATATTTTATCTAAAATGATAAAGGAAAATCTAACAATGACTGTTCAATAAAGTTGTCTTGTGTGGTTAGGCGTTCCCCATCACTGCAAGTACTTACAAAGAAACGAGACCTAAATATAAAAACAGAGAATTCACACATTGGTGTAAAGGGTAAGGTTGGATGACTCTACACTTCCTTGAACTCTAAGAATCCTTAATTTTATTATACTTTATTTATACTTTAGAGTCTTCTATAGATAAATTTATGAATATAGAATTTTTGAAAATAATTTCTCAAGCCATTTTCCTTTTGTTTAAAATTTTAGAGCTTTGTTTTCAGCTTTCTGAATTCATGACTAAATTTACTCTGGCAATAGAGTTACTAGTTGCTTGATCAAAAGCACAAAATTATATGAAAACCAATGATCTGTTTCATTAAGGAAGGAGTCTCAAACTCAAATTCCTACAGGTGTCAGGTAGGTACTATAAACTATTGCATTGGGCAGGTGATTCTTCTTCTTTTGAAACATGTCAGTATCTTGAATAATCATTAGTGTTTCCAGTTTTGCAAAAGACACGACATCTTACCTAAATTAATGTTAAACCCCAGCATAATCATTCACTGCGTATGTTTGTGCTGAAGGAGTGCCTTTCTTCCATATGGAAACCAGGGACGCAGGCTGCTTTCATCCTGTGGTCCTGAGAATCTAGGATATTCCAATCCCAATCTCAAAGCAAGAAAAGAGGGTGGAGACTTTTTTTTTTTTTCTCTCTCTCTCTCTCTCTTAGAAACCTTGTCAAGATTGAAATCCATTACTTCTGCTTACATTCCACTAGTGCAAATTTGTTACATGGCTTGTATAAAAAGAGGGCTGTGAAATGTAGTACATGGTTAAGAAGCCACTTTCCAATGGCAGCTCCAAATAATTATTAGACGGCTTGCCATTTCTGCCACATGTTGAAATAAGTATTCTTTTCTCCATTATGAGTAAATCAACCATGCAAGGGTGATGATAAACAGCTACAGAGAACAAGCCTCACTGCAGTGTCTTGGACCATGGAACACAGGAGAACATACACAGCTACCAACCCTCCCCTAAGAGGAGATGGCTGCTGCAGGGTTCTAGGTAACTGACTGATGTGCCTGGCACATAGGAGGTACTCAGGAAATATTTTTTGGCTTAATTGAAGAGTCTTAGATTATCAGACCTTCTAAATTTTTTTCAAGAAGGGTAAGACATTTACATTTTTATGTAAAACCTGCTGGATTATAAATTTGGAACCAAAAAAAAAAAAAAAAAAACAAAAACACCTTTGCAGAACAACAAGACATTTCTATGCCAAATATGCATCATAGGCAACTAATTTTCAAGTTTTGTATAACAGTTACCAAGGAGCTTTCCAAAAATGCTCCAAATATTTTCAAGCTAATTACTTTATTCAAGGGATAAATAATAAATTATAAAGAGTAGTAATAATATTGGTTCATTTAAAACATTTTTTCCTAAGAATGTACAATCATAATCATGGTTAGAAGAGTTTAGAACATGGTTAGAAGAGTTTCTTCTACATGTGAATACTTGCTTAGGTATAAGTTTAGATTCTGATGAGGATGAAAAAAATAGAATAGAAACCAGAAAATATTGCTTCCCGGTTTAATTTTATGCTTGATTAAAGATGATGGAGTATTGGAAAGACAGGAATAACCAAATGAAATAGAAATGAGCACAGGACTGCAAAATGTCCAGGGGCAATTGACTTTGGCAGGGTTCCTTGGGTCTAGTTCACCAGCTTTTGCTTGTTTATTTTACCAACAGGGAAGATTTCTGGTTTATCTCTGAACATTCTGCACAAGTAAAATGTGACATTTTCTTTCTCCTCTAATGCTGTCTCATCATATTGTTTCTGAATCAGTGCTATCCCTAATGTTTTTTCCAAAAATGGAAGCTGTGAAACTAATTATGTCAAAAATCAGCCATGAGAATTACTTCTGTTCACTTTTTCACAAGATGGCTGGCCCTGTGCACCACATCGAACTTAACAGAATTCTAACCTCACTGAGCATTCAAATTTGTCCCCAAATGGCCTAAACATATAGTTTAGCCACTTCAAAAAGATCGACCAGTTTCTTGCCTTCCACAGGAAAAAAAAAAAAAAACAAAAAACAAAAAACAAAACAAAACAAAAAAAAGTCAGGTTAGAACTTTTCAGTTGCAAAAAAAAATTGGAGTTTATTAAAGCGTAAAAAAAATCATTTGTATCATCTAGTTTTGAAGGACCCAAGCTACTTTTGGGAAAATACTTATCAACCATTTCTCAACCATTCCATTTTCCTAAATTCAGTTTAGCTGGTCATCCAAGTAAGGTGTTAGTAGGTTCAGATAAGAAATGTATTACCCTTTAATATTGATTCAGCCAGTACCTATGAGGGCTTAATGATGTGCCAAAAACTGTTCTTCATATGTGGGCATAAATAACTCGACACCCAACAAACACAGCCCCTATGCCACGGAGTTGACTGTCTTGTGACAATGACAGACATAGGTAGTTGCCTGGCATAGCCTGAGAAACAATTACAATGCGAGTCCGACAGGTCAAAGAGCACCGAGAGGCACCAGGAGAGTCCCACAGCAAATTGACTCTCCTTACTGGCAGACCAGATAAACCTCTGCAGAAGGAACAGGTGGGCAGGGAATATAGCAGCTGCAAGAAGCTGCCAGAGCTACCACATAAGACTTCAAACTACTAATAGAGTGACTTGTAATCTAGTCTAATCCATTCGTTTCAGAGAGAAGAAAACCAAGGACACTTTCTAACGTTGACTAATATGTCTGCTATTTTTGTCACTTTATATGCATTTCCTCATTCCCCCACAGTCCCCAGCTAGAGATAACTACCCTCTCCTTTTGATTCCCGTGGAAGTTTATTGGTATCTCTCTAGTGAAATTTATCTTATTTCATCAAATCTGAGATGTCATCTATTAAAACCATCCTGGATTTAGACATATTGAAATCAGAGAGCAGGGTTGGGATCGGGTAGGGGATATGCATTTTAGAATAAATAAAATGTAGTATTACTTTCTGACTTGTGTTTTAGCTATCTGCATGCTTGTCTTATCTCCTCCAATAGATATCAAGGTCTCAAAGGCAGATTAGTTCTAGTTACTTTGTATTGTCTGTTGCAAGAGTTCAGCACCTTGTACTTTGCAGACACTCAAAACCTGTTTGAAAAAAATTAAAGCACAATTTATCTGGTAGACCTGAAATGAGCCAAGTTTTCTAAATCCCAATCTAGTGTTTTTTTATATCAAATAATAACATCATTAATCCTTATTAAGTGGAGGTCAGCAGAAACATTAATATAAAATGGCTAATATAATACTTACAGAACACTACCAATGTGCCAGATACTACTGATAAATGTTATATTTATCATTTAATGTTCACAATTGCTGGATGTTGTGGACACCTTCTATGCTTCTGGTTCTCATTCTCACAGCCCACTTTTGTGTTTTTTGAGACAGAGTTTTGTTCTTGTTGCTCAGGCTGGAGTGCAATGGTGCAGTCTTGGCTCACTGCAACCTCTGCCTCTCAGGTTCAAGAGATTCTCCTGCCTGAGCCCCCCAAGTACCTGAGATTACAGGCGTCCACCACCACGCCTGGCTAATTTTTAGTAGAGACAAGGTTCTACCATTTTGGCCAGGCTGGTCTCGAACTCCTGACCTCAGGTAACCCACCCACCTCAGCCTCCCAAAGTCCTAGGATACAGTCCAGGCCCTGCTCTCTTAGAACTTATATCCTGATAGAGAATCTGCACAATAATTCAAACAAATACCAAGAATTACTAGATAGATAAGAAATTAAAACACAGAAAGATGCCAGAGTGACTAGATTTGACAAGAGCACCCAGGCTAAGGGAACACTTAGAAATTTCTCAATGTTGGCAATACTGATACTTTGGGAGAGATAATCCTTTGTTGTGGTGGATCATCTTATGCATTGTAGAATGTTTAGTAGCATCAGTATTTATCCAGTCATTGCTAAATATCCCTAGGGCTGTGGGGGTCAAAATTGCCCCTGATTGAGAACCACTAATCTAGAGCAAAGTAGTTCTTTTTTTTTCTTTTTGAGATGGAGTCTCACTCTATCGCCCAGACTGGATTGCAGTGGCACAATCTCAGCTTGCTGCAAACTCCGCCTTCTGAGTTCAAGCCATTCTCCTGCCCCATCCTCCCAAGTAGCTGGGATTACAGGCGCATGCCACCATGCCCGTCTAATTTTTGTATTTTTAGTAGAAAGAGGGTTTTACCATGTTAGCCAGGCTGGTATTGAACTCCTGACTTCAGGTGATCTGCCCGCCTTGCCTCCCAAAGTGCTGAGATTACAGTAGAGCAAAGTTCTTCAAGTAGGATCAGTCTTGATATGTGTTAAAAGTAAAAGAATTTCATACTGAGTAAGAAGGAGAGGAGCAGGAAGTGAGATAATAAAAGTAGGCGAGGACCTCACAATGTAAGAACTTTTAGGCCCGAAGAAAGACTTCTGATTTTATCCTAAACTTCAGGAGGGCCAGTGTAAGATGAAGCATCACTGTGAGGTGATAGGAACTACATTTTGAAAGGGTCACCCTAACTTCTATGGGGAGAACAATTAGGAGAGAGAGAGGTATAGAGTAGAAAGGGTGACATCAGGTAGAAACTGCAGCAGGAGTCCAGGCAAGAGAAGAGGGTGGCTTAGAAGAAAACAACAGTACTGGAGGAAGAGGGCAACATACAAGTTGAGAATGAGTACTGGGGAAGAGTTGGCAGGATTTGCTCACAAATCGTTGCCAAAATACCAGGGACTCTGTCTAGGTCCTGCTGCTCACCCCACAGAAAGCCAATCACCTAGGCAATGACAATGATTATTGCCAATCAAGAAGGCTTTAACCTGGTGCTGCAGCTGAGGAGATGGGAGATCAGTTTCAAATACATCTCCTTGACCTGCTAAAATTGGGGGTTTATATAGCAGTGAAGAAATGTAGCTATGTGTGAGGAAACAGGAACTTGGGAGGGGTGAGGAAGCAATCATGATGAATGAGGGGCCTGGCATCTCCTTGTCTAGATGAGATGATCTCCTGAGTTTTAGTTCTTTGTTACTTTTTGAGAGGACTGGGGGTCCTTTCCTGAGGAAGGAACTCATAAAACCAATGCAAGTTTCAAGCTTTAAAACTGAAAGAGTCAATTTCTGTTTATCAAAAGAAAAAAAAATCTGTCTATGGGATGATTGTGTCAGTTTCAAAATTAGATATGGGGGATAAGGAAAAAGGAGGGACCAGGGTCCAGGAGGAGCCAAAAGTGAAACACTTGGGTTGGAGGATGGGGGGAGTAGCATTTACTGGGATGAAGAAATTGGCAGAAGCAGGTGGCAAAGGTGGGATGGAAATCCAGCCATCTGGCACTTCCTCAGCCCATGTTCTATTTTATAGTCTTGTCTCCCTGGAATGACAACTGCTTTCCTCTCAGCTCCTTTGTAGTTCAGTCACAGAGGTAGCATTTTTTCTCAGTAGTGAGGTGGAAGCATTTGCTCTTTCTTTAATTGTTGAAACTGAAAGTAAGGAAAGAGGAGACAGCATGGGTCCCACCTCAGTGTGGCAACCAGTTTGAATGTGTAGGCAGACTCACTGTACTGTGTCAATGTCTGTACACTGGAGCCACATTCTCAGAGTTCCCTTCCCTGGAGAGATCTAGGTTGGGGTCAGCCACCAGAGGAATTTGCAGGCAATCTGGAAGGCCACAGTGAGGTAACAGCCATCTTTACACTCTGGAGTTTGCTGCAGGCAGATGTGTGACAGCTCACATACATTCTTTCTGAACTGCTGCTCCCCTGTGGCAATGGCCATGCCCTGTCCTACATGTCCAGTAGTTCCATCTGATCTCTTTCTTTATCTTCTCTGCATCCTGGGACAGGAGCAAGTGCAGCTCTGTAAACAATGGCACCAGCTTCTGCATGTTACCTGCATCATGGAAAATGAGATTTGAAAGCACGAGAGGCTGATACAACTTCCAGGCTTCCCTTTGCCTCCCTGACTTCATGTCATTCATCTTACCTGCTCAAGTGTTCACCTGTCAACTTTTGGCTCCACTTCAAATACAGAGGTAGCAGAACTACATATAATGCTTAACCAGCACCCGTGTAAGGTGTATAAGATCATCATATAACAAATCCTTTGCTCTTTATCAACTATAGTGGTTCACTTCCCCGATCACACACAGCCTTACTGATACAGTGGGTGTCATGTCATTCATCTGGTCCTCTTGTGCACATGTCAATGATGTTAACCTCTATCTTTAATCACATTTCAATAGCACATATTATGTCAACACTGGTCCACGTGCATGTACATTAACTCATACAATTCTCACAGTATCAATCTCATACTTTTGTTGTCATCCATCTTCATTTGGTGATGAGTAAACTGAAACCCAGAGAGTTAAGTAACTGGCCCAGGGTCCCACAGGGAGTGAGTGATATATCAATGATGCAAACCAGGCAATCTGGCTCCACAGACTCTGTTTATAACTGCCCTGCAAGGCTGCCCCTGACTAGACTGGTTTGGAAATGCTGTCCTTGCTGTTGAATAGCCACTGATACTTTCTCCCTCTTTATTTGTCAAGAACTGTAAATCCTCAAGTCCTTCCAGTCTCCAACTGGTGTCTCACACTGTCAAAGTCTCTGAGCCATCCTGATCTGTCCTGTGCTGCTTTCTCTTACAGGCTCCTGGGGTTTGGCAGTTTGGTTACACATATGTGTTTTTCCTCCATGGTATCTTTTCCCTGTGGTTATTTTCCTGAAACATAATGTCCTGTCATTTCTGCCTGGAAAACCCCTATTTATGCTTCAACCGCCAGTTCAAGTATCTTCCTCAACTCCGTCCTGCAGGTAACTACCACAGCATATGCGCTAGTGCATTATTTTTCTTTACACCTGAGTCAAGTTCTTTAACCCCTCCCTACCCCCCACAACTTTCCAGAGGGGTAAGCCAAATCTTAATTTATCTTTGGTTCTCCAATGACTACCCAGTGCCTGACACGGATATAGAAGGTACTTAATAAATGTCTTTGTTCCTCAGCCAAAATCTATTTTACTGTGTTGAAACGTCTTTCAATTATAAGATCATTGCCTAAGAAAAGCTCTTTCTGCATTTTTATCATTTTTGCTCTTAAAAATTTGCATTCTTGAACTTTTCTTTGGTCGATATTGATTGGTTCATTTTTATGAATAAGATGTACAGATCTTGAAAGTACACACACACACACACACATTCACTCCAGTGTAGCTACACAGAAAATAAACCTTTAAGGATATAGTTTTTGCAGGCTACTCCTCCAAGAGACCTGTCTAGCATGTAAGCACTTTTAACTTTATACTGGCTGGACCTAGATTAAAAAAACAAAAGTAATAAATGTGAGGGTCATAGTCATTGAAAGGGAACTGAGCACCCTACTGCAATTAATTTGTTTAAAACTTCTCTCATCTTACCTATAAGCATTAGGGCCTGTCCTAGCTGCAAACATTAGGATCCAATCATCTGGAGTAAATAGATCAAGGACCTTATAAGCCACAGGTCTCATAAAATTTCTTCTTAAAAATGCATTGTTTTAATAAATGTCTTTGAACCCAATGGTGCTGATTTTATGGTGTGTATTCAGACAATCAGTGAAAAGGCTGGGAAAAGAGAAAGCAATAATAAAAACCTACCAGTTGATGAGTCAAATTGTAAGCAATGTGCAGCTTTGTAAACTTAACTGAATGGAAGTGAGTACTGGACCAACAAGAAAGATCAACTCTTGCATCCAAGTTTGATCTAAATCAGAACAAGCTTCTTATATCTCTTGGTACTGTTTTGCACTTTGTAAGCATTTAATAGGTATTTGCTTAATGTGTGAATATGTTAACGATGCTTTGCCACTCACCTGTTTTCCTAACATTAAAGTTTCGGATACATTTAATTATATCCTTTTTACACGACTCATAGAATTTGAACTTTGTCAAAAACAACAAATCTAGGCAGCAATAAGAATAATTCATTCTAGGAAAAATATGCAGCCAGAGTGTTTGATAAACTTAGGCTTGCAACAAAACCATTGAAAAGGATTGTTCAATTCTCCTTCCCTTTATTCTTCTGCTTTACAAGACTTTTTGAACCAAGAACTCACATGGACAAGGCAGAATTGGGTGTGAGCCCCTCTTTTGGGGCGATTGCCAATGGTGATAAATGAGCCAAAAGGAGCCTAGAACACTGTTCTATCTGCATTTTCTTAGCTACCACTCATCACAGTAATCATCATCACATTATATTCGTTGCAGCTAACCCTGGGACTGCCACAGTAAGGTTACTTTTCAAACGGACTCTGGCGGTCATTTCTTTTTTAAAAATATTTAATAAATTTACTTAAGACAGAGAGGTGATTCCACTGGGCCCACTTTGTATTCTCAAACATGGAAGCCTATAATTGGAAATGGATTAGAGTTAAGTCAGGAAATTCTCTGTATTATCTTTTAAAATAATAATAGTGAGTTGGAATGATTGACTTCCTATTTTCTTTAAAAAGAAAACCATGGGCTTTTCCTTTTAAAAACAAAGACATCAAGTTTTAGTAATTGATTTTAAATTTGTTTTTGTTTTATTTTTTTACTAACATTACCAGGTGTTTGAGTTGATGTGTACATTTAGCCAAAAAATTTAATACGTTGAATGTGTAAGAATAGCCTAAGTATTAAAGGTCTCTGAAAACTTTTAGAAAACTATCATCACCCTTCCAAACCATTATCCAGTGTTAATGTACAATCTAGGTGCTGAACAAATCAAATGAAATGAAGTACACCCTAGACTTTAGGAATATATAATACAAACAACATTTCCCCACAGCCCTAGATAATAACAGTATTATTTTTGGAGGATAATAACCCTAGTAAGCATACAATTTAAGGTTGTATGTAATCCTAAAAAACAATTTAAGATTGTTTTTGCTTAAATGACTTTTGCTCTTCCTTCTTCATTTTTCATTGTCCTCTTCAAATCATTTCCCAACATGGTGGTAAACTGTAGTGTCTTAAGATGGCCACCACATCTCCTAGCCAATATTTCTTCTCAAACTTTCCTGCTGTGTCTATTAAGATATGGAACCTATGCCCCTTTTTCTTGAATCTAAGTTGGCCTTTGTACTGCCTCAACCAAAATACTAGAAACAATGTTATGTTGACTTCTGAGTTAAGTTATAAAAATGCAATTCACTTCCCCTTTGTTCTTTTGAAATGCTTGCTCTTGCAATTAGCCACCATACTGTGAGGAAGCCCAAGCAACCTATGGAGAAGCCCATTTTAAGGAAATCAAAGCTCTCAGACCCACGGCCTTAGCCAAGCTTCAAAGTGACAGTCAGTAGGAATTATCAGCCATGTGAGTGAACCGTCTTAAAAGTAGATTCTTCAGACTCATTGAGCCACAAGAGGTGATATCACATAAAGCAGGGATAGGATATTCCCACTGAGACCTAGCCAAACTGCAAATTTATGAGAAAAATAAAATGATTGCCATCTTCTTAAGCCAGCAATTATTTTGAGCCACTAAATTTTAAGGTAGTTTGTCATACAGCAATATTTAACTGAAAACTCCTCCCTAGTGTCTATGTAATCTGTAATCTTTCTACCCTTATCATCAGTGTTCTAAATTCAGGTTCTCATCACTTGCAAAAGCTGCTTTTCCTCCAGTCTCTCCCTGGTTGATATTCATTGGCACAATCCATCCTCTACTCTGCCAACTTACACCTCATTTACATTACTCTCTGTCTCAAAAATACACAAAAAGTCCAATCTCTGATCTGAGAAGTTGTAAACATCCATCAGTGATTCTCAATTCTGGCTGCCCATTAGAATTACCCAGGGAGTTTTTGAAACCAGTGTTTAAACTTCAACCCAGAGATTCTTATTCAATTGGCTTAAGGTGTGAACTAGTCATTGCTACTTTTGAAGTCTCTCTAGATATTCTAAAGAGCAACCAAAGTGAAAACCATTGAAGTTACTGGGGACAGAAAAGAACATTTAAGAATATGTATAATTAGGCCAGGCTTGGTGGCTTACACCTGTAATCCCAGCACTTTGGGAGGCTTGAGTTCATGAGTTTGAGACCAGCTTGGGCAACATGGTGAAACCCTGTCTCCACCAAAAATACAGAAATTAGTTGGGCATGGTGGTATACACCTATAGTCCCAACTACTCGGGAGGCTAAGGTGGGAGAATCACTTGAGCCTGGGAGGCAGAGACTGCAGTGACCCAGTATCATGCCATTGCACACTCCAGCCTGGGTACAATGAGGACAGGGACAGGGCCAATAACAATATTCAAGGTATGAGTAAAAAATGAAGATAACGAATATTGAGCTGGAGTTTTTAGAGTAAAAGAACAAGCAGATTATTAAAATATCAAGCAAATGAAATTACTGAGAAATAGAGAAATGTCAGGAAGATACTGAAGGTTTAAAAATATTCGGAATATTCATGATTTTCTCTTGTTCTTTTATTTTGTTTTGTTTTATGACAGTAACTTAAGATAGAGGCCAGGCCTGAAGAATCCCTAAGTAGACAAAGGCAGGTAGGCCTCATAAGTGGTATTAACTTTGTTTGATTTGCAAACATAAGTCAAACTTAACTTGGGTTATTTCTTGTGAGTGCCTATATTAAAACAAACAAACAAACAACAACAAAAAAACAAGCTCAACCAACCAGAAGTTGCCCACTAACTTATGATCATTATGGAAAATGAATCCTATAATAGTTCTTATAACTGGGAACTTTTGAGTAGGGTAGATGAAATATGGCTAATATATAACCATAATCAAATATTTTAATTGCTTTACTTTCATGTTCATCTTATAAAAGCCTTGGCCGGGCGCGGTGGCTCAAGCCTGTAATCCCAGCACTTTGGGAGGCCGAGACGGGCGGATCACGAGGTCAGGAGATCGAGACCATCCTGGCTAACACGGTGAAACCCCGTCTCTACTAAAAATACAAGAAAATTAGCCGGGCGAGGTGGTGGGCGCCTGTAGTCCCAGCTACTTGGGAGGCTGAGGCAGGAGAATGGCGTGAACCCGGGGGGGCGGAGCTTGCAGTGAGCCGAGATCGCGCCACTGCACTCCAGCCTGGGGCACAGAGCAAGACTCCGTCTCAAAAAAAAAAAAAATAAAAAAATAAAAAAATAAAAAAATAAAAAATAAAAGCCTTGCCCTTGTGTTCCCTTGTTAGAGCCCCCAAACCACTTCTTGTAGCTGCCCTATTGTGGATCATTGTTTGTTCAGATAAACTCTTTAAAATTGTATTTTGCTTCAGTTTACCTTTTTATCAGTTTGTTGTAATAAAATGATCAGGATAGCCATGACAGGCAAAGTTAACTCCGGAACTGAATAAAAACCTGCATAAATCCACAAGGACATAATTTCATTTCACAGGTCAGAATATTCCCCGGTCCTATCACAATTCATTTATTGGTTCAACAAATAAATATTGAATGCCTATTCTGTCACCCATTATGCTGGGGATATAGCAGTGAACAACACCAAGTCCTTGCTCTCAGGGGGCTTACAGTCAAGTTGGATGTGGCAGATAATTAAAAAATAAATAAGTGAAATAATACATCAGAGCCTGTTAAATGTATGAAGAAAAATAAAACAGACTAGAAGGAAAATAAACATGAAGGCAGCAGTGTATAAGGGATGGGATAGAGGGAGTATTTTATTAAAGGGGTCATTAAAAGGCCTTGCTGATAAGCTTTCCTTTGAGCAGAGACCTGAGAGAAGTGAGGGAGTCAGTCAGGTAGTTGGATAGCCATGAGAGTGGTGAGAGAACAAAGAACACATGGTGAGGACATGCATGAACGAGCTTGAACAGTCTGCAAGAGGCCAGGCATGGTGGCTCACGTCTGTAACCTCAGCACTTTGGGAGGCTGAGGCAGGCGGATCAGGATGTCAGGAGTTCGAGAACAGCCTGGCCAACATGGTGAAACCTCATCTCCACTAATAATACAAAAATTAGCCGGGTGTAGTGGTATGCGCCTGTAGTCCAAGCTACTCAGGAGGCTGAGGCAGGAGAATCACTTGAACCCAGGAGGCCGAGGTTGCAGTGAGGCAAGATCATGCCACTGCACTCCAGTCTGGGTGACAGAGTCAGATTCTATCTCAAAAAAAAAAAAAAAAAAAAAAAAAAGAAAGTCTGCAAGACAGCTAGTGTAGCTGAGGTAGAGTAAGCGAGGTGGAAGGCCATAAAAGATATGGTCAGAAAGATAACAGGGGCAAAAAGAAGGGGTTTCAGGAATGGAGAGCCGAGATTATGATGGGCAATGTTTCTTCACCTTGGAGTACATTAGAATCCCCAGGAAGATTCTCAGAATACCTGTGCCCAGTCTGCAGTCTCAGAGATTCTATTGGAATTTATCTAGGATGGAGTCTAGACATCAGAGGTTTTCAAATAGCCCCAGGTTATTGAGAACTCTTGCTGTAATGGTTTATATGGTTCACAGGTCCATATAATCGTATGGACTTTGCTGTGAGAGAGATAGTAGGCATTGAAAGCTTCCAATGAGAGAATAAGCAAGATCAGCATTTTAACCAGTTCCCTCTAAATTCTTTAACTGTATCAACTTCTTTATCAAAGCAAAATTTACAGAGAAGTAAATAGAGCTGCTCCCAAAATGTGAATACAGTTCTTAAAGGATGATTGTCCTGGTCTGTTTTGGAGAAGAAACTGTATGGAGCAAGAACCAATTCAGATCACTTTTCTCTATTTTTAACATTTCCATAATGAATATGTGTAGCTTTTGTATTAATAAGAGAAATTTATCATTTAAAACATTAAAAAATAGATTGAAAGAATATATATTAATGACAAACAGCATCATATTCTATCACTCATCTATTCTTACAGGTGTGTTTTCATGGACAATGAATTGTATATTATTTTGCTTAGGGCCACCATAGAAAAGTATGTGATATTAGATGGTTTAAAAAAGAAAATATGTGTTATCTCACAATTCTGGAGGCTAAAAGTCCCAAATTCAGGAACCAGCAGGGCCATGCTCCCTCTGAGACTTTGAGCAGAATCCTTCCTCACCAATTCCTAGCTTCTAGTCATAGGCAGCAGCCGTGGACATTCCTTGATTGCAGCTGCATCAATCCAATCCACGCTTCCATCATCACACGGCTATATTCACATCACTTTCTCTGTGTGTGTTTGTTCAAATTTCCCTTTTATAAGGATGGCAGTCATTGGACGACAGCCCACCCTAATTCCTTCATCTTAACTTGATTAAATCTGCAAAGACTTTATTTCCAAATAAAGTCACATTCTGAGCTACAGGAGGTTAGAACTTCAACATATCATTTTTAGGGAGACACAATTTAACTCAAAGGATTGATTGGTTCCAGAATTGTTATCATATATCAACATCTTTCTAAGAGCAAAAATCTACAAAGAATAAAATAAAGCTATTCCCAAAAAGTTAATACAATTCTCGAATAAAGGATGACTGCCTTGAGAAGGATAATCTATGGTTTGTTTTTTTTTTTAAATTCTCTCACTTTTCCTACTCCAGTGAGCATTTTCCAGAGAATATATAAGACTCTACAAACTGCCTTCATAATTTTTGGTGACTTTCATTCACGGAACATGAATTTTCAATGCTTCAGTGGGCTTGCATTTATGTCTGGATCCTTTTATGGCCACATAAATCCTAACACAGGTTTATTGAAACTACAGAGAGTCCTTCAAATTGGTTTCACAAATTCCAAGAGAGTGGGGATTAGAATCTTAATTGTGAGGCCTGAGAGGGAATGGACATCAGCTCATAAACATGCTTAAAACATGTCTAACTTGCTAAACAACTTGATTTTTTCCTACGAAGGCTTTTGTTTTCAGCACCAGAATAAAAATTCTTAGGCTGACAGATTAACTTCATTGGATAGCTGACTTTTGTCCAATGCTGGGTTTGAGAGCCAGTAACAAGCCTCATAAGAAAAATCCAAACAACATATAATGTTTGGCCTCAAGACATCCCACAGGCAAAGCAAATCCTTATCAAGAGGCCACTGGTGACCCAAGTAATCAAGTCGAGTTGAAATTAATGTGCGGATGCACGTGCTGTTCAAGGAACATGAACGTCGTCGTGTCATGGGACAGAGAGTGAAAGAAGATGAAGAACAAACACCTACTTCTCAATATATTATCAAACATCATGTTTGGAATTACTCTAAAAGTACACACAGTGAAGTATAAACTGCATTTGACCCATCTATTATCTGGAAGTTAAATATATCTAATTCATTTATTTCCACTAATCAGCTGCTACACATTTTTCTCCAGCTTCTGCCATCTGCTTTTAATTACTAGAACAATTCACAATCCAAACTGAAAGGATAGTTAATCATCACAGGCTTTTACAGGTGTGGGTCAAAACTTAAAGAAATAAGCAGCTTTATTTCATTTCAAAGAGAGTCAAAACTTAACATGAATTGAGAACATTATCAAAGTTACCTTATTTATCCGCCATTTTGAGAGTTCATAAACAAAATCAACTTGAAAAGTAATCTTTGCTAACAAGGTTAACAAACAGTGTTATTTTGGGCAGGATGTTTGAAATTAAGTTTTAAAGACCCAGACTAACAGATTTCATGGAAGGAAGGAAGGCTGTGAAGAAAAATAACTAACACTGCCTCCAACAACAACAAAACCCTGGACAGCTGAAGTTAGATAGCATAACTGTTTCAACAACTAATAAAGTAAGCTTACCTTCATATCAGATTAACATCAATTCTGTGGAAAACAAAACCCAATTCTTAATTTTCCTTTTCAGACAAGAGAAGGTAAGAAAGAGAAATGAAATTAACATTGCAGAATGTCCACTATGTATTTAGTATGTTACAAATTCAATCCTGTAAACAGTCCTATACAGATTATTTCTCCCGCTTTAAGAAAACTGAGCCAAAGGGATAAAATAAATTCAAGTTGAGAGTCAAACCCAGAGCAGTTTGTGATTGATGGGTACCTTCCACAACTTGATTTAACACATGATGAATAGCAAAAAAGTTGATAAGAGAAAGTTTCACTGTAGTTCCTTTAAAGGACATTGCTGGATTGACAAGTATTGGTGTTAAAGAAAAAAGTTCATTTTCCATCAGTACATGTCTCATCAAAGATAACGTCCAGACAATTTTACACACATAGACACACACATGCCCACAAATATGGTCTGAAATATTTAAGACAATGATAATGAATAATGAAGTGTTTTATTTTTAACTTTTGGGTGTTTTACAATTTTAACAATGTGTTGAACTCAGAGTGATTAAAGGTGGTGTTTTGAGTTCCCGAAGAGAAGCAAAACATTATACAAATTGTTAGAAATAATATTCTTAACTATAGTAAGATATTTTTATTTTATAATTGTTATGGAAATGTGTACATCTTACAAAAGAAAGAGTTGACTCTTTTATTTTTTATTTATGTTTACTTTTTAATTCAATTTTTATTTTAGATTCAAGGGGTTACATGTACAGGATGGTATATTGTGTGACACTGAGGTTTGGGGTTTGAATGGTCCCATCACCCAGGTAGTGAAAGCATAGTACTTCATAGGTAGTTTTTCAGCCCTTGCCACCTTCCTTCCCTTCCCTCTTTTGCAGTCTGTATTAGTCAGGTTTCTTTACAGGGAGAGAACTAATAAAAGAGGAGTTTATTAAGTATTAACTTATATGATCACAAGGTCCCACAATAGGCTGCCTGCAAGCTAAGGAGCAAGGAGAGCCAGTCCAGTTCCCAAAAGTAAAGAACTTGGAATCTGATGTTTGAAGGCAGGAAGCATCCAGCACGGGAGAAAGATGTAGGCTGAGAGGCTAGGCCAGTCTCCCCTTTTCACCTTTTTCTGCCTGCTTTATATTCGCTGGCAGCTGTTTATTTTGTGCCCACCAGATTAAGGGTGGATCTTCCTTCCCAGTCCATGGACTCAAATGTTAATCTCTTTTGGCAACACCCTCACAGACACACCCAGGATCAATACTTTGTATCGTTCAATCCAATCAAGTTGACACTCAGTATTAACCGTCACACAGTCCTTAGTGACTACTGTTCCCATCTTTATGTCCACATGCACCCAGTGTTTAGCTCCCACTTATAAGTGAGAACATGGGGTATTTGGTTATCTGTTCCTGTGTTAAGTTGCTTAGGATAACAGCCTCCAGTTACATCCATGTTGTTGCAAAGAACATGATCTTATTTTTTCTTACAGCTGCCTAGTATACCATGGTGTATATGTATCACATTTTCTTTATCTGGTCTACTTTTGATGGGCATCTAGGTTGAGTCCATGCCTTTGCTATTGTGAACAGTGCTGCTATGAACATACAAGTGCATGTGTCTTTTTGATAGAATAATTTATTTGAGAGTAAACTGTGCACTGATGCTTTCTACTGAAGGGTTGATAACTCTTTCAGGAAATTCCTGAAATGAACAACAGGGATATTTACTTCTTTCTTTCAGCTGATTGCTGTGAAAAAAAAAAATGAATATATTTAGAATTTTGGAAGTAAAGGCTGCAATAATAAAGAGTTTCAGTTACCTGAAAGAACTATAAAACACCCATGATAATATTGATCTTTGAGAAGGCTACAAATTGCAGATGGTCAATGTACCACTTCATGGTAAAATTCCTCTCTGACAAAGCCAATGAGAGGTCTTAGAGTTTTCAATTGACCCTTGTCAATTCTAGAACACAAGACAGGATAGACAGAAGGGGTTTCATACAGGTTCTCAAAGAAAAATTCAAAAATGGCTGGTTTTTATACTAAGAGGAAAAGCTGTATATTAAATTATAGATTTATGTAGTTCCTTCTTTTCATCCATTTAAGGAAAGTGAACCCTTCATATTTCTGGGCTCTATGACTACTAAGGATACACTTTTGGAGAACACAAAAGAAAAATAAATAGAACTGATAGAAAATGGGAGGGAGAGAAGGTTTAAGTGAAGAGGAAAGTAGGGAAGGGAAGATGAAAGATGTTGAAGGAAAGGAGAGAAAAAAGAGCTACAGCCGGGCACGGTGGCTCGTGCCTGTAATCCCAGCACTTTGGGAGGCCGAGGTGGGCGGATCACAAGGTCAGGAGATCGAGACCATCCTGGCTAACATGGTGAAACACCGTCTCTACTAAAAATACAAAAAAAATTAGCAGGGCATTGTGGCAGGTGCCTGTAGGCCCAGCTATGCAGCAGGCTGAGGCAGGAGAATGGCGAGAACCCGGGAGGCGGAGTTTGCAGTGAGCCAAGATCACACCACTGCACTCCAGCCCGGGCGATAGAGCGAGACCCATCTCAAAAAAAAAAAAAAAAAAAAAAGAAAAAGAAAAGAAAAGAAAAAAGGAAAGAAACAGAGTTATAACAGATGCCATATGAGCAAAGTGCTTATAGAAAGAGCAAGAATGCTTAAAGTTATATTTTAGAAAGATCTTGGCTGGGCGCATTGGCTCACGCCTGTAATCTCAACACTTTGGGAGACTGAGGTGGGCAGATCGCCTGAGGTCAGGAGTTCGAGACCAGCCTGGCCAATAAGGTGAAACCCTGTCTCTACTAAAAACACAAAAATTAGCCAGATATGGTGACAGGCGCCTGTAACCCCAGTTACTCAGGAGGCTGAGACAAGAGAATCGCTTGAACCCGGGAGGCAGAGGTTGCAGTGAGCTAAGATCGCGCCATTGCACTCCAGCCTGGGGGACAAGAGCGAGACTTCATCTCAAAAAAAAAAAAAAAAAAAGAAGAAAGACCTTTATATAATATCTAATAAAATCCTTTCCTCAGTTTCCCTGTGACATCATCAGTAAAAGTTCTTACTTGTAGATGCATTATTACAAACCTCCACCAATGACCACATATCAGTAGTTTTTCTATTTCAAGTAGCCTATAAGGGGTTATTTGGCCACACATAACAGCTGAGAGTGACACCAGCAGTTGCAGCTTAGCAACTCACGTTCAACTATCATGCAGAGATGTTCCTACAGGAAAGGCAAAAACCCCCTCAGTATTCTAAGTATCAGGTAGAACACTAAGAAATCAATCTTCTCTGGAGGTTATGTGAAAAGGTTTGTTGATTTGAGATAAAATTTCTATGTACTTGAGTAGGATACACTCTCGACCTTTCTTTCTAATGCATACCCTTAAGAGGTACCTCTGAAATAAACCAGAAAAGAACAAAACAATCCTTCCTCAGTCTCACTCCACTTTACATGGTACATGCCCATTACAGCAGTTTATTAAGAAATCGTTTCTTAAAAATGTAATTGGGAAGCCAATAGGCTGAGAGGTATTCAGTACCTTTGATTCCTAGATAAGCAAACTAAAGCCAAATATAAAAAGTAAAACAAAATTTAAGATAAATCAACCAGAAACTGCCAACTAACTTCTAACTAGGGACTTTCCAGCAGATCAAACCTAAATAAAACAAGCATCTAGCAGTAGCCAACCTAGTAATTTCTTTCCTTGATTTCCACATTCAGCTATAAAAGTTCACCACCCATGCTACTGGAGCAGAGCTCTCTGAATCTCTTCTAGTTTAGGCAACTGCCCCACTCATGAATTCTTTAATGCCCAAATAAAGTCTGTTAAATTTATTTTGTCTAAAGTTATTCTTTTTAACAAAACCAAAACACCAGGAAACAGGGAAAGGGAGGAGAGGGACAAAGGACCATTCAGTGCCTGGTATCATTCTTGTTCAACAAACCTGGACATGTCCTCTCCAGAATGAATTCAGTGGTGTTCCATGGTTGGAAACACATTTGATCAAATACCTGGAGGCTTGCAATATAGAGGTATGATAGGACTCTGACATTTATTGAGTCAGACAACAACTTGAGTGAGGCCTTGGAATTCACTGAACTTGAGTGCCTTGGAGTCTCTGAATTTGTCAGGGTCTTAGGGCCTCATATATCCTTTACCCTCAAATTTGGATTATGTAATATCAAAGTTAACCATCTCATGTATTGAATTCAGATAATATAACCAAGGACAGGGTAAACCAGCCAGGATATTACAGTCAGAGAGGTCTTGATGATTCAAGAATAAAATGAAGCAATTTTATTTGTTTAATAAAGAGATGGGAGGTAGCTGTTTCCTCAATCTCCTCTACTAAGGGTATCTCTTCAAAAGCATTACAAGTCTAAGAAGAGGTCCATATCTTTTGATTATACAAGGCAAATTCAGAGATTTTCTGATCCTTAGAACTGTAAACACATTATTCCAAAATAATCACTGGAATCTATCAGGAAGTATACAGAAAACAATCACAAGGTACATCCATTTATTTCTTGAGGAGATAGAGAAGTGAATTGTTGTTTTTTTTTCTTCTACTTTACTATATAAATCTGTGTTAAATTGTGTCTAGACTTTGTAGTAATTTTCATGTGACCTTCAATGCAAGTAAATCTTTTAACAGGTTTTTGACAATAAATTGTTCCCTTTTTTTATATTGGTAAGAAGGGGACTTCTGTGTACAGGATTGTTTTATTTCTTCAACAGTGACAAGTAGAAAACAGCAATATGTGTACTCATGAGGCAAAAAAAGACAAATAGCTGAGTGGGATAAGGCTTGGATTAGCAGCATTTACTGTGAACAGTCATGAAAGAAGAAGCAGTCCTTTCACAGCAAGCAGAACCTTAGTATCAGAAGAGAAATTAACTAATCTCTATGGCATATTTTAATATCTTCTGACATATCCTGGGTTTCTTCCTCACCCTTACATCCAATCAATCAGAAGACCTGAGTATTCATATACCCCAAATCTCTTTCAAATCCTTCTGCTTGTCTCCATTCACATAGACACTACCGCAGACCCTGCAGTCATACTCTCCCCTCAACAAGTTTTATTATCTCCAATTTTGCTGCCTCTCAAAGCACTTTTTCACACATGTATGAATCATATTGCTAAAACACCAGTGCTCTGTCTAAAGACATGATCTACAAGAACCTTCTTCATCCAGCCCCTGATTATTCCATCAGCTTGATTTCTCATGACTCCAGAATTCTTTCCCCAACTCTTAAATTTATGATCCTGCCGTACTGAATTATTTGGTGTTACTTGAACATCCTAACTCGGCCACCTGGAATTCTGAACAGGCTATTTTCTTGGTCAGGACTATTCATTCGCATCTCTTCCTCTTTCTCCTAAATAGTCACTACCTTCTTCTTTTCATTTATGACTCAACTAGAATGGATCACCTCCTTCTGAATTTCTTGTCTGACTATTCCAAAGCACCCCCAATTTTCCCTAGAGCAGTTTACTTTGACCTAGTCTAAGATTTATCACACTATACCATATTCGCCAATTTGTACTCTTTCATGCTATATATCACACTTGTAATCCCAGCACTTTGGGAGGCTAAGGTAGTCAGATCACCTGAAGTCAGCAGTTCGAGACCAGCCTGGCCAACACGGTGAAACCCTGCCTCTACCTAAAAAAAAAAAAAAAAAAAAGCCAGGCATGGTGATGGGGGCCTGTAATCCCAGCTACTTGGGAGGCTGAGGCAGGAGAATCACTTGAACCTGGGAGGCAGAGGTTGCAGTGAGCCAAGATTGCACCATTGCACTCCAGCCTGGGCAACAAGAACGAGACTCCATCTCAAATAAACAAACAAACAGAGTTACTGGTACCAAAAGAAAAATGAATGCAAGCTGAGAATCAACCCCCCCCCCCAAAAAAATAATAAAACCAAATGACTGTCCACCATAGTAAATAAATGACATAGCTATTTAAATCAATACATTCTATCAGGTTAAGAAATTACAGCTTTGCAGTTCATTCCAAATTTAAACACCTTAAATCTCATTTATGTGATGGTTTAACTAAGTTTTCTCTGCAAATCGGGTTTCTTTGGGGGCTAAATTAAAATCTAGTCAGGTTTTTAGGAATCTGCATAATAAATGGAAACATTTCCAACTGTATGCTGCAGCTTCCAGAGAGGATTTATGGTTATATAGACATTGACTTCAACTTTTAATTTAAATATAATGTTTTTAACTTGATGATTGAATTTCCTCCATAAGTTGGAAACACAGAACATTTTAGGAAAGGATGGCTAAATCTGAGAAATAGAGCAAAAAACAGCACTTTTTATGTAATTGCAATTCTAAATGATTAATAATGATTTAACCTGTAAGATAATTTGTTTATCATGTATGATTCAATTGAAAGATCAACTTATAGTAAAAAGTTAGGTTAACATGACAAACCAGGAGAGGAAAAATGGAAAGAGTTAATTTATGTTCAGGTAGGAGGTTCCAGTTACTCCTTAGCAAGCAAGAAAAGCTTGTAACACACTTTTTACTCCTGTGGGAGTTTCAGTACAACTTGGCTGCTCAGAGAAAAATCCTCCTCTCACAACACCTTTTTGTGATGAGAGCAAGCTGCCAAGAACACTTCCACCAGTTTTGAAAAAAGTCTGAAGAGTGTCTGCTTTGAGTCAGGTGTCGTAATTATTTTTTACAGCATTTTCACAGTAAGCCTCCTTAATCCTCCTGAAATTTTATAGAGGAATAAATCAAGCACCTGCTATATTATATATATTATTTGAGTGATCTCTTTAGTCTCCTCTGTTCATAGTTTAGGAGATAGAGATATTTCATTTATGGACATGAGAACTGCGCTGGAAGCATTAAATAGATTTTTTTTATGTTTAAAATAAACACTTTCCTAAATAAAAAAAAGTTTACAGAGCTATTTGATACAAGAGATTCTTGGTATGGAATCTGTTCCCAAAGACATCCTGATACGTCAGTAGAAGCATTGAATTTGGAAGTCAGATGCTTTTAGCTGAAGTTGCAAGTTTTTGCCCTAAAACTTTTGTGATTTCTAAGAGTTTGCTCGTCTCCATAGGGAGAAAATATCTTTTATCACAGAGTTATTGTGCGAATCTAAAAGAAATAAATAATGTATGTGACAGCACTCTGCCAATTACACAGTTGTGCAGTTTCTGCCTTGATACTTCCCTGAAATTAAATTCTTGAAAATTGTAGGGACCAAATACATTATAATTTAGTCCAGACAGATTTGTGAGATACATATATATCAACATATAATATATATGTAATAATTATATATTGATATATATGTATCTCACATACTAATAATGTATTATTATTATATATGTCAATGTATAATATATATGTATCTCACATACTTATATGGAACTCTGCCAAATTTCAGTGAAATCATGATAGCTAATATTGATTAAGCACTAATCATATGCAAGGTACTTTGTAAGACTTTCCTTTTTAAACTTGCAACAATTCTACGAGGTAAATACTATCACTATTCTTATTTGTTTATTGAAAAACCAAGGCTAATAAAGACTAAACAACTTCCCCGAGTCCACACAACTTGAAAATGTGGATCTGGGACTCGACACAGGACACTTCACTCAAGGCCAATATTTGTAGTTATTATGCTTTACATAGCTTCTCTTTCCATACAAGTCCATGTGACAGAAGACATGCTCCTGAAATAATCCCTTGAATACATATAAAATTTATTCATTAATTAAAAAAAAAAGCCTCACCAACTTTGGGGAAGTGATCAATCATTTAATAAACAATTTCAGGAAAATAGACATTGTTTTGTTTTATCATAGCCTTGACACTAGAAGATTTAAAAAATAAAATAAGCTAGTCAATAAAATAAGCTAGTCAATAAGTTTCTGAAATAAGCTGGTTTAGGCTAAATGATATTACATTGTACATATTTACCACATTTTGTTTATCCATTTATCCATGGATAGACACTAGGATTGCTTCCACTTTTTGGCTATTGTGCAAAATGCTGTTATGAACATACATGTGCAAACATGTTTGAGTTCCTGCTTTCAATTTCTTTGGGTATATTCCCAGATTCCTGGATCACACGGTGATGCTATTTTTTAATTTTCTGAGGAACCATCAAGCCATACGGTTTTCCATAATAACTGCACCATTTTACATTCCTACAAGCATTGTACAAGATTTCCAAATTCTCCACATCCTCACCAACAGTTGTTAATTCTGGGTATTTAAAAAATAATAAACACACTGAGTTTCCTAATGTAAAAAAAAAATATGTATTTTTCTTCAAATTTCAAGAGGAAAGACCTTTTAAATATGTAAAAGAGAATCAAGAAAAATATAGTGAGATTATGATGAATGTGAAAATGTTGAGAATCGTATTATTGTTTTATTTATTTATTTATTTATTTATTTATTTATTTTTTGAGATGGAGTCTCGCTCTGTCATCCAGGCTGGAGTGCAGTGGCGCAATGTCGGCTCACTGCAACCTCTGCCTCCCGGGTTCAGGTGATTCTCCTGCCTCAGCCTCCAGAGCAGCTAGGATTGCAAGCGCCTGCTACTACACCCAGCAACTTTTTGTATTTTTAGTAGAGACGGAGTTTCACCATGTTGGCCAGGCTGGTCTTGAACTCCTGAAATCAAGTGATCCACTCGCCTCTCCTTCCCAAAGTGCTGGGATTACAGGCATGAGCCGCCGCACCTGGCCTGAGATCTGTACGTTCTTGACTTACAAACCTACAAATGGATGTAGGGTCTCTGTCCTGAGTCTTCCTTATAATGAAGTTCTTGAAAGGTGTAGGAAAGTCCTTCTTCCTATATTCTCCATCTCAGCTGATGAGATTACACGATGCTTAATTGACATATAGCCTTGGTTTGTTTTTTCCGTTATCCCTCACATTCATTTGATAACTATCCCACGCTAATTATCCTAACGTATGTTTCTGAAATCACTTCTCTCTTCTTCACCACTGCCACTGCCTTGGTGTGGCCCTCATCAACTCTAGTATTGTCTGGAGGATTTTCCTGTTCTCTCTGCCCCTCCAAAATTATCAAAGAGACAAATATGATTATATTGTTGCCTTGTTTTTTGCCCTACCAACATCTTCAGTTGAACTTCCCAAACACAGGATATGTCAAAAGATACTTTTTCACAAATGAAGCATGCAAGTCTCTTAGAACATTAATTTTCTTGAGTGAGAAATAATTTAAACATTTGCATATTAAAATAGGCTGAGTGCAGTGCTCATACCTGTAATCCCATCACTTTGGGAGGCTGATGGGGGCAGGTCACCTAAGCCCAAGAGTTCAAGACGAGTCTAGTCAATTAGCAAAACCCCAACTCTACCAAACAAAAACAAAACAAATACTAGGTGAGCGTAGTGGTGCATGCCTGTAGTCCCAGCTATTGGGGAGGCTGAGGCAGAAGGACTGCTTGAGCCTGAGACATCGAGGCTGCAGTGAGCTGTGATTACATCACTGCACTCCAGCCTGGATGACAGAGAGACGATAAAATAAAATAAAATAAAATAAAATAAAATAAAATAAAATAAAATAAAATAAAATAAAATAAAAATAAAAGTATTATGTAATTGAAAGCAAATGCATAAATTTGAACAAAACCATAAGCTTCAAAACGTTTTTCTATGTGAGGACTTGACTATGTGGGCTACACTGTCTCAGCCTAAGGGTTTATTTCTCCTTCTGTCTATACAGGTACATTGAAGAGAAACCTTGAGAAACATTGGTTTACAGGACAAAACATAGTCTCCTTAGCATGTCACGTAAGTTTCCCTATGAACTGACACTCTCTTATATCTGTAGACTCACTTCCTGCCACCTCTCTCCATGGTGATGCTTGGTGTTTCAGAAATGCTACATCAATTGTGGTTTCCAGGACATCACCCTGCTATGCCATATCTCCATGTATTTAACATGCTATTCCTCTCATGGCAGGAGCTTCTTCAGCCTATTCCTCTTCTCTGTTCAAAGTTCTTCTATGAGGTAAACTGCATTCCCACCTTTCTATCTCCACTTAAATATCACATTTTTTTGAAGTCTCCCTTGACTCTCTCCTCTACCCTCCACTCCAGCAGAATGTTACTGTCTACCTCAATTATACTTTATTGTTCATATCCTATTGTATTGTGTTATTGGTTTGTACATTGGTCTTCTACCTTATAATGTCAATATTTTAAGGAAATATAGGATTTAAAACATAGTTTCTAGAGGTAGATGACAGGGGTTTGAATCCCAGTGCTACTATTTTCTGCCTGTGTGACTATAAGCAAGTTGATTAACTTCTCTGCAGCCAAATGATCTCTGTAAAATAGGGTCAACATGTATGCTTACCTTGCAGGGTTGTTGATAGACTTCCATGGAGTAATATATGTAAGGGGCCTAGAGAATCGCATAGAAAACAGTAAGCTTTCACCAATATCAGCTACTTTTGTCTTATTCATTTAAAAATCCTCAACCTGCCACAGAGTAGATGCTTGAGAAATATTTATTGAAACAAACTTAATTTCCTCTTTACCATGTACATGTTTTGGCCTCAGTTGCTACTCTTGACCCAAAATAAAACCATGCTTTAAAAAAAATTGAAAAGAAATATTAGTAACTGAGAAACTCTAAATGTACTACTTACCCCCACAGTGTTTCAAATCATCGTGCCTCCCCTGCCCTAGTGTTGGCAGTGACGGTGTCATCTCACGATAAATAAGCTGAAAGAGGAAGGAATTAAAATGCTGATGGTTTGAAAGGGAGTTTGTTTTCCATTCTGCGATTAGGAAGTGATCCAAACCTCCACACAGAACATGAAAAGAGAATCTATACTTGGAGACCCATCTTTCAGAGTTATGAAAACCCATTACATATTTGTTGAAAGGCAAACGTTCGTCTATTTGGACAATAACTCCACATAGAAGAAGACTGCCAGAACACATGTAAAATTGCGTTGCCTGCTACGGGTTTTGTTAGAGGCCTTGAGACTAGTGATAGATGAGCCTAAGAGGATTGCTTTAAATAAACCAAACCTCTTGGATTAGCACTGCTGGTCTTAGAGCCCCATGGGAAAGGCCTGTCTCCCGTGATTTCCAGTATACTCCACTTCCAATGAGCTGGAAATACCACAAGAAAACTGCTGTTCTCACGGTATTTTTGCCTTTTCCATTTCTGGTTTTAACTAAGGAAAAAAAAAATGGTACGTGCTGATAAAAAATGTCATGTGTATACAACAGAAAAAGAGTATCCAAACATTTGATCTTTAAACTAAATTGAATTCACTGTAGGTTTCTAATAAATTCAAGTAATTGAATATTCTCATAAGTTTCAAGGAAGCAGATTTATGCTTACAAGGGATCTAGATTGATTACACATTGACTATTCTAAAATTGTATTGCATATACATTAATTGAAGGCAAAGTGGCCAAATAAAATAACTAAAATTGATGAATGCCTCTAAATTTTTGTTTAAGGATATTTAAACTAATTCCAAAAAGTGTGTTATAAATAAATGAGCATATTAAGGAAATTTTTGGGTACTTTTCTGAAAAAGATGGGCTTTTGTCTATTTACAACTTTGCTAGAAGGACTTAACTCCATGTTTAGCTTTTGCTTCAATAAAATGTAACAAACACTGAAGGATCATTAACTATGTGCCAGGCAGAGTGCTAAGAGTTAAGACCTGGAGATGTATTTAAGGGTATTGTCGACATATGCTAATTCTTTTTAAATATGTGCAATTAAGAATATTTAGATAAGATAACTAAAGGAATGTGAAGGGAGGCAGGAATGGGAAAAGATACATTGGAAATCTTTAAAGAATAGTTTAAGGTTGTAATTTTCTTCAATGGAGTACTTAATGTTTTATCTATTATTAGTAGTAGAAGAAATTACTAAAAATTAAGTGAAAATTAATGGATTCTTTTAGCCTAAAAATCGTGATTTTTGCATGCAGTTAGTGTTTACATTTATCTATAAGGTAAAAGAAAAGACAAATTATTGTTTCAATTTTCTGAGTGGCAAATATAGCAACTATTCATAAACCAATTCAGCAGATCCTGGATTCCAGATGAAAATAAATGTTATTATTCATATATGTATATATAAACAGATACACTTAACTAAACCTATTAATTTTATATACATAATATGTACATGAAAATGCAGGTGCCAACTAATGGTTTAAGGGCTCAGGATTTGGAGTCGGTCAGATATACTTGGGTCGGAGATTTTGCTCTACTTCTTTATAGCTTTGTGACCATAATTGCTTAACTTCTCTGAGCCTCAGAATCCAGACCTGTAGAATAAGAATCATAACAGTACCTACATAAATTATTGTGGGAATGAAATGGTGAGCACACAAAGTGGTTAGCTCAGTGCCTAATGAGAATCCAATAAAATTTTGCTTGAATTAGTGGTTGTAGTACTAGCAAGGTTAACAAAATACTATTAGTAGATGGTAGTAATACTCATATTATTAACAAGGTTAACAGGAAATAATAAACTTCAAATTTTGAAGAAAAACTGAATTGGAGGAAGTTAATGATGTTAAAATAAATAACTTTAATGAGACCAGAAATCATAACAACTATGGCTAAGCAATAAAACCATCTGACTATGTAATAGTTGTAACCCAAACATAATATACAGTTGTATCTGAATTGAATTTTTTCCACTGAATCCAGAGTATATTCAAATGCAGGATTTTCAATTATCCAAAGAATATTTCTCTGCAGTTCAGTGAATGTGCCTAAAAATGACCAATATATAAGCATATCTAGATTACCATCTCTCTGTTTCTCCACTGTAAGTTCTGTGAGTCATAAATAGCACGGCAATATTTGAGCTGCTGCTGGAACTCCTCCTATGTATGGGACAGCGTCCCATTTTCAAACAACCCTCATGAGCAAAGTGTAGTAAATATAGTCTTCCTGTTACTCAAGAGCTTTGGGAAGACATGACGCTTCTTTAAAGAATCAATGACATCTCTGTTAGATAAATTGTCTTCTCTTAGCTGGAGTAAATATATTGCTTCAAAGAGGGATAATGAACTTATATCAAAACAGCTGCCTAAACCCTGGGGAAGTATCCAAATAGAGGAAAGAGAGAAAATAGCAATTTTCAAGGGGCCTCCAGGTCCCACCACGGGTAAGTAGGAAGAGCACAGTGATTGTTTGAGGATGTGACTCAGTCTCATCTGAGCCAAGCAGGTTTACTTATCCAGGATCTTCCTCTATTGGCTGCAGGAAGAGAAAGAACCTGCACCTGCCTAGGTGAAATGAAAGGTGAGGAAGTTGTCTTGGCTGCGTTCTTGAGCGTGTTATTGCACTAAAGGCATGGAGGCAGTACTGTGGTCAAGAGCTCTTATCTTCAGGCAAAAGCAAGAGAGTCATAAGTAGAAATAAGGAGAAGGAAGCTTTCCAGCTCTGCAAGAGAATTCTCTTTAATAACTATATGGTTTAAGAAGCTGTTTGGATTGTGTCATGTGTTCTCTTTGGACACAAGTTGGAAACCAAGATTAATTAGGATCATCTGGTAGTAAAAAGCAAAGAAGACCCTAGAGAAGATGAAGCAGCACCACAGAAAAATAGATTTCTTATTTTGTATTCCAACTAAATTCCCAGGCTTAATTGGCCTGGGGAAGTATCCATGACATAAGTGACTCTGAATTCTCCAAATCAATGTTTTCTTATAGTTAAAACAATTAGTGAGGACAGAAAACATTAAAACAGATCATATTTCTTTTTCTGGGGAAAACCTGAGATTTGTTTGCTTTTGAATCATGAAAAAGATCAGAATTTTTTTTCTACTTCTAGTAAGTCATTAATGCCTGTCATCTGAGATGTCTCTTTTGCCAAAGACTGTTTATAAATGGGCAATTAGAACTTACTGAAGCATTTTAGATGAAGGTTGTTTAATTGATGAATGAACTAACACTATATATCAAGTTGTGATTTTTTTCTTCCTTAGCAAAAGCATAATGTGGCATTAGGAGACATAGTGCAGAGCTTCTTTATATTTGTATGAATGTCAGGGCCTGGACTGAGACTGTGTACCATGGAAACAAAGTGGAGAATATTTTGGTAGATACAAATAAAAGCCATTTTATACTCATGGCAACAATTTACCTATTTTTGGTGTGTGTGTGTGTTAGATAATCAAGCAGAATAATTGATGATATTTATTTTAGAAAAGAGTTGACCCTAATCTAATTCCTAAAAGCAGTTATCATAAACATGAAAATCACATTTCTTTATTGAATAAGATTCAGGAACTCAGCAGAAAACAATGTCTGGGCCAGGTGTGCTGGCTCATGCCTGTAATCCCAGCACTTTGGGAAGCTGAGGAGGGCAGACAACCTGAGATTGGGAGTTCAAGACAGGCCTGACCAGCATGGAGAAACCCCGTGTCTACTAAAAATACAAAATTAGCTGGGCGTGGTGGCGCATGCCTATAATTCCAACTACTCGGGAGGCTGAGGCAGGAGAATCTCTTGAACCCTGGAGGGGGAGGTTGCGGTGAGCTGAGATTGCACCATTGCACTCCAGCCTGGGCAACAAGACAAAATGCCATCTCAAAAAAAATAAAATAAAATAAAAAATAAAAAGAAGAAGAAGAAAAGAAAAGATAAAAGAAAACAATCTCTGCAATCTCTGTATGGGTTCAGTCATTGTGAAAGAAAATTGGAAGAAAAAATGTAGCTAAAAAAACTGCTTTTTAGGTCAAAATGATCAGGTTTTCTCTCTCTGCCTATAAAACATGTAATATGGATTGTAATTGTGATATAAAGATTGCAATTTCTCTTCCACACTCCCATTCTTCAATTTGATACACATTGATATATCACAGTAATAATTTATATTTTTTTCATTTTATCCTCAGGGAGTAGAAATAATCCATGTTTATCCTTGCATGATAGTTATTACCAAACTCTTGAAACTTATAGATCATATCTACATAAAGGAAAATTCCTAGTAACCCTCAATCAAAACATGGATTTTTTTCCTGTTTTTGTCAAAGCACTTTATAGGATTATAATTTTCCCTATAGACTATCAATGTTGGAACATGACTAAGATAAAGCTGAAGTTAGATAGCACAACCAACACAGAAACAATGTCTTAATAGGCAAGCCTCCTTTCTCCAGAATGGAACCAGCTTGCAAACCATTGATATCAACCACTTCAGCAGAGCGAACTGCATGGAAGCTTCAAACGTTGAAACTGGCAGGTTTTAAACCTTTATATCTTCTTGTATCCTTTTTAAGACTCCTGTGAAACTGAAATGCTTTCTTCACATGCAGAGAGAAGAGAAACATGCTTTCCCTTAAAAGTTATCAATGAATATAAAAGTAAGTGAGAGGTCTCCTCCAACGCCAAGAGAAACCCTTGAAAGTAGAGGAATGTTTTGTTAAGATTAGCTCTTTCCCTCCTGGCGAGAGAAGCAAGGGCAAATTCCTTTATCTCTCTTCTTTGCCATATCCTTTAAGTCAGGCATAAAATCACATTAAAGTCAGTCTCACTCTATAGTGTTGAGTACTCAGCCCAGAGCTGAGGGAAAAGGAGAATGAACCAGGACCCTGCCTCCAAGGAATGTAGCACAGTGGGACACAAGAGCATGTGACCACCTAATGTGACAGGAACTCATCCTTCCCTGATTCCAAGAGGAGATGCACCCCATGAGCTCCTGGATACTCTCACTGAGGGGAAGGAGGGATATTTATTCCAAGCTCCTCCTGTTTCCACGAGGAAGGACACCACCTAGACTAACATTTCTCCACTTCCTACACTTTCCACTTAGGGAAGGAAAAACAAAAAACTTACCTGGAGAGTTACAAAAATGGGTCCAGATCTGCGCATACTCCCTCCAACCTGCTTCTTCTGGGACTTGCTAGGTGCCTGAGAGAGTGTTTTCTGTACTGCTCCCATCTGTGTTGTCAGAAATCTGCTTCTGTAGGGGAAATTTGTGATGGTCCATCTTGCCAGTACTGAGGATGGGGGTAAGTTTAATTGTAGAATAAAGGATTAACAACCTGTTCCCCTGCAGACTTAAAGGAATATTCTAGAATCAACTTTAGCAGTTTACCAAAACAAGGGATACTTTGAGCTGCATCTTTCTGACTCCGCACTTAACTGCAAATGTGTTCTATGCTTGATCAGGAGAGAGGCAGTTTACTTAGTGACCCTCCTAAAACCCTAATACCTTCCAGCTGTGTGAATAAATTAATGCTCATCAATGAATGGCTGGATTTCAAAGATATTTTCTTCTGTTACTATCAAAGTTCTTTCTTTACTAAGCAATTGAAAACAAGAAAACAATGAGAGAAATGGAGGGAAATATGATATCAATGAAAGGTGAAAAAGATGATGAATGTGACAGTATCTACAGCTTCAGAAGCCACCTCAGTGTTTAGGGCCCCATGAGTGTAAAGCCCTCTCCATCCGTCCATCAGAAGGGCATAATTGGCATGGTAAGCTAAAAGGAAATTCTAGTGACAATCCAGTGACAGCTTGGAGAAGTTTTGTACCACTTCATAGATATGAGGATGGACTATCATTTTTTGGTGGGAAGGGGTTCATGGGATGCAAGAAGAAATATTAAACATCCCACCTGCATTATTTCATTTAATCCTCGCAACCAGGTAAAAGAGGCACTATAATTTTCTCCTTTTACAAATGATTAGACACATAAAGCTGCTTGCCCAAGACCCCAAAGACTGGGAATAACTGATCCAGGGTTCAATTTCAAATCTGTTAGCCTCAAAGTCCTTGCTGTAACCACTCTGTAGATCCACCTTATTCATCATGCTACTGCCCATGTCAACTGCCTTGAAACCAATCCGTAAATGCTTGTTAAATAGAATTAACAGTGGGATTAAAAATACAAATGTGTACACGAGGAAGCACTAAAAACCACACTCTCTTCACATTGTATTCATGTTAATGGACTTTGCAATTTACAAGTCACCTAAAACTAGAATAAGCTAAACGGCAGAGAATGAGAATATTCATGAGATTTAAAAAGTGAAAAGACTGACTCATCCCCCACCTGAAAAAAATAATCAAGAATCCTGATCATGAGGCATTTTTAGCAAAGTGGGCACTACAGACATGATGAGAGCCTACAGACATTTGTCAAGTATAAATACAAATGGTGAAAGGATGAATTTAATTATGTGAATCAATCTGAGAAAATGCAAAGTTAGATATAATTTAATGGAAAGCATTTTCACCATGAAAACTCTTATAATCTCAAGTGAAACAGAAGATCTGCTACTTTGGATGTTTAAAAATAGATTGCATTTACCCAAGAGCAAAGAAAGAATATGTTCATACAAAGACTGGTACATGAATATTTATAGCAGATTTATTTGTAATAGTCCAAAACTGGAAACAGTCTAGATGTCCATCAACAGCTAAATGAATAAACAAATTGTGGTACATATATACAATGGAATACTATTTATCAATAAAAAGGTATAAGCTATTACTATGTTTAATAACATGGATGAATCTCAAAATAATTATGCTGAGTGAAAGAAACAAGACCAAAAAAAGTACATATCCTCTGATTTCATTTAGATTAAAGCCTACAAAGTGATCAGTGGTGTAGGTAGAGAGGGGAGGAGATAGGAGAGAATAAGCACCAATGAACATAAGAAAACTTTTGAGGCTAATGTATATGTTCATGAGGTGATTGTGGTGACTATTACATGGGAATAGACATACCTCAAAACAGCAAGTTATATACTGTAAATTTATTTTGTATCAATTGTATCAGTAAATCTGTTTTTAAAACAATAATAAGCAAACATTTAAAAAGTAGGTTGTGGGACATACTAGAAGGTAAGGATGTAAGGCATTGTACCCACAACCAAAAAGTCAGAATGGCTACATCTTATCCATTCTTCCTCCACAACATAGCCACTTGCTTTTCTCTTGGTTGACTACTTTTCCTATATTCTTGATCCATGCAGTATACTGCTATTTGGAACAAAGAATAAAAACAAAAATCACCCATAATTCCACCACACAGAATTTATTTCCAGGTTTTTTTTTGTTTTTGTTTTTGTTTTTTTTTAGACAGAGTCTCGCTCTGTCACCCAGGCTGGAGTGCATTGGTGCAATCTGGGCTCACTGCAAGCTCAACCTCCCGGTTTCATGCCATTCTCCTGCCTCAGCCTCCTGAGTAGCTGGGATTACAGGTGCCTGCCACCACGCCCAGCTAATTTTTTTGTATTTTTTAGTAGAGACGGAGTTTTACCGTGTTAGCCAGGATGGTCTCGATTTCCTGATCTCGTGATCCGCCCACCTTGGCCTCCCAAAGTGCTGGGATTACAGGTGTGAGCCACCGCACCCAGCCTTATTTCCAGTTTTTAAATATCAGATCATACTATCTCATACTATCTGCTTTTGAATTTAGTTATAGTATTAGCCTTATACAATTTGTATTCTGTTTTATTGAAGTTTCTAGTCTTTCAACTTTTCTAATACACAGAAAATTGTAAAAAGTGAGAGACTTAGGTAATCATCCCTTGACTTTAGGATTTTGCTTCATATTTCTTTAAAAAAACAAACATTATAAAGTTCCACATTCCATTCCTTCCCTTTCTCTCCAGAAGTAAGCAAAGCCCTAAAATTCTTATATGTCATTATTATATAAGGTTTTATACTTTATTTTACATGTATATGCATACAACAAATATGTACCATTGCTTTGTGTTTTTAAAAGTTCCATAAATGATACCATGAGGAACATGATATAGCTTGCTTTTCCTCTTCACTATGTCTTTGAGCTTTATCCATGTTGACACATATCAATGCAATTCATTTCTTTTCTCCATGTCCTATTGTATTAATAAATTCAATTTAGCATTCTTGTTTCACTTAAAATTATGTCACAATTGTTCTCCAAGCCCTGTGGTTTTCTGGGTTTGGAAGTTTCTTTGCCCATCTCTTCCTGCCTGGCTCTGTCTCCTCCCTCAGGTCACAGTTCAGGGAAGCTTCCCAGACAAACCTACCTGAAGTATCTCTCATCTTCGCCACCACCCAACAAATAATAACTCTTTTTGACATCATCCTGCTAATTTCTTTTATAGCACTTGCTGTTTATTTTGTCTGTTTGTTTATTGCATGGTTCTCCTGGTGGACTGTAAATTCTCCCAGGTCAGAGACTTTGCCTTTCTGGTTCACCTTTGTATTTTAAAGAGGTGTGTCACATTAGTAAAGTGCATGTCACATTATAGGTACTCTACTAATATAGAGAGAAATAATGAATAAATGGATCAACAGATGGATGATGAGTGAAAGGTCACTTGTTGCTTTAATTCTGTGAGGCTCTGTTCTATTGTCACCAAAGCAAAAGAGTTAAAAAAAAAAAGAGATCTTAAATTTTATATCTTATTCCTTAGCCACACGTGGGCCAATCTACTCTGGATGGCCAATAGCTAAGTCTTCTATAAAAATAATAAACTTTCTAAATGTTCTAGTTTTCGAGTTTGAAAGCTACAGTTCAGCTCCCTAAATTTCTTTTTACGAATTATCAACTAAAACAGAAACTAAAATTCTGGCTATTCAGGCAGATAAACAGAACATAGTGTTTATTTTATTACCCAGGGAACTATTAAATGAGACCACAAGTATTTCATTGTGGGGTTCATGAATTTTTTATAATTTATGCAGGACATAGATAATTTGTTTTTAACATCTAAATGAATAGTTTCTAAAGTTTGGGAAATCTGAGAAGATCTTTATTCCTACAGGTGTGAATAATACTCTTTTAATTTTTTAGAGACTACTTCTCAATACCATAATGAAAAATTGAAATTTCTAGACAGTAATTTAACTTTCTGTAATATCTAGCGATAAGAAACACACATATACACAAACATATATGCTTCTAAAATAGTATAAACGTTGATATAGTAGTTTTATAAAATTGGCCTAGAATAATTTTAAAATATATGTAATTTTCTTGAATTAAAGTAGGTACTTTTATTCTGTAGATAGCACATATATTTAAAAGTATCCTTTGTATTTGCGGGTCCTTTAAAGTAGTACTCTTTATTTTGCAGATGTTTTAATAAAATGCCTAATACTAATAGCTACCATTTATTGTGCATGTACCATTTGGAAGGCACAGTACTAAGAATTACTATGTGTAATCTCATTGAGGCATCACAGTAACCTTATAAGGTAAATATTATTTTTTCCATTTTACATGCAGGACAAAACACTCAAGAGAGGTTATTTAACTCATCCAAGTAACTGGTAAACTAAGGCATAACTCTAAGCCTATATGCTTAACCACTACATGGTATTGTGAGTGAGGTACAGTATAAATGAGAAAATAGAAACACTCTTCTTCCTATAACCCCAAAATCATAATTGTCAATATTTTAGTTTATCTTTCTCTTCAGTTTTTAGAACTTGGGATTGTATTATATACGTTCTCTATTCACCTTTCACTTAAGTTTATATTATAAATATTGCCCATCTCACTAAATATTTTACTTACAGTTGAATATTCCTTGGTATTTATATCCAATGATTTAACCATTCCCCTTCCCAAAACTGTTTATACTCTGCAATTCCTAACCACTCACACACCCACTGATTAACTCAAGTGTGCTTGTTTTAAATAATTCTGTCTTCTAAGTCATACATTTTAATTAAGAAAATAAAATGTTGGAAAGCCCCAAGACTAATTACCCAGAAAGTATTAATTAGCTGACAGAAAGAAAAATGATTTTATCAATGCTTTTAAAAGCTGACTGCTCTTCTCCAATATTAAAATGTTTCAAATAGATCTCAACATGATAGGATGAATACGTTAGTTAATGATCTTAAAGATTCTCTCCAGAAATAGACGTTGGTACATATTTCATAAGGGTGAGGCTAATAATATAGAAATGTATTTTGCTGATGACTTTAGGTGCCTGAAAAGCATTAGTAGCATAGAATCAAGAGCAACCAACCCACAAAATACATGACCTAAAACTATAGGTTGGTCATATGCATCACAGAAGATCATTGCCCCGATGGATCAGGCTGTCTCCCTATCCTAAGATTGCCTGTACTATAAATTTGATACATGCTAATAATGCATCAAGTCCAGATTTACAAAGCCATTCAGCAAAAAGATAAGGTATTGGTATCATGTTCATTTAAAGAAAAGGCACTTATAAAATTATTCTGAAACATTTTACTCATGTGTTAAATGACACTACATAAGTGAGATGTTTTACATTGACATAACTCAAGTCCCCAGATTAAATTAAAAATACCCAGCTATATGTTTTTCAAGTCAAAGATTTTGAAATGGTACCAGCATAAGAGGTACAAATTAAAATTCTTAGGGATAAATTCATTAGGAACAATTACTAGTCAGCATATCTTATCATCAAATCTGTAAAAATGGTTTTCAATTTAATTAGGTACTTGCACATTTGCTTTAACATCAAAGAACTCATCTGCGTGCATAACACAGATTTCTTTATTTCTCTGCTAGACGCTTTTGTGTTGTGATTACGTGATGTGACGAAAATGTAAGATATTAGTCTGGGAATTTTTATATCCTATCTTTTGAAGCTATTCATACTCAAAAACAAGTGTTTATGATTGTTATAAAGATTATTTGGATTTAATTATTGTCTGATCTTACAAAATAATGTCTTTACAGCCTGCTAAATGTGTAGAGCTTTTATTGTCTTAATTTTTCATTAAAATAGAAGTTTATTACTATTTTACATATAAATGATTTTTATACCCATTCTTGTGCTGGTACAAAAGAGCTTTAAAAAGTAAATACCACTATTTAGATAAATAAATATAAATCTAGCCAGGCATTGTGGCTCACACCTGTAATCTCAGCATTTTGGGAGGCTGAGGCTGGCGGATCACTTGACATCAGGAGTTCAAGACCAGTCTGTCCAACATGGAAAAACCCCATCTCTACTAAAAATACAAAAATTAGCCAGGCATGGCAGCATAAGCCTGTAATCCCAGGTACTCAGGAGGGTGAGGCACAAGAGTCACTTGAACCCAGGAGGTGGAGGTTGCAGTGAGCCAAGATTGTGCCACTGCACTCCAACCTGGGCAACAGAGAGAGACTCTGTCTAAAAAAATAAGTAAGTAAGTAAGTAAGTAAATAAATAAATAAATAAATAAATAAAAATCTATTTGATATTATCTTTCTCTTACACTTATTTTTGAAAGTGGTAATAAGTATATAAATATCTTTTGTTTCTAGGATCTACTTTGCATTGTAAGAAAAGTCAGAAACACGTGATTAACCTATTCAGTAAAATAACAACATGCTGCACTTACTCTATGTATAGAGTCAAATGAACTACAACTGCTTCTGAAAGAAGTAGAAATTCAGTCAAAAAGCTAACTTCCGGCCTGGCACAGTGGCTCACACCCGTAATCCCAGAACTCTGGGAGGCTGAGGCGGGTGGATCAAGAGGTCAGGAGATCGAGACCATCCTGGCTAACATGGTGAAACTCTGTCTCTACTAAAATTACAAAACATTAGACGGGCCTGGTGGCAGGCGCCTGTAGTCCCAGCTACTAAGAGGCTGAGGCAGGAGAATGGCGTGAACCTGGGAGGTGGAGCTTGCAGTGAGCTGAGATCGCACCACTGCACTCCAACCTGGGTGGCAGAGTGAGACTCCTCAAAAAAAAAAAAAAAAAAAAAAAAAAAAAGTTAACTTCCTATCATCGATGATTCACTATTGAGCAACCTTTTGATTGGTGTTATTTTCATATCACCAACAGAGGAAGTACTCTCATCTTGACTATACAAATTGGAGCTGACTTTTTAAAATGTAACTTGCAGGTACCCAACTCAAGCCTTCAGTCATTAAAATGAAGGATCAGTATATTACCAAGATTTTATAATTACTGAAACAATTTTTTTTTGTTTTATTCAACATGGTATCCAACTTCTCGTTTATCCCGTTTGCCTTAGATTCAAAGTATTCTTGCTTAATCTAGAACATGCTTACTGTGCTTGCTTAATCTTCAGATATGAAAACTCATTTGGCTTTATAATACCTTTGATTTTAAGAGTGGATTTCTGCTTAGTGCCGAGTAAAATTTGCTAGACCACTTGGGGTGATCCAGTGACAGTTTTCATTTGGTTATAACAATCTAATTTTGTTACTTAACTATATTGTGTAAACCTGAAATAAACAGGGAGGGGGAAATTTTTACTTTGTTAAAATGCTACCTTAGTATGTATCCCAAGTCCTTAGGAAAGCTTTTCCTTTTGGAGTGATCAACAGCAATTCAAAAGATGTTCACCATTATGATAGGAGACTGCTGGTTTCTGTGTGGAGGTCATTTCAATGGCAAAATTTGAATCAGAGAAAGGAAACTTTAATCAAAGATAAGCATCTTTGTAATTGTTTACAGAAAACTCCCTTAAAGTAATTAAGGAAAAAGGGCTGGCAGTATAGCCTTTGGAAATGGCCATGACTAATAATTTCTATGCCAGAATCTTTATTTCTCCCTCCTTTTTACGAGAGAGAGAGAGAGAGAGAGAGAGAGAGAAAACTCAGTAAGTGTTGAATTTTGGATTGTTGAATTTAGAGTTTGGGGGCAAGTTTTCCCATCATATTTGTCTTCTTTGTTTCTCCTGAGTTTAAACAGGTGTGCCCTCGGAATCTAGGTACCTCCTTATCTGAAAATGCCTGAAATCATGTAAGAAATAGGTCTTGAGTTCAGTTGTATGCATAACAAGTTAAGACAATGTTAATACTCAGTTTCAGTAAATGCATAGGTTGGAAATGCACACTTGTTACACAGTTGGGTGCTTTCTTTACCACTGACCTAAATCCAGATGCTCCTTGAATAGGGAAATACGATTCCTTTCCCAACTCGATTTATCCTTGTCCATTAAATAAAACAAACGAAGTGTCAAAAGGTCTCCACAAAGAAGCATTGGGTAAGGCACAAATTGTTGTTTTGTTTAAGAGCAAGGGTCATTTTAATTGCACAACTGAAACATGCTAGAAAGCTATAAAATCATAATACTTTTCTAGACAAGAGGAGGTATTTTTGCATCCCAGCAATGGATTAATCTAACAAATTTCTAGTTTGTTTCAAGTAACAGCACTTCTTTTTATAGCATCTGTCCAGTGCTATGAACACTGAATGTCCAAAAAGTATATGTTTAATCTCTATTTTCATTTGTTATCATTTGAAATTAGATTTACTCTATGGTAGAAACATATCTGTTCTTGAAGTATGCCCTTGGGAAATTTAGTTGCATGCCAGGGATTAGCTTTCAGGACTAGCAGGATCAGAGTGTCAGCTACTCCATAAAGACACTGTGACAAATGACACTTCAGTATCTTAAGGTCAGAAGTAGAGTCACTGAGGTCGAAACAAGTGCCCTTGATGCCTCTGTAAGGATGACGGAGGTGGCTGGAAAAGTAGAGGAGGCTCTCCTTCATGCTGTGTTGCCCCAAATTCTAGAAATTTAGAAATAATAAGCTTAACTGATGACACTTATATCAAGGAATTTCATTCCATGAGTGTTTGTCTGTTTTATTCAAAGCTGTATCCTCTGAGCCTAAGATAGTACCTACCTCAAAGTAGGTGTCTAATAAATATTGAAAGAATCTTTCCAAAAGCTGATGTTCCAGTATAAAAGCTGACCCTTCCTTATCTGCACAAGGAGATAAGATCCACTACCTAATGAGAGTATTCTGTTATCCATTTTAAAGCTATCATCTAAATTAATCTTATTAAAAGCCCTTAGAAAAAAATTTTTATTATCCTAATTTAAGAAGAAAATAACAACAACAATTTTTTTTAGGGAGAATGCTAGGAAACTTGCCCAAGATTCCTGCACTAAGGGGCAGTCAAAATGGTAAGCGATAAAGAGGCTAGAAGAAAAGATTCATGTCCTGCTCTCAGCTTTGCTGTTTTCTTCATAGTGCATTTCTTATCTATAAATTGAGGCCAATAATTCAGGATCTAGAATGTAACATATCTAAAGTCAACTCAAGCAATCAAGATCTGCACAAATGCAGAGCTCTCCCCTCATCAATATTATCAGCAAAAATACGCTAGATGAATAAAATATTCATATTTAAAGAAACACAAGGTTGATTCTAATTTTTCTTTTATGATGAGAATTTTAAAAATTTTATTGTTTAATAACTAATCCATTCACTTGATTCACAGTTCACAAAGTATACAATAAAATGCCACTGCCCCCCAATCACCCAGTTCTTTTCCCCACAGAAAATATATCCTTCTGAAACCAGAGAGATCCCTGATTCCCCACACAGGACGTGCAATAGAGGTGTTGTTTGCCTGCTTAGTCACCCACAGTTCAAACCCCTAGACGGGAGCATGCTCCTAGGGGAAGCATGCATTTGGGCAGGTGCAGAGCACTCTTGGGCTCCAGCCTAGCATCTAGGGGAGGGTGACTACAACTCCCCAAGCCCAAGTGGGTGTGTGTTACAAAGCTCTTTTAGATTTGCCATCTGCAAATGGCTTGTGTGTTAATCAGCTCAAGGGACCCTCTGCCTTACCACAAGGGCAGAGGGCCAATGTGACAGCCTTCTGTATCCCAAGCTCTTGCCCAGTGTCCTGAAAGAATCACATCACACATGGGATCGAAGTTCTATTGAGGGAGGAGGTGGCCCTCAACAAGATGGATGGAAAGCTGGAAGGGGAGATGGAATGGGAAGGTAGTTTTCCCCCAGAGTTGGGCCACCCGGTAACCAGACTATTCTCCAATCACCCCTCAGTCCAACTCCCCTTGGCACGCAGATGTCCGTCCTCTTTTCTCTTTCTCTGCTGCATTGTTCTGCCGTCAGTGATCTGCTGATATGCTGATTTCCATGTTCAGCCACTTGTGTCTGTGCCTGCTAAGGTCTTGGGTTTATATGGGCACATGATAGGAAGCATGGCAGGCCAGAGTGGTCTTGGAAAATGCGACATTCAGGCTTAAAAACAGGAGTGCCTGTTCTCACATAGTTCCATGGGCAGAGGCCCAAGGGTGGAACCCTCGCCAGGAGCCCCCGCCTCTCTACCCAGCACTCCTCTGCCACCCTACCATATCACCTCTAGAGATTTTATATGTACGTTAATATATTGCTGCATTCTCTTTGTTAATATTTTGCATCAGTATTCATAATACAGTTTAATTTGTAGTCTCCTACTTATGCAATTTTGTTCTTTATTAGGATTAATAAGATGCCTGTCATAAAAAAGATTTGGAAGATTTATTTTTTATTTTATATACTCTAGAACTTTTAAAATAGTACTGGATTTATTTATTCATTGAAAGTTAGGTGAATTTATCCTGTGAAAATGTCTAGGCTTAGTATTTTACTGGTTGGGAGCTCTGTGATAAATTTCTAAATGTATGGTAATGGAATATTTTAGAGTTTTTATTTTCTCTCTTTTAAAGTCAGTTTGATAAATTATGTTTATTTAGAAGAAATTTTGAATACATTTGTATAAATTTGAAATGATTATCTTTATATCATTTTAATTTTCCCTATAGATAATTTCCCCTTATCACTGCTTATAATGTATATTTGCATCGATTTGACATTTTAACTCAATAAGCAGATTTTGTGTATACTTATTAATATTATTTTTCTTGTTTTTAAGCAATTTCTGCCTCTATAATGAATTCACTCTAATTTTCTTAAGTTTATTATTATTTTTATAATATCTTGGGTTGGATGCTCATTTCATTTATATTCTTACTTACTGCCTATTAACATATTTAAAGCCATGACTCTTCACCTAAGCATAAAACTCATATGAAGTATGAGCTTTAGCTTATTTAATAGGTCTAATATGTAATATTGTCAATATCATTATTTTTTGGTATTCCAAAATTTCTGTTTGGAAATTCTCTTGACCCAAGGGTTATTAAGATAAAATATTTGTATTTTCTTTCTTAGTTGCTTTTTCCTTTTCTAGATTTTCTACATTTGTTATAATTTTTAGTTTTATTACCTTGGGATCACAGAGATTGTATGTGCTATTTTCATTTTTTAGAATTTATTTATGCTTTCCTGATATATGGTTAATTTTTGTTAGTATTACAGGAGTATTTGGAAATACGAAATTTCTATTGCTAGTAATTGTGTATGTGTGTGTGACTGTCATAACTTAGATGTCCTAAATGATTTTCTTTTCTTACTTCCAGGCAGTTGTCATGAATTATGAAATGTTGATTAAAATCTCCCACTACAAATCTCTTTTAATTTTGCTATATTTCATAATGTAAGAAAATGTATCTATCTTTTGGACTTTATGTTTTTTTTTTTACTTTGTGACTATTAACGTTGTGTATTTTTTTCTTTTTTATTATGCTTTAAGTTCTAGGGTACATGTGCACAGCGTGCAGATTTGTTACATATGTATACATGTGCCATGTTGCTGTGCTGCATCCACACCCATTAACTCATCATTTACATTAGGTATATCTCCTAATGCTATCCCTCCCTCCTCCCCTCACTCCACAACATGCCCTGGTGTGTGATGTTCCCCTTCCTGTGTCCAAGTGTTCTCATTGTTCAATTCCCACCTATGAGTGAGAACATGTGGTGTTTGGTTTTCTGTTCTTGCGATAGTTTGCTGAGAATGATGGTTTCCAGCTGCATCCATGTCCCTACAAAGGACATGAACACATCCTTTTTTATGGCTGCATAGTGTTCCATGGTGTATATATGCCACATTTTCTTAATCCAGTCTGTCATTGATGGACATTTGGGTTGGTTCTAAGTCTTTGCTATTATGAATAGTGCCTCAATAAACATATGTGTTCATGTGTCTTTACAGTAGCATGATCTATAATCCTTTGGGTATATATCCAGTAATGGGATGGCTGGGTCAAATGGTATTTCTAGTTCTAGATCCTTGAGGAATTGCCACACTGTATTCCACAATGGTTGAACTAGTTTACAGTCCCACCAACAGTGTAAAAGTGTTCATATTTCTCCATATCCTCTCCAGCACCTGTTGTTTCCTGACTTTTTAATGATTGCCATTCTAACTGGTGTGAGATGGTATCTCATTATGGTTTTAATTTGCATTTCTCTGATGGCCAGTGATAATGAGCATTTTTTCAAGTGTCTATTGGCTGCATAAATGTCTTCTTTTGAGAAGTGTCTGTTCATATCCTTTGTCCACATTTTGATGGGGTTATTTGTTTTTTTTCTTGTAAATTTGTTTGAGTTCTTTGTAGGTTCTGGATATTAGCCCTTTGTCAGATGAGTAGATTGCAAAAATTTTCTTCCATTCTGTAGGTTGCCTGTTCACTCTGATGGTAGTTTCTTTTGCTGTGCAGAAGCTCTTTAGTTTAATTAGATCCCATTTGTCAATTTTGGTTTTTGTTGCCATTGCTTTTGGTGTTTTAGACATGAAGTCCTTGCCCATGACTATGTCCTGAATAGTATTGCCTAGGTTTTCTTTTGGGGTTTTTATGGTTTTAGGTCTAACATTTAAGTTTCTAATCCATCTTGAATTAATTTTTGTATAAGGTGTAAGGAAGGGATCCAGTTTTAGCTTTCTACTTATGGCTAGCCAGTTTTCCCAGCACCATTTACTAAATAGGGAATTCTTTCCCCATTTCTTGTTTTTGTCAGGTTTGTCAAAGATCAGATGGTTGTAGATGTGTGGTATTATTTCTGAGGGCTCTGTTCTGTTCCATTGGTCTATATCTCTGTTTTGGTACCAATACCATGCTGTTTGGTTACTGTAGCTTTGTAGTATAGTTTGAAGTCAGGTAGCGTGATGCCTCCCCCTTGCACTTCCCAGGTAAGGTGATGCCTCTCCCTGCTTCGGCTCTCACTCGTTGGGCTGCACCCACTGTCCTGCACCCACTGTCTGACATGCCCCAGTGAGATGAACCCTGTACCTCAGTTGGAAATGCAGAAATCACCCATCTTCTGTGTCGCTTATGCTGGGAGCTGGAGGCTGGAGCTATTCCTATTCGGCCATCTTGGCGTGGATCTCTAATGTGTTATTTGACGCCTAGGTAGTTATAACTACTATGAACTATACATTTTACAATTAAAATATTCACTTCTTTGTTTAATGCTTCAGGGCCTGAGTTCAATTTAGCAAGATAGTAAGATTACAATTTCTGCTTTCTTTTATTTTCACTGGCCTGGTGTATATTTATCCATTCTTTTATATTTAGCCTTCATGACTCATTTGTTTTAGGTGCAGTTCTTATACACAATGTTAATTTGGGTTTTAATGTGATCTGGTCTAAAACCCTTTTTCTTCTAATAAGTAAATTTAGCCTTCTATTGATATGACAATATTATTATGTATAGTCTGTTGTTATTTATTCATTTATTTACCTTGTTTCTATTAATTTCTAACAGTACACAGTTCCCTTTCTTTTTCTTTCCTATTCTCTCCTCCATCATTTAAGTCAATTATATTTTCTTTTAGTATTTAAATTTGTGGTTTGAAGTATATTTGATGCTTCATTAATTGATTTATCACCCTGATACCCCACCACAATTATTTTAAATGAGGAGGAATAATTTACTCAACCTCTTTTTGCCTTCTCCTAATTTTTGTTGCCATAGTTTTTTCTATTCTGTCAGGATATGTAACACTAACTGTCCTATCATCCTAATCCCCACTCTTATTTTAGTGTTTCAAATAGATCTACAGTTAAAGATTCAGTACTAATCAATGGTAATTTGTATCCATTTTTCATTTCGCATTTGTCTGCTTCAAGTTCTTTTTTATTTCTTCATTTTTTTCTTTTCTTGAGATGGAGTCTGGCTCTGTCACCCAGTCTGGAGTGCAGTGGCACGATCTTGGCTCACTGCAACCTCCGCCTCCCAGTTTCAAGCAATTCATCTGCCTCAGCCTCCCGAACAGCTGGGACTACAGTTGCACACCACCATGCCCAGCTAATTTTTGTATTTTTAGTAGAGACGGGGTGTCACCATATTGACCAGGCTGGTATCGAATTCCTGACCTCATGATCTGCCTGCCTCAGCCTCCCAAAGTGCTAGGAATACAGGCGAGAGCCATTGTGCCCAGCCTTCTTTAAGTTCTTTAGGAGAATCTTCAAAAAGTCTTCATGTAAACAACATTCTCTAAGAATTTGATGTTTAACGTGCCAGAATAGACAGCATTTACTCTGAGTAGGTATTAAATCCTTGGCTATAGTTTTTTCATTGACTCTTTTTGAAGAGGTTGCTTCGAGTGCTGACTTTTGCTGTAAAGTCTAAGGACAGCCTGATATTTTCCTCCTTGAGAGGAGATTATGTGTTTTTGTGTGGTTTGTTTATTTGTTGTTAGATTTTTCTTTTTTTTTTTTTGTTTTTTTGAGATGGAGTCTTGCTCTGTCTTCCTGACTGGAGTGCAGTGGTGTGATCTCGGCTCACTGTAACCTCTGTCTCCCAGGTTCAAGCAATTCTCCCGCCTCAGCCTCCTGAGTAGCTGGGATTACAGGCATGAGCCACCACGCCTGGCCTATATTTTGTGTTTTTCTTCAAAGGTTTCTTTATTTCTCTTTGACATTTGTTATGCTTACTCGTTTATGACTCTACAATATCTTTCCTGGCCTATTTTTTCCTGGAATATGGTGTGTTCTTATGTAGATTCAAAGTTGTTTGATTTTGATTTCTTTTAAAATTTCCTGATACATATTTACATATTTACAGGGTACATGTGAGTTTTTGTTACATGCACATAATGTATAATGATCAAGTCAGGGTATTTGGGGTATCCATGACCTTGAGTGTTATTTTAATGTCTTAGTGTCATTTCAATTCCTCTCTTCTAGTTACTTTGAAATATTCAAAATAGTGTTGCTAAGTAGAGTCACCCTAGTGTACTATCAAACACTAGAACTTACTTATTCTGTCTAACTGCATGTGTGTGGTTGTTTACCAATCCTCCTTCATCTCCCCCACTCCCAACCACCATTCCCAGTCTCTGGTATCTATTGTTCTACTCTCTATGTCCACACAATCAAGCTTTTTAGCTCTCACATATGAATGAGAATATTTGATATTTGTCTTTCTGTGCCTGGCTGATTTAACTTAGTATAATGGTCTCCCATTCAATCCATGTTTGCTGCAAATGGCATGATTTCATTAGAGATATTTATTCAGAGCTATTATTTTTGTTTTCTTCACTAGGTATTGCAATCTGTCTTTGTCCTCTATATCTATCCTCTGCTTCTGATGTGTCCTCATTTTTTTGCTTTATCATCTTTTTTATTATCATCTTACATTTTGCTGTATTCTTAACAATATATAGTCTCTCTTGCCTAATCTGCCTTGTTTTTTTCTATTGTCACTATCATTTCTCCGATGTTTTAATTTTTTCCTCAGGGTTGTGAGTTTCGCCAGCCCACATTTCATTTCTTGCTGTTGTCTCTCCAACTCTTCTCCGAGCTCTTGCATTTCTGCCCAGTGCTCTTGTTTCATGAAAGCAATTTCTTCATTATAATGAAATAGGAAAGGTTCCCTTGTCCCCCTTGCAGTGTGTGTGATGAGGGTGTGGCTCTCTTTTTCAGTGCCCCACTGCTCAAACCTCTAGGGGAGCATATAGATGGGCAGGCTGTGGGGCTCCGATCCCACAGCAGTGTCTAGGGGTGAATGTTTGCAGCTCCTGAAACCCCAATGGGCATGTGTTATCGTGTGCTCTCTTAGTTTGCCATCTATAGGCTGCTGGTGTCAACCAGCTCAATTAGATCTCCTTCCTTATCACAAGGACAGAGGAATTTCTGTATCCCAGGGTTTCTTGCCTTGGTGTATCAGAAGAATCATATCACACATGGGCTTGGAGAATGAGTGCAAGGCTTTATTGCATAGAAGTTGCTCTCAGCAGATGGGGGAGCCAGAAGGGAGATGGTTTTCCTGACCATCTCTGGACCGACTCTTCTCCAACCGCTCCAGCCACACTCTGTGTCATTCCACTGGTCAATAGCCTGCTGGCTGCTGGCTGCCGGCCTACAGGTGCCTGTCAGCATGCTCTTCCACCTGTGTGCTTCTGGTGAGAGATTTCAATCTGCTATTCGTTGTATTCATCCTTCTTTCTTTTCTCCTCTCTCTCTTCCCCTTCTCTTCCCTCTTTGTAGCTCCTTTGTAATCTTTTTAAATTTTGCTTCTGATTTTTTGGTAAAGGTAACAAAATTGTGTTAACACAGTCTATTCATTAACCCATAAGTGGACCTCTTTTTTGTTGCTGTTGTTTTTCATAGTCATAATAGAATAACTACTCACAAAACCACCAGTCAATGTGAGGACTAGAATATTGAATATATCAACTGTAACATCTTCCTCATTCTGCCTACCTTCTTCATCCAAACTAATTACAATTTTGAAATTTGACTTTTTTATGCTAGTGACTTTCATAAATAGAGTTCTATATTATATATATGTTTTGTAATTATAAATATATTCATACACACATCTATTTCTAAATTTTATGTTGTTTGGCTTTACTTGTTTTCAACCTTATAAAAGCCCATTAAACATATGACATAGAAGAGATTTTCAGATTTATTATTGGTCAGAAAAATAAAAGTCAAGACTTAATAATATTGTTTTATATTCACTCTATTCGCAAAAATTAAGTCTGATAGTGTTATGTCTTTGAGATCTCTCGTACACAGACATTTCTGTTGCTTTTTGTCCTCTGTTTTAGCAAATTTTTATAAATTTCCAGGCTATTCGTTTTTCTCATCCACTTTTGAAGGAGATGAGTTTCAATTCCCGAGGCCAATTATTTAAAGAAAAAATTTATGTAGAGTGCAAGCTATGTTCTTAAATATCTGATTTTTTTTTGTAATCCAAGCTTTTGGATATGAGTTAGATCAGCTCTTAGATATGTCTCCTATGTTTGTCACAATGAAGCTAGGTCCAGGAAACTCCATACACTCCAGCTCATACATCTTGTTTATGTTTTCTCACAGTAATAAAGTAGGATATTATAGGGTATATATTTAAAGGTTATATATTTCAGGTTATTTCTCTCATCTTCACAGATTATATTCTCACCTTAAAAATCTATATTTGGGGGGCACTAATGGAGCAATATGGACTGTATTTACCCTACATCTGAAATCACTCAAAATCTAGACAAAATATACCAAATAATAGTTTTCTGATGCTGATGTATGAAAGAGAAGAAACAGAAGTGTGAGCCCTACAGTTGTGCCAAATTAATTCCTGAAGAGGGTTTCCAGGTTTTTGATCAGAAAAAAAGAAACTCAAGAAGAGTCCAAAGTCTACCTGAGCTGAGGAGATGAAGGTGGGCATCCAAGGTTGTCCTATAGCTATAGTTTGTAGAACAGAATACCTTATAGAGAAGAAGGAACAGGAAGGAGGAAAAAAAAAAAGAAAGCTCTGGGTACTCTGAATATTCTGCTGAGCACAGATAAGTATTTACTTGGAGAAAACTGTTAGAGACCATGAGGGAAGGGAAAGTACCAAATGGAGGAGGCAGAATAATCCCTGGAGCTCAAAGAAGTATGGGAATAGTTAATGTCCCCACTAGCTAAAGTAGAAAAATCTTGCAGCACATGGGATATCAGGCAGAGTACTATGAAGGTTATCATCTCAGTGGCACGAAAAATTAGCTCTAAACTAGTTGTTCTACTGCTGTAAAATAAAGCTTGAAAGTAGGATTCAAAAAAGTCAAACATTTCCAATTTACCTACATTCATGAACAAAGTTCAGTAACACATTAAAGAATGTGAGCAATCAGCAAAATAAAATTTACAATGCCTGGCCTCCAATAGGTAATTATCAGGCACACAGGGAGGCAAAATCTAAAATTCATGAAGAGGGAAAAAATGTAATCAATCAAGACCAACGTAGAACTGGCAGATGATTAGTATACAAAGATATCAATGTAGTTTTATAACTATTTTCCTCATGTTTCAGAAGATAGAACAAAATATGATTATTTTAAGTATACAGTAGATATAAGAAAGATCCAAAATGAAATTTTAGAGCTAGAGAATACAATGCTTGAGATTTAATATACAATATATAATAACAGGTTAATTGAAGACATGGTATTAAAAATTAACCAAATTAAAACACAGAAAACAGTAACATTATAACTAGTGATAAAGAGAATATCTTCTTAAAAGCCTCCAGAGTAAAATAACACATTTCAAACAGAAGAGCAAACATAAGAATAACAAGAGACATCTCTTCAGATATAGTATAAGCCCAAGGACAGTGGGACAACATCTCTACAGAAAATAAAAATATTGCTAACCTAAAATTTTATCACCAATCAAATATCTCTTTTAAGAATGTAGAAAAAAAAAGCTGCGCATGGTAGCGGGTGCCTGTAATCCCAGCTTCTTGAGAAGCTGAGGCAGGAGAATTGCTCGATCCCAGGAGGCAGAGGTTGCAGTGAGTCAAGATCACACCATTGCAATCCAGTCTGGGCAACAAGAGTGAAACTCCATCTGAAAGAAAAAAAAAGTGGAAAAATATATTCCAGATATTCTAAGGCTGAAGGGACTCATTACCAGCAGACATTTAATACAAAAAAAGGTTAATTTGAAGCGATTTATGATGAAAGAAAATGATATCAGGTCAAAGTCTGGATCTTTACAAATCAATTAAAGTCACCAGAAATAATAATAATAAAATAATTGTCTTTCAAATTTTATTAAAAGATTCTTGACTGTTTAAAGCAAAAATATTGCAATAAATTTTGGGATTTATTATCTACAGAGAGAAGTAAAATGTATGACAACAATAGAGCAAAAGCCAACATTACCCTGACACCAAAATGAGAAAAAGATACTAGAACAACAGGAAAATCTACAGACCAATATTGCTCATAAATATAGACACAAAACTCCTTAACAGTATTTCTGATATTTAAATCCAACAATATATGTAAGAGTAATATATCATGACCAAGTGAGGTTTATCCCATGATTCAAAGTATGTTAATATTAGTATATTAAAATGTTTATATTAATATCTTCAAAAGTCAATCAGTAGAATTTACAGTATTAAAAGACTAAAAAATGAAAAGCCATATAATCTTTCTTAATACATGCAGAAAAAATATTTTATAATAGCCAACATCCATTCATGATTAAAACTCTCAGCAAGCTAGAATAGTAAAGAAAGTCTAATGTATAAAAGTCTAAGTAGTCTATGAAGAAGAAAGTCTTCAGAACTAATAAATGAGTTTAGCAAGGTTGTAAGATATAAAGTTACTATAAAAAATTCAACTGAGTGTATATATGAGCAATAATGAATCTGAAACTGAATTTTTAAAAAACATCATTAAAATAACATCAAAAATATAAACTATTTAGACATAAATTTGGTGAAAGATGTGCAAAAACTGTACACTACAAAGCACAAAATATTTCTGAGAGAAATTTAAAAAGACTCAAGTGAAAATAATATATCATTTTTATTTGAAGACTCAATATTATCAACATGTTAATTCATCCTAAATTGTGCTTCAGTAATATCCTAATCAGAAGCTAAGCAAGCTTGTTTGTAAAAAATGACAATTTAATTTTAAAAGTTATATAGAAATGCAGATATTGTCAGCATGTCAATTCTTCCTGTATTGTGCTTCAGTGAAATCCTAATCAAAAGCTAAGCAAGCTTGTTTATAAAAAATGACAATTTAATTTTAAAATTTATATAGAAATGCAGAGGACCTTGAAAGCTAAAATAACTTTAAAAAGGAAAAGTTGAATTTATACTAACTGAAATGAAGATTTATAAAGCTACAACAGTAAAAACAGTGTAGTACGTGACACCAATAACCACATTCCATTTACAAAGATTAACTCAAAGTGGATTAGAAATCTAAATGTAAGAGTTAATACTGATGGGGTAGGGTGGCTCACGCCTGTAATCCCAACACTTTGGGAGACCAAGGTGGGTGGATCACCTGAGGTCAGGAGTTTGAGACCAGCCTGGTCAACATAGTGAAACCCCGTCTCTATTAACAATAGAAAAATTAGATGGGAGTGATGGTGGGTGCCTATAATCCCAGCTACTTTGGAGGCTAAGGCAGGAGAATCACTTGAACCCGGGAGGCAGAGGTTGCAGTGAGCCGAGATCACACCATTGCACTCCAGCCAGGGCAACAAAAGTGAAACTCTGCCTCACAAAAAGAAAAGTTGGCCGGGCGCAGTGGCTCACGCCTGTAATCCCAGCCCTTTGGGAGGCTGAGGTGGGTGGATCACGAGGTCAGGAGATAAAGACCATCCTGTACCACAGTGAAACCCTGTCTCTACTAAAAAGTACAAAAAATTAGCTGGGCGTGGTGGCGGGCACCTGTAGTCCCAGCTACTTGGGAAGCTGAGGTAGGAGAAGGGCGTGAACCCAGGAGGTGGAGCTTGCAGTGAGCCGAGATTGGGCCACTGCACTCCAGCCTGGGTGACAGAGCGAGACTCCATCTCAATAAATAAATAAATAAATAAATAAATAAATAAATAAATAAATAAAATAATAAAGTTAATACTAAAAACTCTCTAGGAGAAAATCTTAGTTTCCTTGAGTTTGGCCCAGATTTCTTTCATAGAACACAAAACACAAACTACAAAAGAAAAAAAAAAATTAACAAACTTAACTTTATCAAAAGTGAATTCCTTTTATTTTTTTTAAAAGATACTTACAAAAGCAAAAAGCCAAACACAGACCTGGAGGAAGTATTTGCAAAATATTTATCTCACAAGTGACTTAAATGTGGTATATGTAATGAATGCTTACATCCCATTCATAATACAAACATTCCAATAAAAACTAGGCAAAAGATTTGAACAAACAGTTTACCACATACGGATGTCAGAGACGTGAAAAATGCTAGACCTCCTTGGTCATCAGGGAAACTCAATTTATAACACAATAATATTTTACTATACACCCAAGGGATAGCTAAAATTGAAAAGACTACCATATCAAGAGTTGGCAGAAATGTGGAGCAAATGGAGCTCTCATATATTGCTGGTTTGAATGTAAAATAATACAACCACCTTGTTAAATAGTTTGGCAATTTCTTAAAATATTAAACATACACTTAGTATTTTACTCAGCCCTTCTACTTCAAGGTATTCTCCCAAAAGAAATAAAAGTGTATGTCCGTATGAAGAGTTGTACATGAATGTTCATAGCTGTATTTTATATATATTATACATAATTATTTTAAATATAATATGCATAATTATATATAATATATAAATTATACATATATTCACACACACACACACACACACACACGCACACACTAGGCATAGACAAACCATTTTTGTAAAGGGCCAAACAATACATATTTTCAACTTTCTTGGTCAAATAGTTTCCACTAAGCTCTGCCGTTCTATGAAACAACTGTATACAATATATATCAGCAGATGGGATGGTCATATGTGGCTAACAACAGGATACATTCTGTCAGTTGAATTTGGCCTGCTGAATTTGCCAAACTCTAATATAGATACAGTGAACTATTACTACTCAACAATAAAAAGAAATAAGCTTGATATATGTAATAATATGGATGAATCTTCACATAATTATGTTGAATTTAAAAAGCCAGATTAAAAAAAGAAAGCATATTGTATAATTCCAGTTATAAAATTCTAGAACTTGCAAACCAACCTATAGTCATGAAAGGTTTATAAGTGATATCTTGGGAATGGCTATATAATTATTTAGATCTATTTCTTTTAGTTTCTTGAACATATTTATGATATTCAATTTAAAGTCTTTGTCTAGTAAATCCAACATCTGGGCTTCCTCAAAGACAATTTCTATTGACTGCTTTTTTGTTTCCTGTATAGCAGCCATATGTCCCTGTTTATTTGTGTGAGTGATGACTTTTTTGTTAAAAAGTAGATATTTTAAATACAGAACGTGGCAACTCCAGAAATTTAATTCCCTCCCCCAAAATTGTTGTTGTTGCTGCTGCTGCTCTCACTGCTGTTTATATGTTATTGACTTTCTTGGGCTAGTTCTGCATGACCTGTATTCTTTTCCCTGTGCAGCCACCAAAGTCTCTGCTTCATTAGCTTAGTGGTCAACTAATGATTGTACAAATATTTCCTTAAATTCCTTGAACCAATAAGTTGCTCATCCTTTATTGGAGCAAAGAGAATCCTTCAATTCTCTGGCAGCTATACCTTAGCCTTTATTATCTAGTTGTGCAGAGTCTTGAGATCAACCAAAGATTAGATGTTAGGACATTCTCAGGTAATTCCTGGATATTCCTACAGTCCAACATGGGTGCAATGCCTTGTAGATCTCCAAGAATATGTTGGAGCTTTTCAAAGCCCCCTATAGAAATCAAATTCTTCAGGTTTTCTTTTAAAGTTTTGTCCAGATTCTTGTTTCCTCTAGGAGTATCACTGCCTCAAGTAGCTGAGATGTTAAACAATTACCACTGATTGTTTCTGACAAACTTCCCTGGGGATAGAACTTTCCTCATTGAGTGAAGTTTAAATAAAAGTTAAATAAAGACAATCTCTGTGAATGGGGCTTTAGGAAGTTTCTGGATGGGTCAAATAGTGACAATTCTCTGAGGATGGAGCTTTTTGGGGAGCTGCAGAATTGTTCTGTCCCCCTCCAATGGCAGCCAGTCTCTTGGTTTTTGTAACTTCTGTGGTTCCAAGGCTGCTAATTTTCAAGGTTTCTGTGGAACTAGGGAGAAATAGGTGGAAATAGGTCAAGTTAAAATTCCAGAAAACTCACTGGCCTTACTGAGATTCAATTATATTTTTGTATAAGTGCCTCTCAGATTGTTGTAAGCCTTTGATTAGTTTCTAGAGTTATTGAAAACTTGATTATGACAGTTAGGGCAGTGTTTTCATTTATCTTATGGAGGAATGGATTTTTGGAGATCATTAACTCTGCCATTGCAGACGTTTTTCTCTAGGTTATTGGATTTTACTACTCCCCATATTTGCCAAATATAGCTTATGTTTCGGTATCTCATTTTTTCTTGTTAATATTTTGGATTGCTTCCAGAAAATTAGTGAAAAAATCTGGCTTTAACTTGCATTTCATACCAAAGGCTCTACTTGTTTTATACTTTAAAGTAGATGAAGAGAAGAAAATAGTTTTGAAATTATATTGAAAATGTAAAGCATGCAGTAGTCTAAGAACTGTGCTATGCTGAAAGGGGAACTCCTGGCAATGTGAAACTCAGCAGACACATGTTGCTGCTCTAAAGGGATTTTCCTATATATTTTGTTGGTCTTTTAAATTCTTTATCTTAATTTGTCCTAGCATGTTCAAGAGCCCCAAATAAATCATCCATAAATATACAAGATTAGTTTACCCTGAAATCTGGTGAATCTATGGAATTATTTTATATACCATTAATATACTTCCATTACTCATTCAGCAAAATTGAAATAGAGGAAGACTATATGATTATAAAAGGAGGCAGGGATCACATGTGATAGTCTATTTCAGATGTGCCAACCTAGGAATGTGTCTCATTTAGTCACTGTATATGCAAATCTCCAAAACTTAAATCCTTTGCAAAATATCTGAATAGCAGCATTTTGATTTTTTTTTTCTTTTTAATATATGAAACTTTCTGTCTATGTATGTGTGCATCAAGTCATGATCTTATCTAGGAAAAGAAAGGTCCTCTGTTTAATGTAGTTTTTAAAAATTTTTCTTTGGAAAGTAAAATTAATGGTGATACAAAACCAACGACTTCCAGTGATGTGATAGCTGTCGTGCCATTGGATAGCTAGGCACCAAATCCAGCAAAGTTAGAAGAGGCATTGAAGCATTTAAAGGTACACGGTTTTTGAATCATAAAAAACCCTGAGTCTGAATTTTTACTTCTACTGCCTCCTCTATAAAATGAAAATAACAGTAACCCCTGCCCCAAAGGGCTGTAATGAGGACTAAGTGTTGTAATCTATTTAGAACCCTTAGCACAGTGTCTGACACTGGTAAATCTTAAGTTTTGTCACTTCTTATTAACTATTCATTTATGATTAGCATGTCTCCCTTATGTTAACCTCAATGAAATAAATTAAGATGCGATGAAAAGAATGCTAAGTCTGCCTTTAAATATAACATTCAAGAAATGTGTTTATTCATTTAAAAAAATCAACATAATGGACAGGTAAAAGGCTACCTCATTTCTTCTAAATGTTTTTAACCTGAAGTTTGCTTGCTTTCTAATTCTGACCGCCATTGTTCAGTATTATCATGTCTTGCCTGCATTACTATGGAAGCCACCAAACTATGTCACGTGCTTTTCCTCTTACTCAATTCTTCATCCAATTCCAGTATATTTTCCCACAGCTGCCAGAGTAATCTAAGAGAAACACCTACCTTATAGAGAATTCTCAGATCCCTTAAAATGACTCTTTTTTATACCTGTCATTCCACCAATAATCCTCTGCCTAGAATATCCTCTTTCCCTCTTTTGGCTTTTTCTTTTTTTCTTGGTCAGGAGACAGGAGTGCTTTGTTTACTCCTACTTATCTAGTAAGATTTACCTTAATGATAAAATCCTCTAAGACTTCCTTGGGTCTTTAGCTTGTATTAGATGTTTGTCTAATAGTAAAAACAAACAATGTTTTTGCTACTTTCACACACTCTACAATACTTCACTTTCGACACCAGATGTGTGGGATTTTTCTTCACCTACACTAAATAATTCTCCAACAGAAACCATCTAGGTGCTCTATAATTCAATTACATTCTAACCTGGAGATAAGAGCAAATCCCATAGGTTAATGTCTCGGTCTCACAAGACATCCCCCTACTTCATATGCCAGTTGCAAGTTGCAGATTGTGATCTGCACTGCTGACCAACTGTCTATAAACTGGGAGTCCTCATGTCTACCTCCTTAGGTTTGATTAACTAGCTGTGTTGGCTCAAAAAACTCAGGGAAACACATTTACTGGCTTATTATATTAATAAAGGATATGATAAAGGATGCAGACGAATAGTCAGATGGAAGAGATGCATAGGGCAAGATATGGAGGAAGAGGTGCAGACCTCCCATGCCCTCTCCAGTAGTACCACCCTCCAGGAACCACGATGTGTTCATCAACCCAGAAACTCTTCAATATTCATCCTTTGGGATTTGTTTGGAGCCTTTGTTACATAGGCATGATTGATTACACTGTAGGCCATTGGCAACCAAACCAACTTTCAGCATGTCTCCCTTTTTCAGAGGTGGGGAGGGGATGTTGAAATTTCCAACTCTTGTCGGGCATGGTGGCTCACACCTGTAATCGCAGCACTTTGGGAGGCTGAGGCGGGCAGATAACGAGGTCAGGAGATCAAGACCATCCTGGCTAATATGGTGAAACCCTGTCTCTACTAAAAATACAAAAAAAATTAGCCGGGCATGGTGGCGGGCGCCTGTAGTTCCAGCTACTCGGGAGGCTGAGGCAGGAGAACGGTGTGAACCCAGGAGGCGGAGCTTGCAGTGAGCAGAGATGGTGCCACTGCACTCCAGCCTGGGCTACAGAGTGAGACTCCATCTCAAAACAAACAAACAAACACACAAACAAAAAAAAAACAAAAAAAAAATCATATGGTTGAAACTTCCCTGACAATCTGCTCTCATCCTGAGAAGCTCACCAAGAGTCACTTCATTAAAATAAAAGATGTTTCTGTAATTCAAGAAATTCCAAGGGATTCAGGAACTGTGTCAAAAACTGAGGTCAAAGACAAAATATCAGATGATTCTTCTAGCACACCAATCTCAAGGATTTTAGGAGCTCTATCTGAGTAACCAGGGACAAATATTCTGTTCTAATATTTCCTTTGGGACCCTGATTCCTGACACAGAGCTCCTAGACCTTTGTAATTTCCTGAGTGCTAGGAATGTCTGGCACAGAGTTCCTAAATCCCTTGGAATTTCCTGGGTGATAGAAGCATTTTTGTTCCAATGAGGTGACTCCTAGTGGGTTCTTGGATAGCTTCAATATGGAGGCTTGTTGTCAGGGAAACCAACAGAGTGATTGCAGGGTTGGAACTTTCAGCCCCACCCACCAACCTCTGGATACATGGGAGAGGCTTAAGGTTGAATTGATCTCCAACAGCCAATGATGTAATCAATAATGCCTACCTAATGAGGCCTCCATAAAAACTCAAAAGGACAATGTTTGGAGAGATTCTGGGTTATGAGCAGTTGAATGTTCCTGGAGAGTAGCTCAACTTGACCAAAGAGAGCATGGAAGCTCCACACCTCTTCCTCCATACCTTGCCCTATGCATCTCTTCCATCTAGCTGTTCATCTGAATCCTTCTTCATTTCCTTTATTAATATAATAAACCGGTTGTATTAGTCCATTTTCATGCTGCTGATAAAGACATACCCAAGACTGGGGAATTTACAAAAGAAAGAGGTTTAATGGACTTTCAGTTCCACATGGCTGGGGAGGACTCATAGTCATGATGGAAGGCAAGGAGAAGCAAGTCACATCTTACGTGGATGGCAGCAAGCAAAGAAAGAGCTTTGTGTATCTCTTTTAAAAAGTCACCATTTTTAAACCATCGAATCTTGTGAGACCCATTCACTATCACAAGAACAGCATGGGAAAGACCTGTCCCCATGATTCAATCATCTCCCACCAGGTGCCTCTCTCAACATGTGGGAATCATGGGAGCTACAAGATGAGATTTGGGTAGGGACACAGAGCCAAACCATATCATTCTGCCCCTGGCCCATCCCAAATCTCAGCTTCACATTTCAAAACCAATCATGACTTCCCAACAGTCCCCCAAAGTTTCAACTCATTTCAGCATTAACTCAAAAGTACACAGTCCAAAGTTGCATCTGAGACAAGGCAAGTCCCTTCCACCTATGAGCCTGCGAAATCAAAAGTAAGTTAGTTACTTCCTAGATACAATGAGGTTACGGCATTGGATAAATACAGCTGTTCCAAATGGGAGAAATTGGCCAAAACAAAGGGGTTACAGGGCCCATACAAGTCTGAAATCCAGTGGGGTAGTCAAATTTTAAAGCTCCAGGATGATCTCCTTTGACTCCAGGTCGCATATCTGGTCAAGCTGATGCAAGAGCTGGGTTCCCACGGTCTTGGGCAGCTCCGCCCCTGTGGTTTTGCAGGATACAACCTCTCTCCCAGCTGCTGCTTTCATGGGCTAGCATTGAGTGTCTGTGGCTTTTCCAGGCACACGGTGCAAGTTCTCAGTGGATTTCCCATTCTGGGGTCTAGATGACAGGGGCCCTCTTCTCACAGCTCCACAAGGCAGTGCCCCAGTAGGGACTCTGTGGGGATTCCAACCCCACATTTCCCTTCTGCACTACCCTAGCAGAGGTACTCCATGAGGGCCCCACCACTACAGCAAACTTTTGGCTGAGCATCCAGGTGTTTCCATATATCTTCTGAAATCTAGGTAGAGGTTCCCAAACCTTAATTCTTGACTTCTGTGCACCCACAGGATCAACACCACGTGGAAGCTGTCAAGGTTTGGGGCTTCCACCCTCTGAAGCCACAGCCTGGCCCCTTTCAGCCATGGCTTGAGCAGCTGGGTCACAGGGCACCAAGTCCTTAGGCTGCACACAGCACAGGTACCCTGGGCCTGGCCCATGAAACCACTTTTTCCTCCTGGGCCTCTGGGCCTGTGATGGGAGGGACTGCCAAGAAGGTTTCTGACATGGTCTGGAGACATCTACCCCATGGTCGTGGGAATTAACATTAGGCTCCTTGCTACATGCACAAATTTCTGCATCCAGCTTGAATTTCTCATCAAAAAAATGGGTTTTTCTTTTCTACTGCTCATCAGGCTGCAAATTTTCTGAACTTTTATGCTGTTTCCCTTTTAAAATGAAATGTTTTTAACAGCACCCAAGTCACATTTGAATGTTTTACTGCTTAGAAATTTCTTCTGCCAGATACCCTAAATCATCTCTCTTGAATTCAAAGTTCCACAGATCTCTAGGGCAGGGGCAAAACGCCGACAGTCTCTTTGCTAAAACATAACAAGAGTCACCTTTGCTCCAGTTCCCAACAAATTCCTCATCTCCATCTGAGACCACCTCAGCCTAGACCTTATTGTTTATATCACTATCACCATTTTTGTCAAAGCCATTCAACAAGTCTCTAGGAGGTTCCACTTTCTAACATTTTCCTGTCTTCTTCTGAGCCCTCCACACTGTTGCAATCTCTACCTGTTACACAGTTCCAAAGTTGCTTTCACATTTTTGGGTATCTTTTCAGCAGTACCCCACTCTACTGATACCAATTTACTGTATTAGTCCATTTTCATGCTGCTGATAAAGACATACCTGAGACTGGGGAATTTACAAAAGAAAGAGGTTTATTGGACTTACAGTTCCACACGGCTGGGGAAGCAAGTCACATCTTACATGGATGGTGGCAGGCAAAGAGAGAAAGTTTGTGCAGAGAAACTCCCGTTTTTAAAACCATCAGATCTTGTGAGACCCATTCAGTATCACAAGAACAGCAAGGGAAAGACCTGTCCCCATGATTCAATCATCTCCCACTAGGTCCCTCTCACAATACATGGGAATTGTGGGAGCTACAAGATGAGATTTGGGTGAGAACACAGTCAAACCATATCACTGGTAAATGTAAGCTCACCCTGAGTTTGGTGAGCCATTATAGCAAATTAATGGAACCCAAAGAGAGGGTCATGGGAACTCCCATTTATAGCAGGAGTCAGAAGTATAAGTGACAACCTACTTCTGGCAAAGCCAATAGGTGATTGGCTTCTGAAGTTTGGGGCAGTCTTGTGGGACTGAGCTCTTAACCTGTGGGATTTTATGCTATCTGTAGTGACAGAATTGAATTAAATTAGATTATACCTACTTGGGATCTCCTAGAGAATTGATTGTTGGTGGAAAGAAATCTACATACATTTTGGTAACCAGATGTGAAGTGTTCTGTGTTGTATTGAATGTAAGACTAGGAAAAACTGTTTGCTTAGTTTTTAATCTCTTACACACTAGTCTAGGCCTAAATGTTTCATTTCAGTCTACATTCGTCTGATTTTTGGGTTTGATGAACCAGTCTTTGTTCAGTTCTATTACCTCAGGGGGAGTCATATGAATATTATACTTATGTAAAAACTTTTACCTTCATTGCTAACTAGGAAAAAGAAAAATTCAAAGACAGAACACCAGCTTAGAAAGAAGATAACAATGCTACTTGTTGATTGATTTCCATATGGAAAGCAAGGAGTTATTGGCCTCAACCAACATATTCGTTTGAAAGAGAAGCATGGGTAGACCTGTTACAAGTTAGCAGGTTTGTGTCTTTGGCTCTGCTGCCTGTAAAATAAAATCATAGGACCAGATTTGAGTTACAGATATTAATGGGGTCATTTAATTGAACATAATTTTCATTAATAGTTGTTCAAAACTCATGTTGACATAAAGCAATAAACTAAATCAATGGAACCCCCTGTTAAATAGCTCTCGTGACATAAAGAAAACGAGCTAGTCTGTGGTACATTTTCTATATTTACAACTGTTTAATGAGTAGAAGTCCTTGGATGTAAAAAATCTGTTTTCCAGAAGATACTGGGAAACATTCCAAAGAGAACTGGATTCTCAAAAAAGAAAAAAAAGAAAAAAGAAAAGAAGTGTCATCGTGTATCGTATATTCACTACATTAAGATATTTAAACTTTAGGAAATTAAACACTAGTTGAAAAAACACAATTTTCTAAATAATAGCAGGATAATTATGATGAAAAAGTTTATCCAAACATACCTACTCCAAAGAAATTACAGTAAGTGCTTCTTGTCGTAAGTTAAATTTTAAGTGGCTAAGATAGTCTTTTAAACTTGTACTATTTTAGTCATATCTATTCCCATCAGTCACATTAAATCTACATTAAACAAAACTAATTGCACACACACATCTTTGTGCTGAAAGCACAACCCTTTCTTATGTAGACTCTTAGATCTTGAATTCTGCCTGATTTGTCTAGGAACCAAAGTGTATCAGTTTTCTGCATATAAATTTTAAAAGAAGATACAACCCAGCACTATAATATACAAGTTAAACATTCTTTCATCCTCAACATTGGTGGAAGACATTTTATTTTGGTTAAGAACCCTGATTAATACTCTTAGAAACTAGTATGTAACTCATCACAGAGCCCAACGTTTAAGAATAAGAAGAATATATTTCTTCTTTGAAAACCTAAACCCATTCCTTGGTCTTTCATGTTTTATGGACAATTCCAGAGGAACAGTTAATGGTCATTGGTCAAATCTAATGGATGTTTTTTTGTTACACATGAGGTACTTCATTTAAAAACTTAAACCCTTCTGGGCATTTTGTAATTTTAAAATTCTAGGAATTTAAAACCACTATTATGAAGGTTTAGAACCACTCTACTGTTTCATAAACAGTTATATATAGTCATAATGCCAATATACCACATCAGTTTAAAATAAACATATTTCCCTATGCTATTTTTATAGCAGTAATTTGGCAACAGCAGAAATAAAATGTGTGTGTGTGTGTGTGTGTATGTATGTATGTGTATTAGTAAGATAAATTACAATGTGTATTTGTAAGTCTATATTGAGTGCTTACAACTGTGTTTTTGGAGTTTTACATTACACATTTAGTTTGTTTTATACTAGAAAAGTCTCAAAAATATGAAAATTTTTGAGCAACAGGAATTCATTCAAATATGCGCTTGGAAACTAATCCTGCTGTGTTTTAGACATACTGATTAGTGTTCCTCATGATTCCCACACCCGGGTTGAGCTGTAACCACAGCATTGAAAGATAAGTCATCAAAACACTTGTTAATTATCCATAATTGAGAACACATGGACACATGGTGGATAACAACACACACTGGGGCCTGTCGGGGGGATGCTGGGGGAGAGAGAGCATCAGGAAGCATAGCTAATGCATGCCAGGCTTAAAACCTAGGTGATGGGTTGATATGTGCAGCACACCACCATTGCACACATTTACCTATGTAACAAACCTGCACATCCTGCACATGTACCCTGGAACTTAAATAAAAGTTGAAGAAAAAAATAATGAATAAATAAAATTTTTAAGGAGACTTTGTCAAATTAAAACTTTTGGTCTGTGAAAGACCTTAATAAGATAATAAATGGGCAAAAATACGAAAAGCCATTTTACTGAAGCAGATACACTGAACAAATAGCCAAATGAAAAGATTTTCAACATCACCATCCATCAAGTCAGACCTCAGCCTCTTCTGCTTCCTCCATGTGAACTCCTGTCTGCTTGCCTGAAATGTTAATGTTATTAATGAATTTTCATACCAATAAGGGAAAACAATAGGTGCTTCAATACATTTAACCTTCAAATATATTGTAGTATTTTTCTTTTTCATTATTTTTTTTTCTGCTTGGGGAATTCATAGAGTTGTTTCAAAAGAAAACTGTAGGGATGATTCCACAACTCTAGATGTACTAAAAAGTTTATTAAATTGTATACTGAATATGAAAAAAAAAATGATCCAAAACCTTCTTCTAGAGTCTACTCAGGCTTCTAAGTCAGAATTCAGGCCTCTATACTTGGTTTACAGTTCCAGAAAACTTGTGAGGTGTGTTTCTCTTTTCTTCAGAGTTCAAAAAATGAATATAAAGCAAAGTCTTTTATATCCGGGCTAAGAAAACACTTGTATCTCAGTTGTCTACACAAACTCAAAATCAGCAGTTTCCAGTTCTCAACACCTCTTTGCACTCCCCCAGGAGAATCTATTTGCACCAAATACATTTCTGAGAGAGACTGATTTTAATAAAGATTTTATAAAGGAGGAAATAAAAAGGATTTTACATCAATCTCTGCCACATACCCTGTGGCATGCAGTTTCATAAGTACCTATCCGACAAGGCTGGGTGCGATGGCTCATGCCTGTAATCCCAGCACTTTGGGAGGCCAAGGCGGGCAGATCACAAGGTTAGGAGTTCGAGACCAGCTTGACCAACATGGTGAAACCCGTCTTTACTAAAAACACAAAAATTAGCTGGATACGGTGGCGTGCACCTGTAATCCCAGTTACTCAGGGGACTGAGGCAGGAGTACTTGAATCCCGGATGTGGAGGTTGCCGTGAGCCGTGATTGGTCCACTGCACTCCAGCTTGGGAGACAGAGTGAGACTCCGTCTCAAAAACAACAACAACAAAAAAATGTACCTATCCGACTTACATTTTCTTGCTAGTTCCTCTGGCAGCTCTCCTAACTCTCAACTCAGGAAGAGGCAGTTTTCCTTTTCCCATCTCCTTCTACCATTTGAAACCTGGGCTTTGCTGCCATAATGCAAAAAATTCATCAAAACTTAATTGCAACAAAACTGGCTTTCTCTGTAACGAAAATGTCTTAGCAACTGAAAACAAACAAGGCCCTTTGCAAAATCTGCAGTCATTAATGATAGGGATCATTGTTTTATTATTAAAGAGCACCCAATTTTTCATCCTTCTATTCACCTAGATCTCAAACAGCTACTCATAAAAAATTTTAGAAGCACCCTCTTGGTACTGAGTTTACCAAATTCCTCAAAAATGAAAAGGGCATTCAGTCACTTGACTCATATTATAGTAACCAACATGAATTAACCAACCAATATAAAATGTCCCTAATGTATTTAGCAAAGATGGATGAAGGGAAAGAGGACATCTAGTGTCACCCAGCTATGAACTCACGTGGGTTTTGCAATCAATGTCTACACTAGAAGTATTTATCATGTTTTTTTGTGTTTTTTAAGGGGTCTACCAGAGAAAGATCTTGTTTTCAAGAGATGTATGAGCATCCCAGATTCTGTTTAGTGCGTTCTTTAAGTGTAGAATCACCCAAGCATATTCAGCCTCAAAGACACTTGGTGATTTGGAATGCTCCCCGAGCCATTTATCTCCAAGGGCCAAACCACACCTTCAAACTTGTATTTAAAGCTCTATAAATTTTTGGTCAGGTCATATGTCAGTGGGAGAGTATTTCCTCCTTTTTAATTCATTCAGCAGTACTGACTTTATAAATATTTATGGAGCACCTGTGATGTTCAGACGCTATACTAGATGCTGGACCACAGAAACGATACCCACCTGCTCTGGTTAGTTTGTGTTTGCACATTGAAATTCATCTCTGCCCCTCCCCACCCTTCCTTGAGCCCTAAGAGGCTGACCTGTTAGGACTATGTCAGCAGGGCTGTGTTTGTTTTCTGGTTTCCTGCTGGGTTTGTCCAATGAGAGATACTGGCAGAAACAAGAGGAGAGGTCAGGGTATTTATTCTCTCTGATCCTATGGCATAGGCTGCAAATTGGCTGAGGCTAAATTCCAACCCAGAACCATAGCTTCTGCGTCTTCAGGTCTCACTGGTTTTGTTAGAAGTTGATTTCCTTGCCTCTTTAGACATAGAGGTAGTAATTACCTGCCTCTGTTGGTAATCTCTGGGTGTTTTATCATCTCTGGTTAGTTCCCATAATCTTGTCCACACCTATATTACTCTGTTCTCATGCTGCTGATAAAGACATACCTGAGACTGGGCAATTTACAAAGGAAAAAGATTTAATGGAGAACTCACAGTTCCATGTGGCTGGAGAAGCCTCACAATCATGGTGGAAGTCAAGGAGAAGCCAGTCACATCCTATGTGGATGGCAGCAGGCAAAGAGAGAGCTTGTGCAGAGAAACTCCCATCCTTAAAACCATCAGATCTTTCGAGACTCATTCACTACCATGAGAACAGTGCAAGAAAGACCCACTCCCACAATGTAATTACGTTCCACTGAGTTCCTCCCAGGACATTGTGGGAGTTACAATTCAAGATGAGATTTAGGTCGGGACACAGACAAACCATATCAACACCTTTGTGAATAATTCTTTCTTTACACTCCCTTCACATACCCCTTTTGTATGCCATCCATTTCCTACTGAGGCCATGTCTAGTACACCTCTCTTGAGAACTAGTCTTTTGTTTTTTTTTTTTGTTTTTTTTTTGTTTTTTTTTTGAGATGGAGACTCGCTCTGTCGCCCAGGTTGGAGTGCAGTGGTGCAATCTCGGCTCACTGCAACCTCTTGTCTTGGGTTCAAGCAATTCTCCTGCCTCAGACTCCTCAGGAGCTGGGATTACAGGCACACACCACTGTGCCCAGCTTAATTTTTGTATTTTTAGTTGAGACGGGGTTTCACCATGTTGGCCAGGCTGGTCTCGAACTCCTGACCTTGTGATCCACCTACCTCAGCCTCCCACAGTGCTGGGATTACAGGCATGAGCCACCGTGCCTGGCAGAGAACTAGCCTTATAGAGAACCAGATATAGATGCAAACAATGTTTTATACCTAATGGTACAGTTAAATAAAAAGTCCCAGTGGGTCATGCCTGTAATCCCAGCACTTTTGGAGGCTGAGGCGGGCAGATCACGAAGTCAAGAGATGGAGACCATCCTGGCCAACATGATGAAACCCCATCTCTACTAAGAATACAAAAATTAGCTTGGTGTGGTGGCATACACCTGTAGTCCCAGCTACTCAGGAGGCTAGGCAGGAGAATTGCTTGAACCCGGGAGGCGGAGGTTGCAGCGAGCCAAGATCATGCCACTGCACTCTACACTCCAGCCTGGCGACAGAGCAAGACTCCATCTCAAAAAAATAAAAAAATAAATAACTGATAAAAACTGACAAACTTAGCTAGTACACAAACTCTTCTGTTACTTTTTGTTTCTTCCTGCCTGGAATGCAGATTCAATGTCTGGAAGTACAGCAGTCATCCCAAGACAATGAGAACTAAAGTCTTTTCACAAGATACAATGTATGGAATGAAATGGAATGGGAAGGTAGAATGACATCTGGGCTTTGATAACTTCCATGAACAGATAGTCTGGACAGCAACTGCTTATATCTCAACATTTGATGTGAAGAAAACAAACCCTATCTGCTTAACTTATTGCAGCCTGGTTTCTGATACATGGAGGTGATGAAACCCCACCTGATTTGATGAGTTTCTTAGGGCAGCAACAGGAATTTGTCACACAGACTAGGTAAGGAGTCATGTATAAAGACATGACCTAGCATTATAAACAAAGAAAAGAAGTTCTGAAAGGCAATGGCTGGACCCAACAGTAGCATTTATGTGGCAGGGAAGGAGGACGGTGGGAGAAGAAATGAGATTGAGGTTGAAGGATAGGTAACATCCAGATCATAAAGCATCTTACCTACTGTGTCAAAGGAGTTTCGGTTTTATTCTGCCAATAAGAAAGAGTATCAATTTCAATGCTTTCAGCAGCAAGTAACAGAATACCCAGTAAATTCAGCTTAAGTGATATAGACATTTCTTTGCACACATTTAATAAGAGGCCTATATATAGGGAGTTACAAGGTAGATTCAGAGACTCACTAATGTAATCATCTATGGTGGTTTCCTCTGCGATTCTCTTAGCTTTCCATTCCTGGAAGCATTTTGACAGTCATACTTCAGACAGGCATCACAGCCAAAAGGTAAGGAAAGGGGACTATAAACTAAGCATCTTTCTTCTCTCCCTGTTTTATTTTTATCAGGGAGGAAGCTCTTTTCCAGAACTCCCATCATCCTTTCCCATAGGTTTGACTAGCAGAAGTAGGTCACATACCTCTAAACTGATCATTAACAAATGGGAGTATTTTTAACAAAAGTAACAGAATATGTTAGTGTTTGCTCAGTATCTTTTCTTACCTTTCTGTTCATCTTCTCAGTGAGAAAACGTAAGTTTTGGCTGAGTACATGATGACCTAGAATAAACAGTATCTTTCCCAGACTCCCCATGCAACAAGTGTTGACCCTCTGACTAAGTTCTAGCCACTGGGTAAAAGACAAATTAAGTGGAAACTTCTGGAAGCTTTTCTCAAAAGATTGGAATACTTCCTTATCTTTTTTTTTTTTTTAAATTCCTTGTTCTTTCTTGCTGTCTGGAAGGCAGGTGTGATTGTGACAGCTTGAACAGATACTCAGGTCCGTGAAATGACTTAAAGGATGGAACAAGGTAGACCTCCAAGATAGAAGGAGCTTTGGTTCCTGAGGACTTTGTAAACATAGATTTGTCATGCCAGCTTCAGACTGTCAACTTTTGGAAATTACTATAAAAATGAAATAACATTCCATTGTACAGTATTTAAGTTGCTATTATTTTTGTTCTCTGTTATTTGCAGCCAAATCTAATACCAACTAATGACTTAAACTGTTTGTGGTTTATTTTCCTGGTCAGAAAGTGGGAACCACTTCCCCTGAGCACATTGCTGACTCAGAATGCCTCAACAAAAGAATGATTCTTTTAGCAAAAAGAAGAGAGAGTAGCTGTAGGGTATGCTGCTAATAGTGTTTGCTAAAGGGAATCATCCAGTACATTTCAGGCAAAATGGAGCATTACTATACTTATGTGTCTGAAAGGCCATTCTGCAATGTGTATGGAACAAACAAACTAAGAGGAACAGATGTAGAAGGTTAAGAGCAGGGTTTTGAGAACAGCCTTGGACAGTATCAATAGGAATGGAGGAACAGGAATAGCCATGAGCTACTGATTGGATAACAGTGGGGGTTGGAGAGAGAGGGAAAAGAAAAGATGGTATCAAAATTGCCATCACAGTAAAGTAAAGTAGATATAAAAACACAGCATTCTGCACTCTAGTGATTTCTTGTTGGAAGAAAAAATTCAATCAATCAAAACTTTTACTAAATATTTACTACATGCCAAACGTAGGTGTTTGCTTTTTTAAAAAAAAAACAAAAAACAAAAAACAAACAAAAAAAACATATATGGGAGTTGGGTAAAGAAATCTGCTTATAAATAAAAGCTAACCAGGACTTTTGATAATTAGACCAGGCGCTAAGTGGAGAACAGGTAACTACATACAGAATGAGTCCTGCCTTCAAGGAGCTCACCGTCCGGTGAGATACATGAGATACACATGCCTGGCACAGACGAGGTGTTCAATGTTGCTCTCTAGGATGATGACATGTTCACACAGAGTTATAAAATGGAACAGTAATGCATGGTTTGGGGTTCAAATATTCTGGAGAGCACGAAGGAGAAAGGTGATAGTTCTATCTAGATGAACAGAGAAGTCTTTAAAGAGAGGTGACTGTTGACCTTTATGTGACTTAGTTCATCTCTTGCCTTTATTATTTTTTCTTTGCTTCTTTGTTCCACTTCCTTAATCATTTCAAGCATTCTCAAGATAGATTATTTTAAAAAAAATTTAGATGTGAACAGCCAGTGAGCCATATATTGGTGATAATCTAAATTCATGTTAAGATGTTATTGCTTAACATAGATTAATTTAATCGGCTATGATTTATTATACTCCCATTATGTGCCAGAATTTTGATAGTATATTAGTCCCCCCTTATCTGTGGTTTTGCTTTCCAAGTTTTCAGTTACTGGTGGTCAACCTCAGTCCAAAAGTATTAAATGGAAAATTCCAGAAAGAAACAATTCATAATTTTAAATTGAGCACCTTCTGAGTAGCATGATGAAATCCCACTTTGTCCACCCAGGGCATGAATCCTCCCTGTGTCCAGCTTATCCACGCTGTGTATGCTACCCACTTACTAGTCACTTATCTCCACCTAGGCTATCAGATCAACTGTTCTGGTATTGAAGTGAACCCTCATTTTACTTAATAATGACCCCAAAGTGCAAGAGTAGTGATGCTGGAATATTGTTATGATTGTCCTTTTTTTATTAGTTATCATTGTTAATTTCTTACTATACCTAATTTATAAATTGAACTTTTTCATGGGCATATATAAGAAAAAAGTAGCATATGTTGGGTTTGGTACTGTCTGTGGTTTCAGACATTCAGTAGGGTTGTTGGAACATATCCCCCGGGGACAAAGGGGAACTACTGTAGTTTTTGTACCCAATCTTTTATAAAGTAAGCATATCATCAGGATTAAGTTCGGCTACAAACAACAGAGTTTAATAAGGTAGAAATGTATTTTCTAGTACATAAAATTCTGAAGGCTAATATATTGATTCTGCTTCACTAAGTCCTGAAAAAAACCAGACTCTTTCCAACACAATATTCTGCCATTCTTTTTTTTCTCTTGAGACGGAGTCTCGCTCTGTTACCCAGGCTGGAATGCAGTGGCATGATCTCAGCTCACTGCAACCTTCACCTCCTGGGTTCAAGTGATTCTCCAGCCGCAACCTCTCAAGTAGCTGGGACTACAGGCATTTGCCAACACGTCCGGCTAATTTTTGTATTTTTAGTAGAGATGAAATGTCACCATTTTGGCCAGGCTGGTCTCAAACTCCTGACCTCCAGTGATCCACCAGCCTTGGCCCCCCAAAGTGCTGAGATTACAGGCATGAATCACTGTGCCCAGCCATATATTCTGCCATACTTAATGTGTGGCCATGTCCTCTTTGTCTAAGAGAGCCACTGAAGTTTTGGCCTTCCTATTTGCATTTCAGACAGCAGGATGGGGAAAAGTTTAAAGAAAAGAAGGCAATGGACTTGCATCAGTCATCTTTTATGGAAGGTTCCTCCAAGCTGCTGCATGGCAGTTCTAATTATGTCCAAAACTTAATCACATGGCTGCATCTATCTACAAAGGGAGAATGGAAAATGCAGTCTTTATTTGGGACAACATAATGGCCAGCTAAAAATTGTAAGTTTGATTCCTACGGAAGAAAGAGGGAATGAATACTGATGGATGTGGATGTCTCTACTGCAATTATAACTCTCATTTTTACAGATGAGGAAATGAACACTCACAGGGTGACTTTTTCCTGATAACACATCTGGTTTGTGTCAGACCCAGGATATGAATTTCTTTCTTCTTGATCCAAATTCTCCACTGATTTCACTATATAACATCAGCTTCCATCAGTTAAAATGTGAAATGGCTCCTTTTTCTACAATTTTTCCTTCTCAGAGCTGACACAGTTATAAGTTAGAACAAAAAATTTTAACAAGTAAATACAGTGAATATGTCACATCAGCCATTATTCTAGTCATTGATTTTCTTTATTTTGTGTAATGTATTAAAATCTGAATAACAATTTCTAGGTTAGTCTTATTTTCTTCATTATTTTTGATCTTACTTCATTATTCTGATTGATACCAATGTAAACTTTTTTGGTTTCCTTTATCCCCAATACTGTATACTTAATAACTGATGGTTCTGGTATAAAATTACACAGTGTCCTGAAGCATGCCTTACCATTTTCCTCCTGTGTCGTATCCTGTAGACAAATGCATCCACCATGGCAGTTTTACATGAGTCACATTTGCCTTTTTTCATCCCCCTCACCTCTGCTAAATGTTTTGAAAGACTCTTAAATGACTCCAATGATCCTCCTCAGAGACCCCTGAAATCCAGGAGCCTAAACGCTTATGAATCCTTATGAAAAATGTTGGTTGCATTTTTCAGATTATGAAGACCTGGTTTTCCAATAATTCTAAAATCCATTTTAAAATAATTTCCCTTCTTTTCAATATTCTTTATACTAACAGTCTCATCTATCTTCTGTATCAAAGCCACAATATTTGTCAACTTTCTCAGACTATCCAAGACCTGAACTCCTAACGCCATCACATATTCTGCTATTCTCCTTGTCACGGTCATCTTCCTTGCAGCTCCTGACATCTGGAACCATCTCCTACAAATCCTGGACACTTCATCAATCTTCCAATCTCATGATATAAAAAAAGAAATCTTGCCAGCCAAATGGCTACGATTTCTTTCCCTTTATATTTGAAATGTTTTCTTATCTAACTCACAGGAATAATGTGTAATACAAAACTTCTATTGTTTGGTGAACTAGCAAGCACTTAATTTAATTTGTAAAGTAACAAGTACTTAAATCTGAAAGCAAGCATTTCTCAATGAATTTGGAGGTTGATTCTGATTTTGTTGGTTTTTTCTTTTTTCTTTTGGTGGGGGATGGGAAGGGGAGGTCAAGTATGGGCCCTTTCTTGAATTATTCCTGTTAACAAAGTGATGTAAACTGATACCTGCATACTTTGCTATTGTTAAAAGAGAGGAATGAATACATCATGGAGTTTGTCATTTACTATATTCAAAATGGACAATAATGGAGCACCTCCAAGCAAGTAGGAAACTGTAATATACAAGAGGTGTTCTGCTGAAAATGTAAAACACGAGACCACAGATCAAATGGTTTAGGAACACCATCAGGTCTCAGGAGAATGTTTCTCCTATGGACATACATTAGTGACTTAATGACAGTGCTTTTTGACAGTTTAAACCATATAAAGGATTTCACACTATTCTTCTCCACGGAAAAAAAATACTTTCGAGCCTGAAGACTGGATGAAAACATCTATTAGCAAGAAAATAACCGAATGACCCAATCATTTATTATTTTTTTTATTAAACATATTGGTGCAAAATTTTGACAGGGTCACTGAAAATACTTCAACAGAAAATGACTGGAAAGAAGTTGTTGTGTTTTTTCTCCAAACATTTTAATCTAAGATGGTCCCTTTACGTTGTGGGAAGATATCAAGATTATGTTTGGAGGATCGTTTAAATAATCTAGTCTTTAAAAGTTGACTCTCAAAGCCACAGGTATAATTCAGGTGATCCTGAAACTAACTCTCTCCTTAGTTTATTTTAAATACTTATTATGTCCAACAACTTAATTCTCTTCCTATTTCATCTCTTCATGGAATTCTTTAAATTACTAGGTACTCGTGATAAATGTAAGAATATTCCATCACAATTTCGTTACAAAAGTTTAAATGTTTTATGATATCTTTGTTTTGTCTATCAAATGACTTGCATAAAAGGCAATCACTTTTTCTTTTAAATAAATTTTTCCTCCTATGTATTTAAATTAGTTAACAAAAAAAACTGAATATAATTGCCAAAATGATATTCTTAATCACATTCTCATTTTAAGTAAACAGAATATGCAACAATCTGGACTTACAAAGCTATTATTTTCATAACTAATTAGAACTCTAGTATCATTTTAATATGATTTGAATTTATAGGCATTCAATATATCCCTATTTTTAGTAACACAAAGAAAAATGAAAATGTTTTAAATGAAAAATTACATATTTTTTAAGCCAAGTTGTTATTCATAGCATTTGAGAATTTACACTAGAAATATTCTTTACTCAGTCTTAAAATAATGTCAAAGAGTGATTAGTACTGTTCACCAAAAGTTTCTAATTCTCTGCCTTCTGACTCATAATAGGATTGTATTACCTACTTTACTTGTTTTGGGACAACGTGACTAGTTTTGACCAAGGAGCTGTGATTGGAAGTCATCTTCCAGCCTGAGTATTTAATTGCTGGTGAGAGAGACTCTCCTCGAGCTCTTCTCTTTCAGCAAGGTGACCCATAAAGTTTCAGATGGTGGCTTCTCTGTCAACCCAGGCCTCTAAGTGACTATGTTGTGTTGAGTTCCCTTCTGCCCGAAGATGGAGATGTAATGTGAACCAGAATAATCGTTAGTGCCTTAAAACACAGAGTTATGGGGGCAGATTTTTTTTTTACTTTTTACCATGGCAGAATCTATCCTGATTAAAATAGAATGCTTAGACTATTAAAATGTTACTGTTTCTATTTTTTTTAGCCCCTATACCTATTTACTTAACCATAACACTTGGTCTATTTTAAGAAAAGTTTGTAAAGATATAATCAAAATATATATAGATGGCCAGGCACCGTGGCTCATGCCTGTAATCCCAGTACTTTGGGAGGCCGAGGCGGGCAGATCACTAGATCAGGAGATCGAGACCATCCTGGCTAACATGGTGAAACCCCGTCTCTACTAAAAATACAAAAAATTAGCCAGGCATGGTGGCAGGCACCTGTAGTCCCAGCTACTTGCGAGACTGAGATAGGAGAATGGTGTGAACCTGGGAGGCAGAGCTTGCAGTGAGCCGAGATCACGCCACTGCACTCCAGCCTGGGCTACACAGTGAGACTCCATCTCAAAAAAATATATAGATAGATAGATAGATAGATAGATAGATAGATAGATAGATAGATAGATAGATATCCAGAGAGAAGAGTGAACTAAAAGCTCAGAAAAAAATCAATATAATAACACAAGAAAGCACAGAAATAAGTCTATTTCAAAATACCTTTTCTTAGTTACTTCTTAGCAACAGCACATTAAAAAATAAAATTATTTATAGCAATATAGAAGAAACAAAATAATTACTCCTTAGACCTGATCACATAATCACATTGACATTTTTATGTTTCTTGCCCATTTTTTCCTATGCATAGTCATTATGTGCATGCATTTACAAATTTAATAATGTACTGTTTGAATTAAAGAATTTATGTAATAAAATATAAAAACCAAGCGGAAATGTATTTAAATATTCAACTGAGTTTATGGAAATGAAGGCTTTTCTTAGCATAAATATAAAGTGAAAACCACTGACAAAATTAATTACATTAAACTTTAAACTCATGAATGTCAGAAACATCCTAAAAAGGCTATGACAAAATGTACTTGTGTAGCCTAAAATTAAAGTATGTTTATAAAAAGCATAAATAACATGCCAGAAAAAAATTGGTATTTTTACTTTCTTTCTTTTTTTTTTCTTTTTTTTTTTTTTTTTTTGAGATGGAGTCTCGCTCTGTCACCCAGGCCGGAATGCAGTGGCGCAGTCTCGGCTCACTGCAAGCTCTGCCTCCTGGGTTCATGCCATTCTCCTGCCTCATCCTCCCGAGTAGCTGCGACTACAGGCGCCCGCCACCATGAATGCTGGGATTACAAGCATGAGCCACCGCGCCCAGTCGGGTATTTTTACTTTCAAAACTCATTTAAAGCTTTATATTTTGTTATGCTCAGAATATATGCTCAGTAAAAGTGTATTATTGAGACTTCATAATCTATTTGTCAAAAGAAAATCATAGGAAATATTAACAAAAAGAATATAAAAAGATCAATTACATAATTAAGGGCTCAATGTTGTAATACAGATTGAAAATACTTTGGGAGTTCAAAGAAAGAAAATATAAGAGAGTAAACAATTCTGAGAGAAAATAGAAACTGAGTTCAGCTTTGAGTTTCTACAAGAAGAAGATTCCTTTATTTTTGCATAGGATCATATATGAGCTGAGCCTTGAAGTTGTGATGGAGCTCACTATTAGAGCAATAGCAGGAAGTACACAAGGCAGAACAGGCACAAAAGGGCCTAAGCTATCTGTGGGGCTATCCCCAGAGGGGTGGAATTGAGGTCTAAATCATGTCTGGGAGGACTGGCAAGGCTGGTACTCAGACAGAGGGCATCTACTCTTATGGATGGCAAGTGTCATCAAAAGGCAGTAGCATGTTAGGAGGCTGTCATGATCTTGGGGACAAATGCTCCAATCTAAAGCAGAGCTGCAGTATTTGACGGGCGTCCAAGGATAAGATTTAACTCTGTGACAGAGGGGTTAGAAAACACTTAGTAGGTTCCAGGGAGTGTCCTACACCTATGAAAAGGTTATTGTTTGGAGCAGTGTCTGATTTCCAGCAATGATTTTCAGTACAAACCAAGAAATAGGGCTGAAGCCGAGCAATATGGATAATGCCATCATCACTGGGAATTCTAAAGAGAAGACACAGGTGCCCAAGGAGCTTATCCCAAACCCATTTGATAGACAGCTCCAGTCATCAAAGCTGAGGTTAGAGTCTACCTGCTGGTATAAATAGGGCTTTTAAAACATAGTCAAATTTGGGCTCCAGATTAGGGTGGAGCTGAGCTTGTATCATCAAAGTTCTTTGTTACCTGAAGTTGAACAGAGTTTGGAAAGTCTCTGACATTTTCCAGTTTTCCAAATGCTTCCATATGTGCCATCTTATTTGAAAGCCTACAGACCTTTGATTCAGGAAAAGCAAGTATATTTTCCACATTTTGGACAGAAGACATGATATTCCTAGGTCCCGTGGTCAGTAAAAAGGTGTTCTATCTCTTACTCAGTGTTCTTCCCTTCAATTGTAGAGAGTCCTGGTTTTTATTTAGCCAGATGATTAAAATTCAAATTAGCATTAGAGAAATAAGGTTGTACAGCCATGAAGGCTTTTATATTGTGGATGATGTATTAGTCTGTTAGAGCCACCATAACAAAATACCATTGTCAAGGTAGCTAAAGAAGAGAAATTATTTTCTAGAGGCTAGAACTCCAAGATCAAATGTGGGTAAAGTTGGTTTCTCCTGAGGCCTCTCTCCTTGGCTTGTACATGACCTTCTCCCTACGTCTTCAAAGAGTCTCCTCTTTGTGCCTGTGTACAAATTTCCTCTTGTAATAAGGACACCAGTCATATTGGATTAGAGCCCACACTAACTCATTTTTACCATAATTACCTCTTTAAATATCCTATTTCAGGCTGGGTGCAGTGGCTCACGCCTGTAATCCCAACACTTTGGGAGGCCGAGGCAGGTGGATCACAAGGTCAGGAGTTCATGACCAGCTTGGCCAATATGGTGAAACCACGTCTCTACTATAAATACAAAAACTAGCCAGGTTTGGTGTCTGGCACCTGTAATTCCAGCTACTCAGGAGGCTGAGGCAGGAGAATCGCTTGAACCCGGGAGGCAGAGGTTGCAGTGAGCAGAGATCATGCCACTGCACTCCAGCCTGGGCGACAGATCAAGACTCTGTCTCTGAATATAAATAAATAAATAAATATCCTATTTCTAAAAATGTTCACATTTGAGGTACAAGGTGTTAAGAACACAACATATGATGGCCGGGGTCACAATTCAGCTTATCCTTTTAAAACACATCAGATTTTAAAATTATAGTTTTGAAGATAGGAGTGACACAATAGGAAATAGGGAGACACTAAAGCTTTTGAAACAAGTGTCATCATGAAAGCCATATTTTAAAAAGATTAGTTTGGCAACTGATTGTAAAATGGTGCTCTGGGAAAAGATTAGAAACAGGGATACCAACTGGAAGGCTGTTAAAACGGTCTAGAAAGGATGTCATGGAAGTGTAGTGATGTTTCCATAGCTGTGCAAATTGGAAAGTGTGATGGAACTCCCCCTTTTTGTTCTTAAGGCTTTGAGTAAAAGTATGTCATACAATACATTTCCATATTTCTGTAAATAGCACCACAAAGAATTCTGGTTAATGCTATAATAGAGCAAGAAAACCACATAAAGGAGTACACAGAAGGTAGCAAAAATGTATTCTAGATGCTGCACTAATGTTATATAATATAATAATCATCTAACATGCTACTGGTATAGTAATTTTTGTCCATCCATCATGCATTTCTTTAACAAGCATGTATTAGGTAACAACTATGTCTTCTGAACAGAAAGTAAAAAGTTTAATCCTCCCTTAGAGGAACCTAAGTTATTATTTATGTTTCCTAAAAGTGTATGTATCGTTTTTTTCAAATAATTTAAACATTTTTTAGTATCTTTGCCCAAAATCTCCTGCTCTAGGCCTTAAGCTCCATGAGCAATCATTCATTTACCCACCCATAAACCACTGAGAAACCATCAAAGCTCCTTTTCCATTGAGAGGCAGGGCACTTTCTTTATAAGAATAGTGCTACTATAAACATGCCAGAAAATACACTCTCATACCTGAAGCCTCTGCTAAGTGCCTTCAATCATCCTAATTCCCATTGACTTCAAAGGGAGCTCAGAAAAGATATGGTGGAGAAACAAGAAGTTGGCAGGAGTTGTACCAACACATCCTCAAGCCACAGTGTGTTAAAAACACAAACCTTTCATGAAGCTAAGTGCCAACAAATGATACTTAGCATTTTCAAAGAGCTTCCCAATAGTCTAATTAAATGCTGTGAGGTCAATCAGTATTATTAGCCTCATTGTGTAGATAAGAAAATGGAAACACAGAAAGGTTAAGTGATGTGCCCAGGCATTCATAGTTCAACAGCATTCATGTTAGTGTCTGAGCTCACAGGGCCTGACAATGACAACCATGGAGTGCTTCATCCTGTCTTCCAGTCCCCCTCAGAAATATTCTCGCACACTGTAATTCCTCAGTCACCATTTATGAACATTCTTTACATCTATTAAAGGTTTGATTTAACTTCTGAAGGTGAAAATACCTATCTCACATCAAAAAATAACCAAACTTTCTCCTCAAATAGCTCCAAATCCAAAGAAGTGCATTAGAGATAGATAAGATTCTTCTTAACATGGAATTTTATTAATAGAGAATGCTATAAAATTATCATTAATATATATATGCTCATGTGTAGGGCTTTTTCTGTATATCTTACTGATAAATATAGAGGTAATGAATTCCTCATCATGATTAACTCAATGAAAATCCTCAAAGTTCCATAAACTCTCATAAATTTTCTTGAACCTTATCATTGCAAGCGACCATTCATAATGATGTTAAATCAAAGTCTGACACATTAAAACAATACAACCAAAAGTTATAGCCTTAGTGTAAATTGTTACTCCCATCACATTGAATGTTAGTATTGGCTTAAATGTCATCCTCTTGATAAAAAGGTTGCAATTTAGGTTAGTTCTTTACCTACTCCTAATAATTTCATTGCAAGTTCATACAAGAACTACCACTAGCAGATATAACTAATACCTGTACATACTAAACTTCATGTTCCTAACAGTTTGATTAAAGGCAATGTATTGCCTAATTTCTGTTTTTGATAAATATGAATAAGATCAATCTTTCATTACTGAGCTTATATTTCAGTAATAATAACAATTGTAAAAGTAAGTTTTTAATATGCACAATTCTGGTTATTTCTGGAAAATTTGATCTTGAAATGTGAAACATATTAAAATTAGAGGGCTCTACCCTAAGCCCCTTCAATGTGTTGCAGGAGTCCTTTAATGTTCGATTAGAAGAGATATGCAATATTAGTGAATATAATGGCTATACTTTCTTTAGCCCTGGGATCAGCCTTCCTTTTCTAAGGTAAATTATTCCAGATCTATCTATTTTTCTCTTTCTATTACAGTCTGCTCATGTAATCCTTAAAGTAGACATGGAAGCAATATAAAATAGTGGTTAAATTCTGAAGTTTGCTCCACTTAGGTTTAAATCCTAACTTGGCCACCACCCAAATGTGTAATCTAGAGCAAGCTGCTTAAGACCTCTAAGTCTCTATTTTCTCATATGTACAATTGGAGAAATAGACATGTCTACTTCATTATTCCTGTATGAATTAAATGAAATAAAACACATAAAGCACTTAGTATACTACCTGGAATAAAGGTCAGTATTGTTGTTAGAATGAATGCAATAGAACTTGCAAATTGATCAATTTACCTTTATTGACTTATTTTAAAATATGCAATCTCTAAGTATTTTTTAATGACTACCCTGTGTATAAAACAGGTATTCTACACAAAATTCCAATTAGTTTATTGGATGAGAAAAAATATGGTTTCTGTTTTGGGGCATTAAAAGTCTAATGGAAAAGGGAAACCAATTAACCATGAAGGGATTGAAGAAAATATGAGTTTGTAAAATATTTTATACTAAAAGGTAAATGTTCTTTTTATATATTGAAAAAGTTAGCAATATTAAAAACAAAATAATAAGACAGTGATATCTACAGGGGAGGTTATCGTGATGGACAATTGATATGTTAGTAGACAACCAGCATTTTTTGAGCACCTTTCAGAGAAGCCTGACTTCCCTTCCCTGTCCTCTTCTACACATTGAGGTCATGTGGCCTCAGCTCCACCCATGAGTTGCACCCAGACAACACTTTTGCTTAGAACTCACTTTCTCGCAAGAGTGTAGCTGTAGTACTTATTCTGGGGAGGCAACAATGATGAAGATGCTAGTGTCCACACCCAAGCATCAGCAAGGGCAGCTATGGACCTGACTCCTGTCCTGGTAGGGGTGACCATGGTGTTCTTGAGCCAACTCATACTATGGTTTGGAATTGTTCTTGTCTTCATATCTTCCAAGCGTGACTCTCTGACGTTCCTAGGAAGTCTGTAAGCTACTTAATGTCACCTAATAAAGTATTTGACTATTTAAACCATATAGACTTTGCCCCATTGTCTGAATCTCAAACTTTAAGATTCCCTACATGATACATCTCTTAAGACAAAAATTTAAGAGATGGGAAAGGCTTGAGGCACTCTAGCTGATATTACTACTATTCTACTTACTAATATGCTACTTTCCTCTCTAGCACAGATGCAATAGAAATGCTGTATTTTCCTGTTCCCTTGAACTTAGCCACAGCTTGTGACTTGCTTTGCCTAATGAGTAAGAAGTGATGCATATTGTTTCCAGACAAAGCCTTTTAATTTCCAGTTCTCTAGTCTCTTCCTCTGTCTTCCCCTGCTGAGGCAGTCATGGATGTTTGTGCTGATGTGGGAGGAACAGTACTGAGCCACATGGGGAATGTAGTGTACCCACAGAGGGACCAAGATTCGCAGAGGATTTTCATGAAAAATAAGTAAACTGTCATTTAAACCACCGAAATTTGAATTGTTCATTAGTGCTACATAACTTTCACTACCGTGACCAGAACAGGCACATTAGGCTCTACAGAAGAGTTATACCTGATCGTGTTAATTTAAAATAAATTGAAATGATTGCTTAAACCAACAATTAGAGCTTTCACACATTCTGAACTGGTTCTATAATTATAGGTAAGGAAATACTTAATCCTGTTAGATTTATTTCTAATTTTCATTATCACTATATTTTTAATTTATACATATGACCACAATGGTTTGGAGCCACTGTGGACTTTTTGAGCTCCTCAATGGTATGATATAGAGTAGAATCAACCCTAAGTAGGTTTTGTGGCAATATAGAACTGTTTCATTAAAAACCTACACAATTCTTACCTGTTTTCTAATGATAGAATTAAAATGTTTGGCACATGCTGTTAGTGAGAGGTAGAAACTCCAAATTCATGCTCAAGAATTACTAGTCAGCAAATAAAATGGTCTCTAAGTTAGAATCTGAGAATACTTGTTCCTGTGATGGAAAAATACATTTCATCTATTATGTACACTGGGCTTGATTAGTAGTGACTCTTTGGAAGGTTATGTAGAGTGAGGAGTCTAAAGCTAAATCCAGATCCATTCAGAAAGACAGCCATGATAGACCTCCGTATCTGTAGGGGCATGGAAGAGAAGAGACTAGTAGAAACACAAGTGCCATGTATTGGCCCTGCCTTATGCTATAATGTCTGTTTTTGTATGTGATGTACATTTGCCCTGAGTTTGAAATACTCAGCACTTTCATTCAATCTTCAGACAAACAGGAGAGGACCCTAAATGGAAATATGCTATTTTAGGCAGTCTATTGCATAACACACTCCATGTTGCCAAAAGTAACTCCATAATAAGATTAAAATTTCTGATTACTCCTGCTAAGACATCTGATGACATTACTACTGGGCCATGTCTCAAGTACATTTCACTATGTATTATATTGCTTTTAAAATTATATCCTAGTAGGTTAGAGATTCTCCTCAGCCTTGTTCCTCTATAAGATTGTGAATTATCTGAAAGTAAGATCTACAGCTAATTCACTTCTATGTCACGAGAACCAGTTCGGATGTTGATATATGCGACAACTTGAATAAATGAGCTTTGATTATAAACCCTATAAATGGAATTGATGGCATGACAAAGGCTTTGCTCTTTATGTAGAAGAACTGTAGGATGTCTTCCAATGTGGTAGTTTTATATATGTAATAGCTGGCCACATGTTGACCGTCTTCTTAGAGCAGATGGCAAAGTTCTCTACGGGCATCTCCAAATCAAATTGAGAATTTCTAATGAAACTTGGAGTGGTCTCAGCTGGTAGAAATGCTTGGAATTGGGAAAACAAAGTTAAGTAATTAAATGAGTTGTCATTATTGCTGCAACTACAACTATGAGGTCAAGGCCTAGGCCATCAAAAGTGGTTGCACCTCATCACCTTTGGTCTTAGATTTAACCCTGGACATTTCATTCTTGTCACTCCTCTTTCATCCTGACCTGCCACTGACTGTCCCCACGTTCTCCCAAAGAGCAGAGCACAGGCTTGCTGGTGGAGATCTGTTTGTTAATGAGACAGGAGTAGAGAAGTGATGGAGGGCCTGTCAAGGCACTTGCTCCGGTCTGTGCTACTGCTGTTTTATATGCAGCAGTGTCTGAGGGTGACGCAAGTTCAGAGTTGCCTTTGAAGCAACAAAGGACTATTTCATTGAAAGCTAGCTTCTCTCCTGCCTATTTTGCTGCTACCCAACTCAATAATTCACTGGAAAGGAATGCTGCATACTAACAGTTTTCTCACATAAAATATCCATTGGATCTAACTTCTTGTATACCAGTGTCTCTGGAAATGTGAGGGAAAATAAATTGCTCTAGCTAAAGCAGACTGTTTATGTTCTACCAAAGTTTAGTTTCTAAGCAGATTTTCGCTGCAGTCTCCAATATATTTAGGAAAACAAAGTTGCCAGAAAATACCCTCTATTCTTTTAACCAGGCTCAAAGCCTGAGAAAGCCTTAGCACAAAACAATAACTCAGCTATATTTATCATCTGAAACGCCATCCAGAAGAGTATTTCAAAAATTACATACTAGGAAAGATAAGACACTACCCTATAATTTCAGGAACAACTGTATGTCAGGCTGCCAGAAAATTGTTACAACACATTCAAATTTAGCTGAACTTATATGACTTCAATCAGTGAAACTGTTTCCAGACCCAGGGGTCACAAAAGCTGTTATCAGGTTTCCCCAGCCTGCTGCCACATTTGTGTCGGAAACCAAATGCCACACACTCGAGGCTTCCTCAAGTCCTCAAAAGCTGATAGGAAGATAGTCCTCTCCCTCCTGTTCTTGTCCATGGAAACCACCTTTTCAGCCCTCCTTCTCCCAGTAACCAAATCTTCCTTCTTCAAACAGGTGAAAGGGCCGGCCAGCTCTCTGATGCAGCCACATCTTTCTTTCCTGGAATCTAATTTGCAAAATGTTTAGGCTGGAACTTCAAGGGTATGAACTGACGTGACCGTGAGGGCAGATGTAAAGAAATCCCACAGTAGCAGGCTCCTAGCCAAATTTACAGTGTCAAGTTATCTGCCTAAAAAATGTTACAAGGGCCATAGAGGTGCCCAGAGTGAGGGCCTGCCAATTAGAAGGAGTGTGAATGAGACTTATAGGGCTGGCCAGGGTGACAGGGCCACAGTCATCATTTGGCAGGAGGCAATTTAAAGATAGGTGTCTGACAACATAGCCAGGGTTCCAAGAGCTTTTGCGCAGTTCTTGGAACTGCACTCTCTGTTGTAATTGTTTTACTCAGATTAAAAGTACCTACTGTTCACTCCAGTTGCTGAATTTTAACAAGCACTTTTTTTTTTCTTAGGAAGCTAGCACTTGCAATTTAGTCAATGTTCCAGAGGTGTGGGATAGTGAAGCAAGAGAAAAAAAAGCACCATATTTCTATGTTTTTTTTTAACCTAGTAGTGGGGGAAGAAAGGATAAGAATTGAGAACAAATCACAAAATGAGCATCAAAATCAATGCTATACTTCACCAAGGGTAAGATTTCTAGCATTATGAATGTTATATTTTATTAACTCAAGGACTTGCAAAGTAACCTAGAATCATTTGAAACCATCTTAGCAGAATTCAATTTTCTAAAGAGGATGGTGAGATCCATAGAACAGGGTGAGAAACATTACAATTAAAAGAGAAGTTAGACTGTTTTATGCAGTGTTCCTTGTGTTTAATTGTCAGATTAAACATTATATTGAAATACTGAACTAGTCAACCTCAAGTGATGAATTTTCAGAGTGTGTTTAGACTGCATATAATAACTTGGTTGTAAACTGTCATAAGATTGAGATGAAACTGTATGGAATATGATACTTTCAGGGTTCTCGGGACATGTATCTTTCAAGGGAACATTAGAAAGAGTTGGCATTAGGACAGCTAGAGGAAAATTTGCAGGTCATAAATTATCCATTAGGTAAAAGGGGTGAAGTAAAACAAATTTTAAGATCAAATTCAGCAGTATTAACTTCACTTTTTGGTTTCCTCGCCAGTAAAATAACACATTTAGATAAAATCAAGAATTAAAAGTTTAGTGTTCACCATGCCAGTTTCAATATGTTTTAAGTGCTCTGTGTATTTTCTCACTTACGCCTCAAAACCAACCCTATGAGGTGGGTACTGTAATTACTCCCATTTTACAGATGAGAAAATGGAGGTGACAGAAGTTAGATAATTGGCCCAAGGATCTACTGCATATCTAGCTTAGTACCTGAAGCAGGACTCAAATCAGGTAGCCTGGCTCGGAAGCTTGTGTTGAAGACATCTCCAGCTAAAAAATTACAAGATTAGCATTGTGATTGGTTATGCGCACATGCAAAAGTTCGAATTCTCTTTGGTTTAGATGTGTCTGAGGAGTAGAAGTGGAAAATTGAAAAAATAGAGATACTGTTGAGGCACCTTCTCTTCTCTACGTATTACTTTCAGGAATAGAGTTGAGAAGCTCAAATCAGGCTATATTTATGTCAAAAAATGTTTTCTAACATCAGAAATGAAATATATATGCAATAATTATTTGCTATTTATTTTGTTTAAACATTTTAATCATTTAACTTCCAAAGTTTTAGATGTTAGTATTTTTAATATTTCAATATTTATCTACTATTGCAAAGCAGCTACTGCAATAGCATCTTAATATAGAAAGTTAAGTTTTTAGTTGTCAGGTCCCAGAAAGGCAATTGATAAAACAGGTCAATTCTTATCTCAGGGGATTTCTCCACAGAGAAGAAGTGATTGCAGCATCTTACTTCTGGGTGGCCCAAGCAATCCAGAGTGGTGTTAACAAAATGATAGCAGCTTCTTTAATAAAACAGAAAGATAATTCTCGTTCTTAGATGACTAGTTATATTTTTAACATAGACAAAGATTATCTTGAAGCTCGACATTAGCATCTAGGTAACTTACTAGTTTTTAGTAAGACATTTGCTTCTCAGACATCCATCCAGCTTAGTACTTGAGAGAATTTCAAAAAGTAAAGTTTCTATTGCTATTTGCACATTTTCTCCTTTCTTCTTAAGATTCATGCTGATATTTGGCAATGTAAAAACACAGCCACAATTCTATTAATTCTCAGTGATATCTGGTGTTCTGATTAGAACCCGGGGCCCTTGCTCCTTGTTAAACAAGCTAAAAATTCAAATTCAATTCAAGAATTAAGCAGAAGCTCACTGAGAAGAAGATAGCTAGAAAGCTCATTCTTTTTGAGCCCTTAAAAGTCCACCCAATTTCCTATATCTCGACTTTAAATTTTGGAAATTAATCACTAGTCTTCTTTTCTTGATAAATATAGAAAGTCTGTAATTGTAGGACAGTCTCAGCATGTGTATGCCTGCCTTTCCTCCAAACCACAGGAAGACCACCCTAGGCTTCTCTTTTTTGTGCCTCAGATGGGCTGATGCCAGCAAACTGCTCTGAACTGCAAAAGGAGATCAAAAATAAAGCATAAATCATTAAAGAAGGAAAATCCGCTGCTTTCTTATCCTTCTGGTTCCTAGGCTATTCCAAATGTCAGGGCACATCAGAAATTTAAAGTTCAAGGATGATGTATTAGTTTTGATTCAGTACTTAGGAAAACTGGCAGCTCTGAAGCAGGGAAAGCTGCACAAAATCTGCTTTGGCAGAAGCTTTATTCGGGAGGGGGAGAGCTGGAACAGCTATGGGAATCTGGCTTTCTCCCTTGCCATAGAGAAAAAGAGAAGTAAATAACCAGTGCTGACTAGCTTTGGCTTCAGATGTCCAGCAATTATTAAACGCATTTTCAGTAAATTAAGAGAGTAATGACCCATAGGACCATGCAAACCATTTATGGTGCTGAAATACTTGAGAGGAAAGCTTGATTTTTGTATTAACGTTTATGTATCATGATTAGAGCGTGTGTAAGAATAGAGACAGGGATTCAGAATGTGTACTTCCTGGAAACCATGTTTCTGACTTATGGAAACTCCAGTACTTATAAAAATGATAATTAAACATTACAGTCAATAAAAAGCAATTGATGAACAGATATTTTCTCCTCTGAAGGTAGCAAACAGAACACAGCCTATTAAAAGTCTTGCTGTTCCAAGTGTTCCCCAGTGCCAGCTTTCCCAGATCTGGGAAACTCCACTTCCCATCCCCAGCCCCACCCTCACAGCCTGAGCAGACACTGTGTTGATTAATCACTTTATGTCTCAAGAAACCCCAGTTAAAATGCTATAGTTAGAAGGTTTTGCACCTGAAACTTCATTTAGTCAGCCGTATTGACTTGAATATGGTTCTGATACAGGAAGGGGGCAGGGAAGTGCTGGGTAGAGAAGGGCATGGTCCTGGGCTAGGGCTGCACCCTGGGCCTGTGCCCATGGACCTAGGTGAGGACAGGAACTCCTGTTTTGGTGCCCAAATGTTGCATTTTCCAAGACCACCCTGGCCCACCACACTCCCATCCTGTGCCTATAAAAACCCCAAGACCCTAGTGGAAGAAGACACAAGGGGCTAGACCTCGAGAGGAACACACGGGTAGAACACAGCAGCAGATGCCGGCAGGCCATCAACCAGCGGAATGACGCAGAAGCCGAGGGGAATGTGGCCGGGGCGTTTGGAGGAGAGTCTGGCCGCTTAGTGGCCTGACTCCGGGGGAAACCACCTTCCCATTCCATCTCCCTCTGGCTTCCCATCCATCTGCTGAGAGCTACTTCCACTCAATAAAACCTTGCACTCATTCTCCAAGCACACGGGTGATCTGATTTTTCCCGTACACCAAGGCAAGAACCCTAGGATACAGAAATCCCTCTGTCCTTGCCATAAGGCAGAGGATCTAACTGAGCTGATTAACGCAAGATGCCTACAAACGGCAAAACTAAAAGAGCACACTGTAACACACGCCCACTGGGGCTTCAAAAGCGCTGGAAGCATTCACCCCTAGACACTGCTGTGGGGTGGAGCCCACGCTCCCCACGACCTGCCCGTCTGCCTGCTCCCCCTAGGGGTTCTGAGCAGCAGCGCACCAAAGAAGCGAGACACCCCGGTAGCGTGGGCTGCAAGGGGGATAAGGGAACTTTTCCAGTTTTAGTTCTATTTGAATTCAGTCTGATAGTCTACCCCTTTTCAGCTAGAGCAAAACAAAACATTCTGGGCAAAGCTGTTATCCCCTATGTGTTGCAAAATAATCGATTTTTTCAACATCTATGCCTAAAGATCCAGAGCAGGTAAATGCAGCAATTTTTTATTTGCTCAGTCTCTAGTTTTTTGGCTTATTCGTTGTCTTTATTTACTTTCTTCCAATGAAGACACGAGATCTGTAAGGTGAAATCATCAAAAACCTAGATAACTCTTTTTCAGCAAGTTGGGATTTTATGGTGATAGAAGACAGAGGCTGCCAGCCACTTCTCTGCCCGATGTACTCCGAATGATTCTTTCAGAACGCGAAGTGGGCCCCTTGTGGTAGGGCGAATGTGAGGTGAGTCATGCTTTGCTCCCTCAGGAACATTTTGGGATCTTTCCCTAAAACCTTGGTGACAGATGGAGAAATTTTTCTGAGGGACCAGAGGCACCGAGTTGATTTGGGAACAAGAACAAAATCAGTGTATGAGGGCACATCTACTGCAGCCTGTCCAGAAAGACAAACCAACAGGCACTTCAGGACAGCAGAGGACAAGAGCAGGAATTGAGGCCCCTCCTGTTATTTCAACTGCTGGAGTTTGTAGACCTTCCCTCTAGAATCATGCTGCTGATGTGATACAGTATCCACTTCCCAGTTTCTATGTCTCACTCAATTTGAATTGTGGAGAGGGAAATAATTTTTTGTACAAACTGGGGAGATGTCCATATCTAGACCACTCAGCTATGGCCAGGGAGCTAAGCCAACTTCCAGGAGGCTGTGAGGATTAAGTCAGACAGTATTATAAAAGGTGGAGAGGGCCAGGAGCCATGGCTCACGCCTGTTAATCCTTGCACTTCGGGAGGCAGAGGCAGGAGGATAACTTGAGCCTAGGAGTTTGAGACCAGCCTGGGCAACATGGCAAAGCCCAGTCTCTACAAAACATACAAAAATTAGCCAAGTGTGGTGGTACATGCCTGTAGTCCCAGCTACTTGGGAGGCTGACGTGGGAGAATCACTTGAGCCTGGGAGGTAGAGGTTGCAGTGAGGCAGGACTGCACCACTGCACTCCAGCCTGGGAGACAGAGAGAGACTGGATCTAAGTAAGTAAATAAGTAAGTAAGTATATAAATAAATAAATAAATAAATAAATAAATAAATAAATAAATAAATAAATAAATAAGCAAGCAAGCAAGCAAGCTGGAGAAACACCTCAGTGTGAGTCGACTATGCCAATCAGCACTTCTCAACTTTCCTGGGCGTAAAGATACTCTGGTATCTTGTTAAAAATGCAGGTTGTGATTCCAATAGACCTGGGATGGAGCTGGAGATCCCTCACTGATAACAAGCTTCCAGGTGATGTCAATGCTATTTATTCACAGCCCACACATTCTTTGAGTAGCAAGTCATTACACTCTGATTATAATTTGGTTCTATGTTCCCACCCAAATCTCATCTCGAATTATAATCCCCATGTGTGGAAGGAGGGACTTGTAATCTCCACGTACAAATGAAGGGAGGTGATTTTATCATGGGGGAAGTTTCCCTCATGCTGTTCTTGTGACGGTGAATGAGTTCTCACAAGATCTGATGGTTTTATAAGAGGCTCTTCCCCCTTCACTTTCTCTTCTCCCTCCTGTGCCATGTGAAGACGGTCCTTGCTTCCCCCTTTGTCTTCCTACATAATTGTAAGCTTCCTGAGGCCTCCCCAGGCATGTGGAACTGTGAGTCAATTAAACCTCTTTCCTTTATAAATTACCCAATCTCGGGTATTTCCTTATAGCCCTGTGGAAATGGACTAATACACACTCCTGTATGCTACAAGTTTGTGCCTTAATGACAGTAACGATAACAGCTTTTGTAGAACATTTAACATGAATTAGTTATTATTCGAAGTCCATTACAGGTTCACCTCATTTTAAGCTGTATGGCAACCATGGAAGCCGATACTCTAATCTCTGTTTTACCAGTGAAAAAACTGAGACAGAAATATTAAGTAACTTCTCCAAGGTTTGAGCATTTTATGCAAAAATCTCTCGCTGCTCTGACCAAATGATTGAAACAGCCTCTGTTGTTTTTCTCTAAACTCCAAGAAGTTGTGTAGTATCTGGATATAGACCACCTCTTAAGAGTTATGTCTGGCCAAATAACATCAAGACCTTTCCAGATGGGATCAGCTTAGTCATAGTTCTTCAGAATTCTCAGAATCATACTGCTTAAGTATGTCAAGCTCAGTAGTACATAGTAAAATCCAAAGGGTAAAATAAGGAGCTCTGTTCTAGATATTCTTCCCTGCTGCAACCTAACCATGGTTCCTTCTTATTCAGCCACAGCACTATGCCTCACCATAAAATACATACACTATAATATATTTTTGACAACTGGTCTAACTCCAAATTATTTTGTCAGCACCTTACAAATGTTACAGTGAGCAAAGGAACATAAAATACTCATGAAATGTTTCTACAGTGCTATACATGAGCCATATGAGGTAGTAGTTCCATCTTGTTAGGACCTAATTCTAGTAAATGAATTCCTCCTCTGCTCCTAAAACTGCCTCTCTTCAATACAATTTCCCACAGATGCCTCCTGGAGAAAATGCCAGCAACAACTTTCACATACTCCATTCTCTCAGGTGGATGTGTAATTTTATACAGTCCCTATCTACTGCAGGTTCGGGTTTCATTATTTTTTTAGGGTTGCTATTATTTATTCTTCCTGACAGTTTGCTTTGTTAGACTACATTGCTGAAGATCTCTGGAATTCAAATACAAATTAGCAGCACACATTTTATGCTACAGTAGTATAGTAGGTCATTTTATGGTGTATTGTTTTGTGGTGGTTCCACATGATGTTTGTTCTTCCATCTCATAATCTGTGGCTAACACAAACTGATTGTAAGTACAGAAGGAATTGCCATATTCTTTTCTAGAATGGCTGTACCATTTTATATTCTTACAAACAATGAATAAGGATCTACTTTCTTCACATTCTCACCAGGATTTGATGCTATTACATTAAAAAAAAAAAATTTAGCCATTCTGATAGGTGTGTTTTGATATCACATTGTAGTTTCAATTGCTGAACAGTTTTTCATGTATGTTTATATTTATATCAATGAACTCCTCAAAATGTCCCTTTAAGAAGAATTGAAGTCATAGCCAGGGCTTTCCAACTGGAAGTTAATTTGCATTGTCTTAAAGAAAGACATGATCAATAAATTATGTGCTTATTAAAGTATTGGTAAACTAGGATTTGAGGTTTTGGCCAGTCACTGTGGTTAACATGTACCTATGGAAAATTCTGAGTTCCAAAAATCATCTTGCGACCTATGTTTATTTACTATCTTTAAAAAAATCTTCTAATCATTCCTCAAAGAATTTCAGGCAGCAGGCAGTTTCATTTCTTTGCATATTAGGAATTGCCTATATAATATGTTTGCTTGCTTAGTTCTAAGTATTTTTTAAAGTTATTTATTTAATCATTCAATGACTATACTTTTTCTATGCTAAGACCCAGGATAAAAAGTCACGTAAGGCTCACAAAATTTCTGTTCAAAAAGAGTTTACAGTCAGAAAGGATTTTAAATAGACAAGGTAATCATTATATTTCTCAAACAGTATATATTTCTCAAATCAGTATATTTCTCAAACAGTATTTGTTTTTTCTGTGTTTCAAGTTTAATTTTAGGTTGTTATGTTAAATTTGTGACTAGCTGAAAAAATCAAATTTGGATGCTCATAGATTTCATGACACCCCTTTCTGACACCTTTCTAGTTTCCTTCTTTCCTCTCTACTTTTGCAGTGAGGCATGGAGAGGAGAAGAGAGGCCATAGGACTCCTCTCTTCCTTCCCCTTCCTACTTCTGGCCAGCTACCAGAGAGCAAGGAGCCAGAGGCTCATTGTTCCTAGGCTGTCCCCTTCAATCCTATCACAGAGGACTTAAAGTCTAGGCCTCTGAAAACTTAACAGAAATTAACAGAAGAAATGTCACTCCTGAAGTATAAATTTTTAAAAATCATAGAAATAACCAGTTCATTTTCTAAATTCAGCTGTCAGGAAAAGTACTTTTTCATCATAAAGAAATGTTGCTCACTAGATGGTACAATGTAAAGCAAGCTCCTCTAGAATGCATTTGGGTTTCTTTAAACCATTCAGTGAACTTTGTTGTGTGCACATACTCTTAAGTTCTGCATTCTCTTCAAGGTGCGGGAGATGTGAAGTCTTTCACACACTGTCCCTTGCTTCAAGGAGCTCACCCTTTAGTGGGAAACAGAAATACAAATTGAGAATTAAAATATATTGTCCAAAGGGTAGTTGTGGGGGAAGAGGATGTGGGAATGGTTACTGAGTACACAAAAATAGATGGAATGAATAAGATCTAGTATTCAATAGCACAGCAGAGAGACTATAGTCGATATAAATTTAATGTACATTTAAAACTAACTAAGAGTATAATTGGATTGTTTGTAATACAAAGGATAAATGCCTGAGGGGATGAATACCCCATTTACCCTGAAGTGATTATTACTGATGGTATGCCTGTATCAAAATATCTCATGTACCCGATAAATATATACACCTAATATATAACCACAGAAAATTAAAAAAATAATAATACAATTAAAATATCCAAAGTGCTTCTCACTTATGGGGACATAGAAAGAAGAAAATAGCTCTGTAGCTGGTGACAGAGTGATGAATTAGTGAAGAGAGACTTCCATCGTGCCAAATTTTAAGCTCTAAATATTTAGAATATGGATAAAACTTAACATACAGTTGCTTTTCTGATGCTCCCTTTCACAGGTATTTGGGGGTATTTTGGATTGTTGTTTGGCTTATATTTCAGTAAATTCCCTTCAATTTAATTCCATTTGTCTTTATCATACCCCATGAGAGACATTTAAGGGGCATGCTTACATATAGGCATTCCCCATTATCTCTAATTTTGACTCACATCTCTTAGCCAGTTCTACATTTAAAGCAAACATTTCCTTAAATTCATTGGCAACTTGACTTTGTTTTGTTTAGGTACATTGATTTCTGTAGTCCAAATGCATATCTACCTAATCAAAGAGCTTGGGTTAGAAAATATTGGCAAGGGTTATGCTTCATTGCATAGCATATTCCATCGTTGGCCTGTCTTCGTTCTATTCTTAGACTGGGAGGGGGAAATGTCCCAAAGCTTTTCTTGGTTTGTTTGTATCTTTCTTTATGGTGCATTATTTTAATGAGATAAAATCAAAAGCATAAGTATTTTTAACATCTCAATTTTTTTTCAGCAAAGCATGTAATAGAATTTTGGTGATAGTCTTAAATTACTATCTTCCTTCCAAAATACATTAATCCAACCATACAAAAATGCATTTGTAGGTTTTGTATTTGCAAATCAACATGCAGATTATGTGAAGGCATGCTTAGGTATTTAATGTTTATCCCTAGATTCTAATCCAAAATTACAAACACAAACAACTCATTCTAAAGGTATAATTTTAATTTTAAAAATAAAAATTAATTTAGATATGCAATCATTTTATTATCCACTCATTACTTCACTGATGTTCCTATCCATAAAAGGTTGCCTGAGAATAATATATATATAAACTTAGACATTCCAGTTTTTATTTTAAAAAAACGACATTTTTGTTTATGAGTGATTCCTTATTTTGGTTGTACTATTTTTAATGCTGCATTTTTATTACAATAGGAAAAGGGCATGCCTTGGGGATTTTTTGAGCAATATGTTTGTTATTACTTACCAAAAAAGTTTTATGCCTTTCTCTTTGGCTGTATTCTCCTTTCTGAGCATAAGTAAATTTATAAAAAAAATTACATGTTCAACTCTTTTGTATTTCCTTTAATGAAACAGTCTTTCCTATCTATGTGCTTCAATATTTATCTGAAGTCACATCCCATTATGTAAAAGAGGGATGTATTTGGCTTATTTTCACAGAATTGTTTGACACTTAAAGGATTAGAGAAAATTTGATTTATGATCTGTAATATGAACCCAAAGTACAGAAATGAACAATATTCCTAGATCTAAATTCAACTACTGATATAAGGATTCAGTTAATCTCCTTTGGTGATTGGAAATTTCTCCTCATCAAAAACAATCTAAAACTATTCTTAGTTGTGTGATTTATAGATTATGACATCAATATTTCAAAGGTAAATAATATGTGTTATCATTTAACAAATATGTATCAAATGCCCATTGTGTTCTATTTCTGTTATGTTTAAATCATTAGTTTCATGTTTTGCTTATTCAAAAAAAAAAAGAGTGGTATTTCTAACATAAAGAAACTAATGAAGACCCAAAGACTGAAAATTGCATTTTTCTTTTGGCGAGGAAAAACAAAAAGGAATGGATGTAATACAATGAATATTTTCTTTAAAATAAATAAAGATATGTCTGATGCCAAAAAACTGATAGCAAAGATTATATATCTTCTTAATTGATATGTTTATACATGATATGTATAATAATATTTGGGAATAATTCCAAGAGCAAATTATAAAATACTAGTAGATGGGGGCACTTAAATGATAGTGTTATTAGGTTTTTCCCTAAATATAAGCTCTCTTATCCTCTAAATCATGTTTGAGCATACAGTGGGGCTGGCAGTTTGCTTATTTGCCCTAGACAGTATGTTAATAAGATTCTGTCAAAGAGAGCTAAGAGAAAATCAATGTAAAATTAAGATGACAAGATGGTAAGTATGAATAGCCATAATCCTAATACTTAACCTCTATAACCTCAGATACTCTTCATAGCTTTCTGCAATTTTCAAGAAAGACAGCTAAAGAGTTTTTTATTTTGCTTCTTCTTGGTGATTATTTGTTTATACCATTCAGGAAAAAAGTATAATCTATTACTTTCTCTGAAAAATTATTAATTCTCTTTTTAGTAAACAATAATTCAGTACACTAGTGTGTATTGTTTACCTTGCATTAAGTTTAAACATTGCAAGGTGAAACATTAGGCTAAAATGAAACCCAGGCAGTCAGACTCCAGAGACAATGGTCCAAATCCCATTACATTCACTAGAAAGATGACTGACTGATTACTAGGAAACTGTCTCTTCTTTGAGGGATTCTCGGGAAAGAGAGAGAGACAAATAGAAAAGCAAATAATTACAGCAGCCTCATAAATTGTGGAATAGAGGTGGCAGAAGTCTCAAGGGGAAACAGAAAAAGAAGCATCTATGGTACTTGGGATGGTAACATCAGAACAAAGTCAGATGGATAAGTTTACTAAGTCAATATCATTGGAAGAATAAGCATAGCCAGAGCTAAAAAAAATAATAAAAAGAAAAAAAGAAAAGAAAAAGGAAATGGCATATTTAGGGAGAACATATTCTATCTGGAGTTGATGTGTTTGAGGGTCAAGATAGACAGAGGTTTATAGGAATAGACAGAGGTCCTCTGAACCACCTTAATAGGGCTGAACTTTGGCAATTGGAGCCATTGAAGAAGTTAAAGGACAGAATTAAATGTCCAGGCTTACATTTTAGGGAAAGATTTTTTGACAGCTGTGTATAGAGGATGGAGTGGATGGGTTGGACATCAAAGGGATGTTATTGCAGCAATCAAGAAAAACTAAGATAAGATGCCTAACAAAAGCAATGAAATGATAATGAATAGGGAAAGAGATTATGAAGGTAGAGTTAACTAAATTTATGATAGGGAAGGAAGTGACGACAAAAGAATCAATAGGATAAGATCCAGGCTTGGGTGAATAAATAGAGACTGGCATCAAGTAAAAATAGAAATGACAAGAGATGATACAAATTTGGGAGAGTCATCAATGATTCACATTGAGGACATGTTGAGTTGGAAGTGACTGAGGAATATCCTAGAGTACTTGAGAAGATGGATATTCAAGAGTGTGGCTTCAAGGAAATTTGGACAACCTAGTTTATACCAATAAGAAAATGTGGAAAGTCAATTTATAAAGACGAGGTCATTTGTACGCATGAAATGAAGCAGGTCTATATATAATAATGAGGTTCTTATGAGCTAAATTGTGTCCCCTCAAAATTCATAGGTTGAAGTCCTAACTCCCAGTACTTCAGAATGTGTTTATCTTTGTAGATAGGGCTTTTAAAGAGGTGATTAAGTTAAAATGAGGGCATGAGAGTGGGCGCTTATCCAATCTGACTGGTGTTCTTACAAGAAGAGGAAATTTGGACACACAGAGAGACACTAGAGAGGTGTGAGAGGAAAGACAATGTGAGGATACAGTGAGAGGGCAATCATCGGCAAGCCAAGGAGAGGCTTCAGGAGAAACCAAGCCTGCAGACACCTAATCTTGAATTAGTAGGCTCCAGAACTATGAGAAAATAAAATGTTATTTTGTTAGACAGGCCTAGCAAACAAATACAGACATTATTCTAGCCTAATACATCACCTCCATCATACTGTGTGCTTGCCAGAAGGATCAACTCTTGTTCCTGGAGAATGCTAAAGATGCATGTCAACATTCTTTCAGTTTCATCTTTCCTAGATCCTTTCTGTCTGCTCCATAATTTCTACAGAAAAAAAAAAAAAAAAAAATCAAAAAAAAAAAAAAACCACTAAAAATTAGCTTTCTTAGTTACATTCACATTCTAGATTTCTTCCTGAAGACTATACCAAAGATGCATTTACTGAACTTGCATGTCCATAAGTGGCTGAGTGGCTGAGGTTTTTATTTTTATTTTCTCTGAAGATGTGGTACTCCTACACCTGACTAACCCCATTGCTATTGCATAACTCCTCGGCAGAGGGTAACCTTATCTTCATATACAATTGCCTACATACCATCCACAGTCACATCTATGTCTTTACAATGAGCTGGAACACTGATTTCCACTTAGAAAAGTCACATAGCTGTTCAAGACATCAGTGAGAAGAATTTTAGAGGCATAATTTACCAGTATTGAAATAAATCTGTCCAAAATTAATTACTTTTTAACTTCTGTAGATTTAAACTTTCTGTCAGCTGATATCATTTAAACGTGAATATTATATATGTAAGCTTAAATAAAAAACCTTCTGGCCCGGTGCCGTGGCTCACCCCTGTAATCCCAGCACTTTGGGAGGCCGAGGTAGGTGGATTGTGAGGTCAGGAGATCGAGATTATCCTGGCTAACACGGTGAAACACCATCTTTACTAAAAATAAAATAAAATAAAATAAAAAAAATTAGCCAGGCATGGTGGCACATGCCTATAGTCCCAAGTACTTGGAAAACTGAGGCAGGAGAGAATCGCTTGAACCTGGGAGGTGGAGGTTGCAGTGAGCTGAGATTACACCACTGTACTCCAGCCTAGATGACAGAGCGAGTCTCAAAAAAAAAAAAAAAACAAAAACAAACCCTTCTTCAGTAGACCATATTTACAATAAGTTAGCCACTTTTGAAAAACATTCTATCCTTGTTTTATGATTTATAATTATACATTATTAGAAAAATCATTAATTTGTTCATTCTATAAATGCATACTTATTAATTACCTACTGTGTCTAGTAATGTGCTAGGTATTGCAGATATAGGCAAACCTGGACCCTTAAACCCTTACAGACAAGCTGGGGATAAAGGGCTTATTAAAGATTATAAGGACATACTTGGCCTGTTTTGCCTTAGTTCCATTTACTCTTGGCAACTTTAGTTCTGTTTACTCTTGACAAAACAAACAAACAAGAAGTCCCTATTTCTGGCATCTTTAACTTCAAACACATAATGCAGGAAAAGCAGCTGTTTGAAGGTAAAATTGCTATAGTTTAACATGCTAATGGTATGCTTGCGATTAGATTTGGAAAATCTATGTTATATTGTGGCTTTCACCACTAGATTCAAAATATCAGTATTGGGAAATGAATATCATGGTGTTATTGGCTAAATTTTGCCTCCCAATATTCATTTATTGTTTGAAGTGCTAACCTCCAGTATCTCAGAATGTGACTTTACCTGGAGATAAAAACTTTAAAGCGTTAATTAAGTTAAAATGAGCCCATTAGGATGGACCCTAACCAGTCTAACTGGTGTCCTTATAAGATGAGGAAATATGGACACACAGAAAGATACCAGGGACATACAAACACCAGGAGAGAGCCATGAGAAGAAACAAGAAGAAGACAGCCATCTTCAGGCCAAGCAGCAAAGCCTCCCAAGAAACCAACCCTGCCAGCACCTTAATCTTGGACTTCCAGGCTGCAGAACAGTGAGAAAATACGTTTTTGTTGTTCAAGTCACTCAGTCTATGGTATTGTGCTATGGTAGCCTGAGCTGACTAATGCAACTCCCATCTGAGGGGAAGGCAAGATCCATAAAATGAAAACCAATTTGGTAGCCCAGCCATTATGTAATTAATTTGGGCATTGCCATATGTAAGATATCCAGATAATTCAAACCAATACATGGAGTTTTTCTACTCCATTAAATACAAATGAGCCCAGCACACTTTCTTATAATTATGTCCTGCTGTTTAAACCGTAATAACTTGCAAAGAGTATAAAAATGTTTTTGCTAGATGGTTTTATCAGTACAAAAATCTGTAACATCTAATGTATCAGTTCCTATCACTGTGGCCCTTCATTTTAATACTTAATAAAGGTTTATTCAGCAATGTTCCCTTCAGTCTTCTCAATGAACCATGATCATTTCTGGCACATACGGAAAACAGAGCAAACTTTCTTGAATTAATAAAATTAAGTCTGTCAGATTTAAGCCAGTTGGGTATTAAATTTAAACTACACCAAATACTGGCTGAACATAGTTGCAGCTTGTGTGGATCAGATTTGGCATAAAACTCAGTTTGTGATGTAATGTAAATTGTCAAAATGATACTGCTTCAAATTCCATGTGGTTTATTTTTAAAATGATATATATCATACAGAAAAATAAAGCTTAATGTGAAAATAACTACTTAGAAGAACAATAGATTGAGGATGTAAGTTGAGCATTCACTAAGAACTGGCATATGGTTCTGCATAATAATCCAGGACTTCATTGTTTCCATTTGGATTGAACAGAAAATGAGACAAGGCCCAGTAAAATGCTACTTTCACTTTTCCTTTATGTGCAAATTAAATTTTTTTTTTACACTTTAGTAATAGACACCTTTTACTTTATTATGCATAAAATTTTAATTGCATTTTTAATGGAAATAAATCTGTTTGACACAATTGCCACAACTGTGACTATGTTAGAATAAACTCAATTAACTTACATTGTTAAAATGTATATGCCTGCTTGTGACAAATTCAATATGACTTTGAAATACCAATTCCATATTATAGCCACCATTTCAATGAATTAAGATTCCTGTCAAAGTACCCTTGGCCAAAAACAAAATTCCACAAGTTCCATAGGATAATTTTGAGATACATATAATAAAGGGACAACTGAATAAGATATTTGTGTCATAAACCTTCAAATGAAAAAGGTATAGAGAAAATTTAGATTAATATTTAACACTAATAGCTGCTTGTCTAATTACATCAGAAAGCTAGCTATTTACATTTTTGCCATTTTTAATTAAATGCAAAATTCCTGAGTTTTTCCACAGTTATTTTCCTACATTTTCTTTAAACATGGCAGCAGACAATAAAAAGCACTAATTCTAGGCATAATTAAAATAATAAAATAATAAAATAAAATAATAAAAATGTTTTTGTAGTCAAACATGTTAAGCTCTTTCAAATTATCATATTCATTCAACAAATGTTTCAGCATGCCTGTTATCTCTGGGTGCTGTGGTTCACAGGCATGGTCTCTACACACATGGAGCTTATAGTCTAATGAGAGATGTACATTCAATAACTAAACACATAGAATGAATAAAAATGTGGTTGTTCATTATGTGCCAGTGCACTGTGCAAAGTACTTAAATATATTCTCTCATTCAATCTTTATAAGACCATGAGGTTGTTTCTAGCCCCATTTTACTCAAGAAGAAATTGAAAAACAGAGAAGTTCATTAGCAGCCTGTGGTCACATAGCCTAGAAGTAGCAAAACTGGGATTTAAACCCAGGCATTCTGGCTCCAGACCTTATACCCTTAAATACTATAAACACCTCTCAAATCGTTGTAAATCCTGATGAATGATGTAAGAAAATATACCATTTACAAAAATATATGTACACAAAGCCAAATTTAAGTGGAAGCTGTCAACGGAAGCCTCTGAAAAGTACTGACGTCTACCCCAAGGTAGAAGGACAACTGAAGGTAGTGAGAAGACAGAGCTGGAGGTGGGGTGGTAGTGTTTCTAGCAGAATAAATAGCCTGTCCCAAGACCCTGATTTTTTAAAAAAGAAGAGGTTACCTGGTTGAGCATTTTTTTCCTAAACTTTGCATTACAAAAAGCCAAGTTGTATTTTATATTTTATATTTCATTCCAAAAAATTTTAATTTTTTATGCAGAATAAAAGCTGCATTTTTTGAAAAATAACAATAAAAAATGCTTGATGAACCAAAAGATTGCAAAATTGCTTTGCAGGGTACCAAGAGTGCTGATACAAAAAAAACAAAAAAACAACAACAAAAAGAAACCTCATGACAGAAAGTACCATTTTCAAATGTATTTCCACCAAAAAGTTATCTTAAACCAAATTTTTTCCCACCAAACTATATGTTTTCAATTTTGTCCTTGCAGTCAAGAAAAGCCTCCAGGAAGAGATCAGTGTAGGCATACATAAAGGCATAAACCCTCATGGCTTGTTCTCAGAACTGCAAAGAACTCAGATTTGGCCGAGGTGGATGGTGAGGTATGGGGAGGAGAAGCTTTCAGGGAGAAAGATAAGATTGGACAGGGAAGTAGGAATCAGATTGTGGGAGAAATTGTAAGCCATCACAACAGATTTACACTTTAGGCAATGAAAAACTGTCAAAATGGCTAGAGGAGATTTGCATTTTAGGAAGCTCTTTCTGAGAGCACTGGAAATTCTCTCAGCTACTAAAGAAAAAAAAAAAAAAAAAGACTGTTGAACATATTAGCATTAAAAAAATCTCTTAATTAATGCAACTGTAAATTCATTAATAATTTTCCAAATGGCAAAATAAAGTATGAGGCCAGAAAAGTAAAAATCACATGTTTTTAGTTTTCATATCAAGGGTACTTTATTAAATATAACTTTGAAAAGTGATCATAAGCTCTATATGGTGGCATCAATGAACCTGATGAACTAGCCTATGGAAAAGCACCCAGCACATGCCTGAAATATATGTTATTTCATTTCCTAAATTCTATTATCAACTGTGTCCTCAAACTAGTATTATTTCTGTTCTCTATTTGGAGACACCCAACACTACAAGAGGTCAAAGCAATAAATTCAGGGGGGAAACTAATTTATATTTGCAATTTGAAATTTATGGGCATTCATGGCACTGATTATTTGTGTGATTAGTGATAACAGGTCAAGAGTCATAAATTTAAAGCCATCTCTTAATCATTGTTTCTCTTTAGATTTATTGCCAATTTATCAAGACTCTGTTCTAGACCACAAAATAATTACTCAGTATTGTTTTGGGGAAAATATTCCAACCATGATCCTTTCTAAATTCTTACATCTAAAAAATTAACGTCAGGGATGGGTGTGGTGGCTCATGCCTGTGATCCCAGCACGTTGGGAGGCTGAGGCAAGGGGATTGAGGAGTTTAAGGCTGCAGTAAGCTATGATAGCACCATTGCACTCCAGCTTGGGTGACAGAGCATGACCTTGTCTCTAAGAAAATGATAATAATTAGTTAAATTAAGGACCCAACTGGAAGAAGTTAAAGTGGGAGATAAAATAAACACATGCCATATAAAAATACTTGTTTTTATATACGCCTAGCACGTAAAACAGGTACATGGAATATACAATAATATAAAATAAATATGTATTATAAAATATAAAAAAAACTTAAATATAAAATAAATATAAAAGCAGGTAAAGGCAATATAAAAACAAGTATTTAATGCCCCTCACTTTAACAACATCCCTAGGAGTTATTCCTGTTTATGTCCATGGCAAAACTGACCCTCAAAGACACTGTGTGACATGCTTCCTTCCACAAGCAAGCAGAGTAAAAGAATTTAGGCTTTGGAATCAGACTCACATGGGTTTCAATCCTGCTTTCTCTATCATACCATGTTTCCAGGGAGACAACCTTATTTTTTACTATTCTTCTTCTTCTTATTATTATTATTGAAACAGAGTCTCTCTCTATTGCCCAGGCTGGAGTGCAATGGCATGATCTCTGCTCACTGCAACCTCCGCCTCCTGGGTTCAAGCGATTCTCCTGTCTCAGCCTCCCAAGTAGCTGGGATTACAGGCGTGCACCACCACACCTGGCTAATGTTTTTGTATTTTTAGTAGAAATGGGATTTCACCATATTGGTCAGGCTGGTCTTAAACTCCTGAGCTCAGGTAACCCACCTGCCTTGGCTTCCCAAAGTGCTGAGATTACAGGTGTGAGCCACCACGCCTGGTAGAGAAGACCTTATCTTAGTCATCTTTTTAGTCATCTTTTTCTCTCCAGCATTTAACAGATTAAATGATTCAGAAGAGAAGTCTAATCAATATTGAAGGAAAAAAAGAGGGAAGAAAACTTCATAATGTAGCAACCCTGAAATCATTTTTAGAAAAAATTTCAGTACATAATCATTTATGAATTCCATACATAATTAGGAATTTATCCTGGAGAGAGATTTAAGGAGGAACTGTTGTTGATTAAAATGATCCAGAAAAAGAATGAAGTCAAATGAACAATTGAAAATCAACTTTATACTTCCCAAATTATTTTTTAAAAAATTTTTAATAAAGGAGAATGCTTACAAAAAATGGTATGACAGCAACTGCACATTGTCCCCTAATATCTGTTTTCCCTTTCTTCTACACTAGAAGTTTTCAGTTTTAGCTAACCATATGACTACGTGGAATAAAAATAACAATTCTCTGTTTCCCTTTCATCTAAGTGTAACCTCAGGACTAACTTCTGGCCAATAGAATGTAGAGGAAAGCAATGTGTTGAACTTCCAGGATACGCCCTTTAAAGGAAAGGCTATGACCCATCTTCTACTCTCTCCATCCTGCCTCCTGGAACGTGGATGTGATGAAGCACCATCTTGATCCACAAAATAAGGGAAACAGCACTTATGCTATAAAAATGCAAGAAGCAGAGAAGTAGCCTGTGTCCAGTTCTGGACATAAGCAGCCATGCCAGCCCTGGACCACTTTCCTTCATGCTATTAGATAAGGGAAAGAGCATGTATTAATAATTTGCATGAGCTAATGTTATTTGGGGTCTCTTATTACATGCCACTGAACTCAAATACTCAACAACACCCATGGAACCCATGATGGCAGGGTTCTAGCCCTCATGGGACTAGCCCATCCTCTCCTCACATCTCAGGATTTCCTTCCTTCTAATAAAACCGAAGCCAGGAAACCATTCACAGGGAATCAGAAATCAGCTTATGTCTTTAACTGGGCAAGATGGCTAGTGGAAGAAATTCTAAGTTCATGGAAACATTTCCCAAGCCAGAAGACAATTTTAGCCACATGGCTTTCTTCTTCTCAGTGTGATGAAAAGAAAATCTATCTATCATCTATCTATCTATCTATCTATCTATCTATCTATCTATCTATCTATCTATCATCTATCTATCTATCTATCTATCTATCTATCTATCTATCTATCATCTATAACAGCAAGTTTCTCTTATTTTGAAGAATGGAGTCAAAAAGTGTAAAAGCATACCTATGTCTGAATACTTCTCTCTGTGTGTATGTGTGTGTGTATGTGTATGTGTGTTTCTCTTTGTGTGTGTGTGTGTGTCTCTCTCTGTGTCCTCTCTCCTTTTTTATTTTAAATCTATAGAAGACTTAAGGCTTTGTAAACTAAGTTAGCTAATATAAAAACATATATTAAGCAAGGCAGAAAACTTTAAACAAGCCACCTGACAAATGACTAGAGGGTAGGATTTACATCCAGAGTCCCAGGTCATGGAGGATTATCCTTAGATATTTTTCAAATTTTACTGGCTTCTCCTCTAGGTCCCGTGTATATTAAACTTTATAGTAAAGATAAAACTCAGTTACATGCTGAAATTTCCGATTTTTGAGCATTTTTGCCTGCTATTTAAAAGAGTATCAATTCTTAAAAATTCAATAAAATAACCCTCAGTAATGTAAAATGAGTATGAATTCTTAAAAATCCAATAAAATAACCCTGAGTGATGTCTCTTTATTACAATATTGGAATAGCCTATGTACTGCAATCTACTGGCTATGTATCTTGAGCAAGTCACTTAAACTTGCTAAGTCTTGATTTTTGTGTTTTTGTTTTTTTGTTTTTTCATCAATGCTGTAGGGATAGTAACTATACTTGACTCATAGGATTGCGACATGAAACATTGATCAAGCACTTAGCAGATTGCCTGGCTCATTACAGGAGCAAAGTAAATATTAGCTGTTATTCACATTATGATTGTGATTGCTGATTGCAAAAGACATTTGCAGTTTCTGTACTCCAAAACTCGATCTGCTTCCTATGGGGGATGGTATTCCTTGACCATTATCTGTACACCATCTGCTCTAGTTTTTTAATACAAATTAGTTCATTTTAAGCAATCCATATATTTGCAAAGTGACTGAACAGTCAGGAAGTTAGTCTACATCTGTGAAATAGAGTAAACTAATGGTACAAATTAAATTTCTCAATTAGCTTTTTAAATTTTAGCTATTTGAAAATCACACAAACTTCACATGTGCCTTTTTGTCCAATAATAGCTAATACTTATATGATTACTATGTGATTTGGTCACTAACAAAGTATCTTTTGTTATTAAGACAACTTAATTATTACACCACTTACTTTGCTCAATTCTAAAAGACCACACAGAAAATACTTTAATTCCTCATGGCTTTCATAATAAAGATAGGGTAGACATATATAAACTGTGTGTGTATGTATACCAACTTGTAAAATAAAAATTACTAGTAAAACTGACATGAGAAGAAAAACAAGAATATTCATCCTTTTCCACTGATAGCTATGAACCCAAAAATAAGAAAAAGATTACAAAATTATAAAATTTCCTGGAGCTGCACTTTTTAAAGGACTGTATCTAACAGAAATGAGAAGATGGCATAAGGTGGAAATACAGGTTTGTGAAATAGACATTGTCATGCAACACATTTATTTTTTTATCAAGAAGATCCCAAATGTAATTCAAGGACTAAAAAATGCTTCCAACTAGCTGATAATGCTTTTTAAATCTTCATTTAGTTCCAATAAAGAAATGTATATTGTGTTGTATTTACTCTGCAGATGATCACCATCCATCTTACACCCTCTACCTCCCCTCCCATAACCTTTACACCCACTTCCCACCCCATCCAAAGCAAACCAAGAAAAGAATAAATTCCCTTAATTGAAAAAATAAAATAAGACATAATCTTACATCCTGATTGTTTATTTTAAAGCACTGAATTACAGCCATTTTGCTTAATTTATTTTCAAATCATTTGTATCTGAGTGTGACTAACACAGGGTACTTACAATATAAAAATACTTAAAATATCAGATTTTAATAATCCTTAGGTGGCTTTATGCAAAGCAGATGTTCTATTACGCTTTCCAGATGCTAGCTGTAAGCACAATTAATTAAAGACAGTGCTTACATATCATTTTAGGACATTTCAGTACATAGTTAAAACTATGCTAAAGAAAAGAGAGAATGAGCAAAAGCCAGCACTACTTAACTGCAAAGAGAATTGCCAAGAAAGAGTAAGTTCACATGTCATGCCAACAATAGACAGAACTAAAAAGCAACTGTAACCCAACTAACAAGCACTTGCTTGGTGCATTGTGTTGGCACTAAGAATGATAAAATACCAACTTTTTTTACAGCTTTGCACACTGCATGCCTTGGGTGAGGTTTCAACACAGTTATTAGTTATTCCAGAAATCTTCGGCCAATTTAAGATGCAAATTAACACATTAGGAATGCAATAACTTGATAAAACTCGGATCAAATGGTTTTTATCTAGTTTGCTAGAGAAGGCAATTTTTACATTTCAAACAATACTAGCTTTTCTATGTTCATCTTACTCTTTCAGGATATCACATATTCTATTTTATTAAGTGCTACCTTGCCTTTGTGTGCTCTACAAATTTTCTCTCTTCAGTATTTAAACTCTATGAGCACTGACTACTCAATACGTTCAAAGGCCTATACTGGGGGAGGCAGGAACAAACTAGCCAGAGTCCCCTACTCAGAGATAAAAGTCTTTATTCAGAGACTATCAAAGCCTAATCATCAAATTCAGTACCTAATTTACCAAGACTTCTGGTTATACGAATTGAATTTACCTTAGTTATCACAACCTCTATCACACTCAGTTTCCAGTAGCATTTTCTCAAGGTCAAGAACACAGGCAAGCTGTTGTTCATCCATAAATTTAAAAAAACACCTCTTTCAGATCAACCAAATGGATATATATAAATCATTCATTGTTTGCAAAGCATAGTGCTACCTCCTTACAAATAAAGCTAAGGTAATCAGAATTGGAAAATCAAATATGAAATAACTCATTAATCATCTACTCTCTAAATTTTGCCTTTTGAATTCTCTAGGAACATGCTATCCTTATTTTCTAAACTGTAAAAGAGGGAGAAACCCCTTCATTTTTACTCTAAACACAATGTGAAGAGATTACCATTTGTTTTTCTTTATGTGGTCACTTTCAGATATGTCTGTCTTTACAAAATTGAAAAACTTAACTTGGCTTATTTGGTTAACTTAACCCATATAAAACTGATTAATATTCTACATTAACTACAAAATTCCACATAGTTCAGCCTATAGAACCCAACTTTGTAACTTGAACATACTGTTTCATAACATCAGTAGTCTGAAAACTTTTTCATTTAAGTCAGTGGGATCTGATTATTTGTACTATTGATTTGGTGACTTTAAAATGATATTTTTGTTTTTTTAAAGCAAGATACAGAAAGATGGAAAATAAATGTACAAAGTAAAAAGGGGATACTTTTCCTCTACAGTGAAAGTAAACTCGTGTGATAAATTGGAGAAAACATCCTTTTCCTAAGCTCCAAGCTGATGTTCCTACAGATTTTTTTTAACAGCCTACTTTCAGAACAGTTTCCTTTTGTCCATCATGCAAGGGTTGGGAGGAGGGGATACAATAGGTAGAAAGTGTGTACTGATCTCTCACCTTTGGGGACTAAATTTTAACCAAGTCCATAGATCCATGCCCTCTTAATTCATTACTACCGAACAGTGGCTACATAAAATCACAAAAACTAGTCACTCGAAGTTAACCAAAACCTCACGACTACATGGGCACAAAACTGAATTCATCTTTTAAGTTCAGGAGACATCTTTATCTTTCTGGGGGCCCAAAGGTGCATCTGACTAAAAAGATCACATTACGACCACCCTGGCTGTACCTGCAGCTTGAAGATTAACAGATAAGTGAATGATTAGTCAGTCAGAAAAACAATAAAAATCCTCTTCAGAAAAAAATGAGGGAGAAAATGAGAATATTTTACCTCGCAAGCCTAATATTATTAAATTAGGTTTTCTTAATGGACTAGGTTTTGCTTGGAAGTGGTAGTGGCCGCTCAGCAGGGCCTGTTGACAGAGTCCTGCTGAGTTCAGCACCTTGCCCTTGAACAAAAATACTATCAAGTCATTCTATTAGCCCATGCCCTGGAGGGTGCTGTCCACCGTGTAAAACACTGTGCAAAAATTGATCATCATTATATAGTGCTCTGATCACAAAGAACTTCACTCGAGATTCTCGATAGCAATACGGTTGACATTTTTGTGGCAAGATCAATAGTTTGTAAGTGTCAAGTTGTCCTTTAGGATCAGCAAAATAAATTCTGAGGGTTGGTTCTAATTCGACTCTAAACCATATACTCTTAGCTAACCCATTAGAACTCAACACTACCAGGATTTCTCTAGTTCATTTGTTTATTTTACTTGCTTATTGTCTTTCTCTCCATCTCCTAAAAGGTAAATTCCAGGAAGGACCTAATTATGATCTGTCTCATCCACGGCTGGCTGTATCTCTAGGGCCTAAATAATCACAGACACTGAGGACAGCATGTAGTAAATATTGCTGAACTAATTAATTGGGTAATGAAAACTTTAGTATTAACACTAGTAATAACATCCGTCCACAGGAAAACAGTATAATCAGGATAATTTCTTCTTTATACTTATTATTTGTCCTTTCTCAATTCTGTTTTCTCCAACCTTACAAACTTTTTCCAACCTGGACAAATTATTTGTCAAGGGTTTGCAGCTGGGCTATGAGTAACAGGAAAACATTCATACAGCACTTTAAATTTCTGCCTTAAAGCATCATATGTAAATAAAATAGGACATGTATGAGGGGCAACATATGCCAACTTGTATTATTCAAGAAATCAAACATTTATTGGGTCTCTACAAGACATCAGGCACTTTCACACAAACTATTATGATTAATCCTCACTAGATCCTCCAGGTAGAGAATGCACTTCTAGGTTTACCAGTTAGGAACAGTGCTCATACTGGTTGAGCCTATTGAGCAGTTATGATTTGAATGTACTCTAATTCAGCATTTTGTCACAGCCTTGGTTTTTTAATAGTTACTTTTCCATCCCAGCAGACACTTCAGTGCTTTGTTATTTTTCTATCCATACAGGGAATGTGCCTTGGCAATGGGGAAGAACTCGCCTTCATGTAAAGATCTACTCATCAAAGGCAGCAAAACCTGTTATTTAAGAGCCCAGGCTCTGGTTGTAGGCTGTTCACAACTGGCTTTGTCATTCATGGGCAGAGTGACCTTGGGCTTAATACCTCTTTGCCTCAGTTGCCTCACCTATAAACAAAGATAATAAACAGTAAATGTCAACAATTGCTAATAACAAAGTAGACCACTGTAGTTGTGAGTAACACACTATACAACTTCTTCATTTCTTTAGCAGCTTTTAAAACATGTCACCATGCCTCCCATTTCTCTTCTTTTTTTAAAAAAAAAGTTGGAGTCAGGGGGTACTGGGCATATTGCATGAGGCTGAAGTTTGAGATATGGGTGGCCCCATCACCCAGGTAGTGAGCATAGTATCCAATAGGTGGTTTTTCAGCCCACGCTCCCCTCCTTCCCTTCCCTGCTCTAGTAGGCCCCGGTGTCTATTGTTCCCATCTTTATTTCCATGTGTACTCAATTTTTAGCTCCCAGTTACAAGTGAAAACGTGCTATGTTTGGTTTTCTGTCCCTGTGTTAATTAACTTAGGATAATTGCCTCCAATTGCATCCATGTTGCTACAAAAGACAAGATTTTGTTCTTTTTATGGCTATGTAGTATTCCATGGTGAATATGTACCATATTTTCTTTAATCCACTGTTGATAGGCACCTAGGCTGATTCCATATCTTTGCTATTGTATATAGCCAAGCCTTTCATTTCAAGTAAGAGCTCCATTTTTGAGGAACTCCCTTTCTTGGAAATGAAAATGGTTTGGAATTTAGTAACAAAATCTGCCTAGAACTAGAGTAAGATTTAGAATATCTCATATATATGTATGGAAAAGAGAAATAAAAAAGAAAAGATTATAATATGAATTTTTCAAAAAGATTGTCATGGCTTTAATCTTTCTTTTCTGTTCTATAAGTTTTTATAAGTTGTGGAGACAAACCTATCGGCATCAAAGTTAAAATGCTGAAAAGAGCTCGTCTCTTTTTCTGATAGCTCTGTCACTCTAGCCTTTATCATATGAGATTTTTAAAAAATAATACATTTGTTGAGATGTTTCACATGCCCTACAATTTACCCATTTAAAAACGTGCAATTCAATAATTTTTAATATATTCGCTCAGTTATGCAACCATCACCACAAACAATTTCAGAATATTTTTATTGCTCCCCCCAAAAAACCTCATACCCATTTTCCCTCAACTTCCCCATCCCTAGGCAACCAATAATTTACTTTCTGTCTCTATGAGACATTTTTAAATGACAGATTCAAAGGTTAAATTAATACATGAATTAAAAATTATATAATAGATTATATAAAAGTTTTGTAACTAAAACTTAAATCATTTCTTGAACACTCAGAAATAAAAATGTTAAAAATGTATAAGAAATAAATCTTATAATCAACACATACATATATATCCTCTACTGTGGTGCTGAGACTATATAGGAGAGTAAGGTGCTGTGTATTCAGAAAGAATTTGCGGTAACGGGACATGAATAAATAAGAAGCACAGATAAAGTGTCAGTAAAGAAGACCAAGACATGAATTCTATGGGCACTCAAAGGAGGAAGGGGTCCCTGATGATCGTGGTAGACAAGGAAAAGTAACGCAAATCAGACAGAAAGGGATGGGAAAGACTGAGATAAGAGAAGAGGATAGAAATTTTAATTTTCAATTACAGGTAAAACCTATGCTTTGTTTATAATGCAAAGATTCCAAAAGAAGTCACCCAAATCACTCTGTCATCAATTTACAATATATTTACATGAAAATTAAATGGATCCATCCTATAACTTTTCTTAAAACATTTTGGAAATACATTTTTAAATTAAATGATATCTGATCAGCTAGGTTTTTTTGTTCATCATAAAATGTCAAATTTTCCTATATGGATAGAGTTGCTATTTCTGAAATCAAAAGAATATAAAAATACAGAAAAAAAACAAAAAAGATAACATACTGCAAAGAGACACACAAGCTTTTTAGAGTGGGAATTATGTTATGACTATGAAATGTACACTGTTTTAGATATACTTCTATATAAATCCATCCCCTCTGCCAGATCCTGAACTTCATTGGAGTCTTGAAGGGGGTTCATTTAACAGAATCCATCTTCCCTGCCTGCATTCTTAACAACTGAAAGATAAGACAAGGAATAGGGTTGGGAGAAGCCAAAATATTACCTTTATTTCTGACAGAACTAGGCTGAAAAAAGTGTCTTACATCTGCAGTCAAATGTGATACCGAACTCTAGAATCAATCTCCAGATGGGTGGAAAGAGCTTCTGCTTAGAGGAGCAGCTGAGAAGCCACGCCCTCTGCATACACTTCACTCAGGAAGAAGAGGGCAGCGGAGCTAAGCATGCCCAGTTCTTTCTTCAAATGTATCAAGAAAATTAATCTACCTGCTCAGGGGCGATTAACTTGGTTGTCAAACTTGAGTGCTCAACAGAATCACCTGGAGGGCCTTGTTAAACCATAGGTTTGCATTTCTGACGAGTGCCCAGGTGATCTTGATGTTACTGGGCTGGATGGTGGGGTGGTGGCAAGAGCACGAATTTCGAAACAAGGCATAGCAAATGGTCAAGAGCATCACATTTACTAAGAGTGAGAAGGATCTATCCTCCACAACAACTTCCACAATGGCGCTTGCTTATCCTGGTGGCATTCATTTCCCTTCCTCCATTCATGATGGGCACAGGGCCTGGTGCACAGAGGCAATAAATTGTTTGCTGGATTGAACTGAACAAGAATGTTGCTTGACTTGTTCCAACTAAAATATGAAAACAATTTTTGAAAACAAATTTAAAAACGTCACTCTTGAACTTTCACCTATTTTTAAAACTAAACTTCATATGTGTTCATGTGAAGTTCTTGATTCTGATGTATCACTGATTCACCACTTCCTGGGGGCAGGCTGGATCTGAAGTAGGAATGACTTGAGGCTACAATGCAGCAAACATGCCTATTTCTGTACAATTTTCCCCTGAAAGTACCAGAAACTCTTCCCAAAAGGGCATTTCCATCCCACTGTTTCTCAGGGGGATTTGGTAGTTTGAGTAACTGGGAAATTAAAACCAAGCGTTTGACTTTTCTGATATGACTCTAAACATTGGAAGGTTTTCTTATCTTTCCTTATCTGGCCACTCCTTCTATTTATGCTCCCTTCCACTGCAGATAAATCCTTCATTCAACATTTCTAAATTATATTCACAGATACAGAGAAAATTTTTATTCTCTATTTTGCAGTGAGTCTTATAAAAAGCAATTTAGGGCACATTAAATGAAGGAAAATCCAGCTAATAAGACTTCACCAACTTCAGATCCTGAAAAATTTAAAGGAAACCAACACCTGTGAGGAAACAATTGTTATAATGGTAACATGAATCCAGAATCCAGAAATGATATAATTAACGCACTGGATTTTATGAAGTCAGAAAAGCTTACTGGCAGGAATTTGCAAGAAATATGGAAAGAGTCTGGAACCCTCGAATTCTATGAACTACTCTTTGACTGCCCTCCACTGGCTAGATTTCAGAGTGCTATTCAGACCATACAGCACTTGGTCTTAAGATTTTACGAGAAACATTCGCAGTGGGTTTTCAGAAAGCTTGTGTGATTCATTTTTTCCTATATTTCTGTACAACCAAAATCAATGCCTTTAATCTATCTTTAAGCTTTGCTGATACAAATCTTGATTTTCAATTTGTACTTGTCACTCTAAGAGATTTTCAATAATAATAATAAAATCATTGTACTCAGGAATGACCCCAAATGAGGAACCCAATATATTGCATCTTCCGTGAAAAAAGACTTCTGTTGTAATTTAGTAAAAGACGTGATTCTCTGAATGCAGGGGCTGTCACAAGGGCTGTAAAGTTGACTTTATGATTCCTTATTTGCCCGTCATTTTATCATTCTATACCTCAGTGTGTCTCTATTTATTGATAGCACCCAAACACAGACGTGTGGCATCTTTTTAACTGGAAATGTTGTTTTGTAAGGTTTCAAGGAATATCAGTGAGATAATGCCTTAAAAACTTGGAGGGCACTTGTGGAAGTTTAGTTAATATGGTTTTAGTTTTTAAATGTCTTAAGTGGAAAATTATAATCTTTACATCCTTAGCTTCTTAGCCTGTGAACTGATAGTACAGATGGGGACAGTTTAGATATAAAGAATATCTTATAAGCCAGGCCCCTGTGTCTCCTCTGTGCCCTTGTTACTGGGACTGAAATAGAATGACTGATGCTCCAGGGACACTGGTAGGGCAACCTATTCCTTCATCGTCTACCCGAAGGAAGTGACCTCCTGTCACACAATAGAAGGCTGAAAATATCTCCACTTTTCATCAAGAGAGGAGGTTTCTAGGACAAAGTTTCAGTCCTACCCATTATGGGAGAAATTGTTCCTGCAGAATAAAACCCTAAGATTGTGCAAAGGATAGAACTTGCACTAGAAACTTGAGGGTCTAAAATGTTATTCAACTTTATATTCTCCGAATCTAAATAAATCTGAGATTGAATACACATCACATTGAGTTATCACGACATTAAGTTTTAGTCGTTATTATTTTGTGGGTTCTCCTACCCTAGGTTCAGATAAAGATCCCAGTAATCTTGTGTGGAATAAAATACTTGTAATGGCCCCTCCAATTATCCATCCTCCCTGATTCCCTTGACGCTTAGCAACATCCAAGCCTACAGGTTCTGCCTTAACCCTGTCATATCATGGGGAGGGGAACCACAGGTACCCCCTGTTCCAAGAACCTGCAGCCTTTCTCCCGCCTAGTCCTGGAAAATCTCCCCTTTTATTCATCCCAAGCACCTCTTTCTCCTACCTCTCTGGATCACCCACGAAAATCTCCTCAATGAGTTCCAGCTTTCACTGCAGCCAAAGATGAGGTACTGTCTTTAGCATCAGCTGGAAGGCTTGCCAAAGACCTCCTTGGAGGCAGATAAGCACCAAGGCAGGAAAAATGCAAAAAATTAAATAAAACTTGCTTTCCATCTTTTCTGATTATTCCACATAAATTAAAACTCATATTGTTACATCAACAAATCATTCTGCTGTATTTTCAAAATCAGAGAAAATGAACAGAAATGAGAAAGATAGGAGGTTGAGAAACTGGAAGAAGATTTAAATAAGAGGCCCTCTTTCTCTGGGTATTTTTAATTCATTATTTAGCTTATTTATTTATTTTTGCTGCCACCTGCTGGTGTGCACCTATTCCTAGTGCACTGAGCCAGTGAGAGAGAAAATTCATGCTTTAATTCGCTGCAGCCTGCACAGATCTGTAAGGTTCAAAGATAAGCTACTTCAGAAAATCAATCTTAAAAGGTGACCAGTAAAATACTTATAATGCTTTTTTTGTTTGTTTGTTTGAGACGGAGTCTCGCTCAGTCGCCCAGGCTGGAGTGCAGTGGTGTGATCTCGGCTCACTGCAAGCTCCGCCTCCCGGGTTCACGCCATTCTCCCGCCTCAGCCTCCCGAGTAGCTGGCATTACAGGCGCCCGCCACCACGCCCGGCTAATTTTTCGTATTTTTAGTAGAGACGGGGTTTCACCGTGTTAGCCAGGATGGTCTCGATCCTGACCTCGTGATCCACCCGCCTCGGCCTCCCAAAGTGCTGGGATTACAGGCGTGAGCCACCGCGCCCGGCCAAAATGCTTTAAATACAAATAAAATTGTAATATAGTGGGGGAGAGGTCTTAGAGGAAAATGATGACGATTACAATACCAGAGGTCAGTAGGATGGAGCCAGAATGAAGCTAATATTTGGGAGGTTTTATAAATGCCTTGGGATGCAGTGCTTCTGTATTTGTAACAGGGTCTCCTTGGCTCCTATAGTTATTCATGCAGTGACAGAAGATAAAGTAATTAGAGTGTATCTGAACTACTAAATACATGTTCCACTGAAGGCTTCCCATCTCTTGCCCATTTTACTGTTTATCTAAAATGGCATTGTCTAGAGTTGATAGAATCTTATTTTTTGAAAAATGATGAGCAACAATATGTAGTCTAAAATCACTCCAAAATGCCATCAGGAAACAAATTAATAAATTCTACAATTCTAAATTAATTAGACTCCATGCTACCTACAATAGCCTTAATGTACAAGGATTGGCTTAATGTCATTCAGTGTATATTCTGGAATTAATATGCTGAGAGCTTTTCATCCAAAATTAAAACAAAAAAAACCCAAAAGATCCAGTGCAGAGGTATGTTGTATATGTTCTTGACCACATATAGAATCAAATCCTAGGCTATAAGGTTTCTCAGGGTCCTGGATTCAGCACGGACTAAAATATGTACTGACAGGATGGCATTATAGGCCAACATCATGTGAGCCTCATCAGTCACTCTTGAGAGATTTCAATTTCACAAAAAGAATCAGCCACTACTGAAGATATTGCTGCTTACAGTCCAGGCTTAAGCAACTGTCTAAACATCACAAATTAAGACATATCTCAGGTCGTGATGGAGTCATGGATATAGAGTTCATGATAAAGTCATTCAACATTGCTAATTGAGTGAACAAAATGTGGCATTTAGAGAATACACCCAATGGACTATTGATATTATTTGGCTTTGTATCCTCACCTAAATCTCATCTTGAATTGTAATCCCCAGGTGTTGAGGGAAGAGCCTGGTGGGAGGTGATTGGATCATGGAGGCAGTTTCCCCCAAGCTGTTCTCGTGATAGTGAGTGAGTTCTCACGAGATATGTTTGTTTTATAAGTGTGCGGCAAGTTCCTCGTTTGCTTGCTTCTCTCTCCTGCCGCCTCGGGAAGTCGTACCTGCTTTCCCTTCTGCCATGATTGTAAATTTTTTGAGGCCTCCCTAGCCACGCAGAACCGTGAGTCAATTAAATCTCTTTTCTTCATAAATTGCCCAGTCTCGGGTAGTAGTGTGAGAACGGACTAATACAACTGTGTATTAGCAAACTTTTATTCACAAATGTCTCCCAACTTGAACTAGTTTAGACAAAATGGAAATTTGATAGTTAATAGAATTCAACTGCAGTGTATAAAGCCAAGCCATAAGAAGCCTGGGGATCTGGGTGGGCCTTCGAAATAGCAAAATAAGGTCTTGGGTGTTTACAGTGTTCATGAGCTGTGCTTCTCAACTCATAACAGCTTTATCTATGGTCTATAAAGTTTTCCTTCACAAAGAGACATTCCCTCTACCAGCTTCTTAGCTTCCCATTTCCACCACTCCTGCCACTTACAATTCCTAGGGAAAAGCACTGATTACTTTGAGTCAAGGGTCCACACCTGGATCAACCAGGTGTGGTGAGAGGAAACGTGGAGTAACAGTTTAGAGCAGGAACACTGAATCCTAACTTCTCCAGGTATGTCAGTTTCTTTGTAAGTCGAGGAGGGATACAATAATGCCTAGCTCTGAAGTTTATTGTGGAAATTAAAGATATTACATGTAAAGTGCTTAAAACTATGTCAAATGTCTATTGATAGGTGAATGGATTTTAAAAATGTAGTATATACATGTAACAGGATATTTTTCAGCCTTAAAAAAGAAAAAAATCCTACCATTTGTAACAACATAGATGAAGCTGGAGGACATTACACAAACTGAAATAAGCCAGTTACAAATGGCAAATACTGCATGATTGCACTTACATGAGCTATCTAAAATAGTCAACTCATCAAATAGATACAAAGATGGTTGCCAGGGGCTGGGGGAAAGAGGAAATGGGGAACTGTTGCTCAATGCATATAAAGTTTCAGTTACACAAGCCAAATACGTTCTGGAGATCTGTCGTACAACATAGTGCCTATAGTTAACAGTATGGTACTGTGCACTTAAATATTTGTGGAAAAGGTAGATCCCATATTAAGTGTTCCTTCCAGTAAAAGGAAGCGAGGAAGGAAGAAAGGAAAGAAGGGAAGGGAAAGGATAAAAGAAAAAGAGACACAAGGAAACTTGGGGGTGATATATTTATTACCTTTATTGTGGTGATAGTATCACAAGTGTATTCATATGTCCAAACGCATCAAATTGTATACATTAAACATGTGCAATGTTTTCTGTATATTATTGATACCTCTGTAAAGTTGTTAACAAAAACTATGACTGACACAGAATAAGCACCTTTTAAGTGGTTGTTAGTATGCTAGAATGGCTGTTCTCAATCTTGGTCATATATTGGAATCATTTGGTCAACTTTAAAAAATACTTGCTGCCTTGGTCTCATCCCCAGATAATTGGTTTTGAGATGAGACCAAATGTAGACCCAGTAACAGATTTTTTAATATGCTTTTCAGAAAATTTGAATGTGCTTCCAGGATTGAGAACTACTACACTAAATCATAAGCTCTATGGATAGAGGGATTCTCTTTTGTCTACTCTTCAATTGTCAATGCCTTAAATCTATGCCTGGCACACAAAAGGTGCTCAGAAATATTTGTTGAATGAACTAATGATACAGCTATAGAAATGACTACATCTAGTTAAATGGGGGCAGCTGTGTGTGTGTGTGTGCGCGTGTGTGTACATGTGTACAGAGTGGCTGATAACATTTATCGGGCCATTGTAAGACTAACTAGAGCCCCCTATAATGTAGGTATTTGTAAATATTTACCATAAATCAAGCTAATAAATGACTAAATAAAATATTATTCTCCTCCCATAAAAAATAAATCTTAGAGTTTCAAATATAAATTTGAAATTTTTGGACCCCTTCAAATTCCTCTCTAGAACATGGCAGCCTGGGAAGAGCCATTTGCTGACTCCTGGCCCTGCCCATGGCTGCTTATTTTGCTTCCCAGTCCCGTCTTCGTCTCTCACTTCAGGGCTACACAAATGTCTATACCCAGTTCTCACGTCGAACTTCTTTCCACACATCCCACACATAGCCATCAGGCCAGGTATGCACACACTAGCAGCACACACCAGCAGTACTGGCAGACAAGGCAAAGAGAGAGGGGGTTGGGTCCATTTGGACAGGAAAATCTAGATGCTGTCTAACCTGATGGGTGTGCTAGGAAGAGTTGGGTGGGGCAATTGTGTGAGCTCCAGATGGATACATCTTCTTGGCCCGCTAAACTGCTAAGCATTATGAAATTGGCATGACTTGAAGAGGGCCAAAATGGGGCCCTCTAAAGCATGGAGCTCAGGGTAGGGTCCCCAGATTTAAAGTGGGCAGTATGTTGTGTGCTTATGTGTGTGTGTACATATGTGCATGTGCACACACTTGCACCATTAGGAAAAATAGTGGACCCATTATAGAATATAATACTCTATGTAACACAACTCTGTGTAGCTCCTAATGTAAGTTTTGTTCAAAACATTCAAGCATCTATCTCTTATATATATGCAAAGACATGCACATGTATGCTATATTGTCTTCTTCCTTCAACCTGTTGGTGATTCCCCTTTGCATTTAGAAAAAAATTGTTACAGGCAATGTGTATTCATCACAGCAGTTATTTTCTATAAAATCACCAGGAACACAATGAGTGAATACTGAGCCATTCTTCCTAAACAAAATAAAAGGTTATATTCCTGCAAGCCTCTAGTCACAGTATTTTCTTCAATTGATCAATATATAACATTATGTATGTGTTTTCTTTTTAAGACATCTTATTAATACATATTGTTGATTGACACTGAAATCACAATCAATAGCAATATACCTCCTGCCTGACCAAAGCTTATCTAACGCATGTATTTTCTCCATAAGGCATATCACAACTTTCTTTCACATAAGAACGTTATGCAAGACTTTGGCCACTACCCTTATGGCTCATTTTAAACATGAAATCACCAAGAAAAAGGACAAAAATGTTAAACAAAACAAAACAAACATGGCTTTAAATATACCTGAGAAGGGATCCTTGTGTACAGTATGGGAGCTGAAACAAAAAGGAAAAGCATTGCCTTGTTCGACATTAGCTGGGAACATGCACATCAGGAGACCCAAAGATATGTCACCATATGATAGTGAAAACAACATGAGTATTGATTTGGGGGCTACAGAGAAATTTTAGCTAGTAGGCAAATTTGCAACTACAGGATTCATGAATAATGAAGATCAACTGTATTTAATATAACAAAGTCTTAAAATCCTTACCCTGGAGTTCAAATTTCTCGGCTGCATTTTGTTTTTCCAGCCTTAATCTCAATCCTCACCAATTTTCCCCTCTTCACTCTCCACTCCCCTGCCTGGATGAAATGCCTTTTCTCTTGCACAGCCCTACAGTCATTCCTCTCCTGATTCTGTTTACTTAAGCCAACATTTACCAGAAACATGCAAGTCCTGGAAACTGCATGGGACAAAGAAAAAGGCTCTTTTCAATATCTGTATATATTGGGATATGACATTCCAAACCTTTTTATATTAATTTATATTAATTAATATTAATTACTTGAAATGAAAGCACTCTACTCTGATTAATTCAATGACAACCCAATACAACTAAAGAGGCATTCATGGGTAGAGACAGTAGAGTAAATGTTTTTATATGACAAAGTGGCTAGAGAGCATCAAATGCCATGACCAGGCCAAATTTGATGTGAATAAATTGACCATGGCTTTTCGAAAGTTCATGGTCAAATATTTCTCTTCTTCCCATGAGATAAGCTCAGAGTTGAGAATAACAATTTTAAATTGTTCATTTTCTCTATGAAATAAACTATGAGCTAAAGTTACATAGAAGTTGCATGATAAAATTTACTTTCAAGGATTGATTTCCAACTTTCTGAAAAAGTCTGATTTAAATGACATTATTGCCATCTGATGACTTGTTATACTTCACATAACTTCGCCCATACACATTTTATATATATATATACACACACACACACATACACATCCACATATATATGATATATATAAGTATGTTATATATTTGAGATATGTACATAAACGTGTGTGTATATGTTATATATGTACATATATAATATTTTAATGCTAGTTATAATTCTCCATGCTGTGAATCATTTTACAAGTTGAAGAAAACCAAAACTGGAAAAACTAAGGACCTGTAGTCCATATGTGTGTGTCTTTACAGTTTTTAAAAGAAACGCAAACAATGAATCTGGCTTTTTTTTTTTTTTTTCTTCAGCAAGCTATTTGGAATACAGAAACGCGTGCTTTCCTCATTGAGTCGTTATTATCCTTAGCTTCTATTTTGGTATCTGCTGCCAGGAAGTGGGTTTCTAATTACCTTTGTGACCAATAAAGAAAGTTTAGAACCAGATGTTAAGCTACAAATTAATTTCAGCACAAGAGCATATATAGAAAGATATTTCCAAGCATTTTACTCAGTTCATATTCAAATGAAATAATTCAAATTTGTCTTCAATAAATGTGCATTTCACATTTTGAGTGGTGAGGAAAATACAGAATTATGGGAGAGGCTTCAAGATGGCTGGCTGACTAGAAGAATTTCATGCCCACCTTCTCCACTTAGAAAAACCAAAATAATGTATAGACAGTTGCACTTTGAATACATTATCCCAGAGAGAATACTGGAATTCAATAGAGAAGTGACCAGAAACACCAAAATCAGGGAAGGAAAGGAGAGGGAGGCAGCCTTTCTGGCCAGGTTCAGATGAAAGCCAGGAAGACTTCCCAGTGTGGCTAAATGGTAAGTAAGAGACTTCTAGCAGCCCACATCCCTACCAAGGAATCATGTAATCTTGGCTACATGAGAGCTTTTCAGCCCTCCCAATCCCTGGAACTAACATAGGGAGCTGCCAGGAGACCACGGGATGGGACTACTCCAAGGAGAAAGCTCTCACCAGGTCTCATACACTTTCTGACACCTATGTATCTACAGCAACATGCCATTTTCAAGTCTAGCCTTTGACAGAGTACACGCTGTCCTGTGGTCCAATGGAACCGAGATTGAGGCATTACAGAAAGATTGTGACTGCTGGGACTGGCGAGCAGTCCCACAGCCAGAGCTAATAAGGAAAGGAGGCATGGGCTGCAGCTGCCAGTGCCAGGAAACAAGCACCACCAGGAAAAAGTCTGGGATCCGGGCAGGGTGTGAGCTGCCAACAGAACTTGGTTGCCAGCTGTATGGGCACTCTTGTGGCCAGGGCAGGGATACAAGCTACGTGCTGGTTACCACTACCGAGGCTAAGGGTAGGGTAAGCCCTGTCAGGACTGGGGCAAGAGAGGGACATGTATTTCCCAACCACCAGTTCAGGCTGTGGCCACCAAGAACAGCCCACCCTCTCCAGTGGCAGGACCTTAGCATGGCTGCTACCACACTTCACCTGAGTACTCTGCCTAGGGCCTGAGGATCACCTCACCCCTGTCCTGCCATGGCTGATGCCTGCTGTAATCATTGTGGTGGGGAGGGAGTGAGCACAAATCTACCCAGCCCAGTTTCACCTCCTCCTCTAAGATAGAGCACATAGCCTGGGATCCTGGGGATTTCCAACCAATCCACTACTTTGGGCACCAGAGCACTTCTCCTGGGGGCCTGAGATTTGGCTTAAACTGCCAACCACTATCACTTCAGCTGGCACCTACCTGAAAGCATCATCTGAAGGCCTGGAATCTGGCCCACTTAGCCCATTGCAGCCACTCCCAACATTAATGCATACCACTCAAGACCCAGAAAATTGTTCCACCACTACTGCCTTTGCCCATGCCACACCAGCTTCCTGGAAGCCCAATAACCTTCCCATATGCCCAGTCCACTGATGCCACTACCAGCATCCAAGCATGCCACCTGGAGGCCCAAGAAAAGGTCCACCAGTAACCAACACAGGTGCCAGCATACACCACTGTGGGACAAAAAAGACAGGCAAATTCAGCCCACTGCTGCCACTACTAGGGCTTGAAGACTGGCAATGGGGCATCCCAGTCCCCAGAACAACTTCACCACAGCCTCCACTAACAACAATCCCTCATCCACTGAGAAAATCACAGATACCACTAATGCTATTTGCACCACAAAAAATCATACAGCTACTACACTATTGCATGTACTCAGAATCAAAGCCAAAGTACCATACCCAATCAACATCATAGGTACATCATCAGAAAAAGTTTCTCCCCTACAAAAGTAAATTCAAAAATAGAAAAGCAATCATTACATCAGATGCACAGATATCAATTTAGGACATGGGAAACATAAAAAAAAAACAAGGAAATATGACACCTCCAAAGGAATACAGTAATTCTCCAGCAATAGATGTTAAAAAGGATTTGTTGAAATCCTACAAATTCAAAATGTTGATTTTAAAGAAGCTCAGTGAGATACAAGATAATTCTCAAAACAATACAAATAAAAAAAAATTAGGATATGAATGAGAAATTTACCAAAGAGCTTTTCTTTTTAGAAGAACCAAATAGAAATTCTGGAATTGAAGAATTTATTGAATACCTTATATTTGAAGACATCAACAGTAGACTAGATCAGGCAGAATAAAGAATCTCAGAACTTAAAAACATTTCTTGAAATAATCCAGTCAAACAAAAATAAAAGAATAAAGGATGAACAAAGCTTTCATGACATTTGGAACTACATAAAGCAATCAAATATTTGAATTATCACTATCTCCAAGGGTAAAGAGACAAATGACTAGAAAATCCTATTTAACAAAATAAAAGATGAAAAATTTCCAGATCTAACATGAGATTTAGGCATACAGTTATAGGAGCCTCAGTGATTCCCCAGGTAGATACAATGCAAAAAGGTCTTTTCTGCAGCATGTTAGAGTCATATTGTGTAAAGTCAAAGATTAAGAGTGAATCCGAAAAAACAAGAGGAAAGCATCTAGTCACCAATTAAGGAAACACCACAAGACTACAGCAAATTTTTCAGCAGAAACCTACAGGCCAGAAAAGAATGAGATAATATATTCAAAGTTCTGAAAGAAAAATCTGCCAGCCAAGAATACTACAGATAGCAAAATTATCCTTCATAAATGAAGGAGAAATAATCTTTCTCAGACAAGCAAATGCCAGGAGAATTTGTTGCCACTAGACCAGTCCTACAGAAAAATGCTCAAGGGTGTACTAAACCTAGAAGTGAAAGAATAGCATTTACCTTTATGAAAACACATGAAAGTAGGCTGGTTATGGTGGCTCATTCCTTTAACACCAGCACTTTGGGAAGCCAAGGCAGGAAGATTGCTTGAGGCAAGGAATTCAAGACTAGCCTGGACAACATAGTGAGACCTTGTCTCTACAAAATACACACATGCACATACACACACAGACACGAAAGTATAAAACTCACTGGTAAAGCAATTGCACTAAAGAGAAAGAGAAAGGACTCAAATTGTGCTATTACAGAAACCCACCAAACCACAGGGACAACCAATAAGAAAAAGGAAAGGAATTAAGAACACATAAAACAAGCAGAAAACAACAATATAACTGTAACAAAGCCTCATATATTAATAATAAACTGAATATTAGAGGTTTAATTTTCCACTTAAAAGATATAGAATGACTAAATGGATAAAAAAAAGACATGACTCAATTATATGCTGATTATAAGAAACCCACCCTGCCAGTAAAGACACACAGATTGAAAGTAAAAGGATGAAAAAAGATATTCCATGCATATGGAAACAGCAAGCAGGAATAGCTATATTTATATCATATAAAACAAACTTTAAGTTAAGAACAGTAACCAAAAACAGGACGAAGAGGGTCACTATATAATGATAAAGGGACCAATATAGCAAAAGATTATAACAATTCTACAAGTACATGCACCCAATACTGAAGCACTCAGACTTATAAAGCAAATATTAACAGCTCTAAAGAGATAAATTGACTTCAATACAATAATATTAGGACATTTTAACACCTGATTCTCAGCATTAAACAAATCATATAGAAAGAAAATCAACAAAGAAAATTTGGATTTAAACTGACCTTTAGGCCAAATGGACCTAACAGACATTTACAAAACGTTCTATCCAACAACTGGAGAATATATATTCTTTTCAACAGCACATTCAACATTCTCCAGGGTAGATCATATGTTAGGTCACAAATTTTTAAAGTCTCAAAAAATTTTTAAAAATCAAGATTATATCAAACATCTTCTCAGGCCCCAATGGAAATACAACTAGAAATCAATACCAAGAGGAAACATTTATTTCCATGTATATGGAAATAAAACACGTTCCTGAATAACTATTGGATCAACAAAAAAAATTAAAATTTAAAAATCTCTTGAGACAAATAAAAATGAAAATACAACATACCAAAACCTGTGGGATATAACAAAAGCAGTGCTAAGGAAGTTTATAGCAATAAATGCCTACAACAAGAAAGTAGAAAGATTACAAATTAAAAATCTAGTAATGAACCTCAAGGAGCTAGAAAAAAAGAACAAACCAAACCCCAAATTAGCATAAAAAAATAAAGTTCAGAACAGAAATAAATGAAATAAAGACAAAAAATTTCAATGAAATGAAAAGTTGTTTCTTTCAAAAGATAAACAGAATAGGTAAACCTCTAGCTAGATTAACCAAGAAGAAAGAAGACCCAAATAAACAAATGAAAAACAAAACATTACAACGGATACCACAGAAATACAAAACATTATTAGAGAATGCTTTGAACAACTATATGCTGACAAACTGGAAAACCTAGAGGAAATGGATACATTTTTGGAAACACACAACCTACCAAGATTGAATCAGGAAGAAATAGAAAGCCTGAACAGACCAATAACAAGTAGCAAGATTGAATCAGTAATAATAATTAAAAAATCTCTTGACAAAGGAAAAACCAGGTCTGAATGGATTCACAGATGAACTGTACCAAAAATATAGAGAACTAATAGTACTCCTTCTGAAACTATTCCAAAAAATCCAAAAGGAAAGAATTCTCCCTAACTCATTCTGCAAGGTCAGCATCACCCTGATACCAAAATCAGATAAGGGCACAACAAAAAAAGAAAACTACATGCCAATATCCCTGATGAACACCAATGCAAAAATCCTCAGCAAAATACTAGCAAACTGAATCCAAAAGCATATCAAACAGATAATGCATTATAATCAAGTGAGATGCAAAGATGGTTCAACATATACAAATCAATAAACATAATGTATCACATCAACAGAATATAGGACAAAAATTATATAATCATCTCAATAGATGCAGAAAAAGCATTTAATAAAATTCAGCATTCCTTCATGATAAAAACTCTGAAAAAACTACACATAGAAGGAACATACCTCAAAATAATAAAGGCCATATACAACAAACCCAGAGCTGACATCATACTGAATGGAGAAAATCTGAAGCCTTATCTCTAAGAACTGGAACTAGAGAATGCCCACTTTCACCACTCCTATTCAGTATAGTACTAGAAGTCCTAGGCAGAGCAATCAGAGAAGAGAAAGGAATAAAAGGCATCAAAATTGGAAAAAAGGAAGTCAAGCTGTCCCTCTTTGATGATGATGTAAGTTTATATTTAGAGAAACCTAAAGACTGTACCAAAAATGCTTAGATTTGATAAATGAATTCAGTGAGGTTGCAGGATAAGAAAATCAGTGTACAAAAAATCAGTGTTTCCATATACCAATAATGATCTAGCCAAGAAAGGACTCAAGAAGGCAATCTCATTTACAATAGCTACCAAAAACAGTCAATCTAACCAATGAGGTGAAAGATCTATACAAGGAAAACTACAAAACATTGATAAAAGAAATTGAAGATGACGCAAGCAAATGAAAAAACATCCCATGCTCGTGGATTGGAAGAATTAATATCATTAAAATGACTATATCACCCAAAGCAATGCACAGATTCAATGCAATCCCTATCAAAATTCCAAGGTTACACAGAATTAGAAAACACAATCCTAAAACTCATATGGAACCAAAGAAGAGTCTGAATAGCCAAAGCAATCTGAGCAAAAAGAACAAAGCTGGAGCCATCATATTACCTGATTTCTAAAAGTATTACAAGGCTATAGGAAACAAAACTTCATGGTATTGGTATAGCAATAGATACATAGACTACTGGAAGAGAATATAGAACCTAGAAATAAAGCTAGGTATTTACAACCAACTGATTCTGATGAAGCTGACAAAACTCACACTGGGGAAAGGACAATGTAAGGCCTGTCAATAAATGGTCTAGGAAAAATTGTATAGCCATATGCAGAAGAATGAAACTGGACCCCCACGTTGCACCATATACAAAAGTCAACTCAAAATGAATTAAAGACTTCAAACTGAGACCCAAAACTATACAAATACTAGAAAAAGACCTAGGGAAAACCTTCCTGGACATTGATCTATGCAACGAATTTATGGCTAAGATCTCAAACGCATAGGCAACAAAAACAAAAATAGATGGGACTGTATTAAACTAAAAAGCTTCTGCACAGGAAATGAAACAGTCAACAGAGTGAAGAGACTACCTATTGAATGGGAGAAAATATTTGCAAACTATTCATCTGACAGGGGACTCATATCCAGAATATACAAGGAACTCAAACAATTCAACAAGTAAAAAGAAATCCCATTAAAAATTAGGCAAATGATCTGAACAGACACGTCACACCAGTCATCATGGCTATTACTAAAGTAAAAAAATAACAGATGCTAGCAAGGTTGTAGAGAAATGGGAATGCTTATACACTGCTGGTATAAATGCAAATTAGTTCACTCATTATGAAAAGCAGTGTGTTGATTTCTCAAATAACTCAAAAAAGAATTACCATTTGACCCAGCAATCTCATTATTGGGTACATACCCAAAGGAATATAAATTGTTCTACCATAAGGACATGTGCATGTGTATGTTCATCGCAGCACTATTTACAATAGCAAAGACATGGAATCAACCTAAGTGCCCATCAGTGATAGACTGGATAAGGAAAATGTGGCACATATACACCATACAATACTATGCAGTCATAAAAAGGAGCGAGATAATGTCCTTTGCAGCAACATGGTTAGAGCTAGAGGCCATTATCCTAAGCAAAGTAATGCTGGAATGGAAAACCAAATACCACATGTTCTCATTTATACGTGGGAGCTAAACATAAAGTACACATCAACACAAAGAAGGGAATAACAGATACCAGGGCTTACTTGAGGGTGGAGGATGGGAGGAGGGAGAGGATCAAAAAACTACCTGTCAGGTACTACGTGTATTACTTGGGCGATGAAATAATCTGTATGCCAAACCCCTGTGACACAGAATTTACCTAAATAACAAACCAGTGTATGTACCCCTGCACCTAAAATAAAAGCTAAGAAAGAATATTCCAGCATTATTTTTTTTAAATGGGTAAAGGACATAAATACACATTTCTCAAAAGAAGACATACAAATACCTAACAAGTATATGAAAAAATACTCCACATCGCCAATCATTGGTAAAATGCAAATCAAAACCACAGTGAAGTATCATCTTACCCCAGTCAAATTGGCTATTATTAAACAGACAATTGGTAATAGATGGCAAGGATACAGAGAAAAGGTAACTGTTATACATTGCAATGGGAATGTAAACTAGTATGCCGTCTATGGAAAGCAGTATGGAGATTTCTCAAAAAAACTAAAACTAAAATTACCAATCAATCTAGCATTCCACTACTGGATACTCCTGGGTATCTACTCAAAAGAAAAGAAATCATTATATCAAAGAGATATTTGCATTTACATATTTGTTGCAGTACTATTCACAATAGTAAAAACAAAATATAAAAATATTAAATATAAATATATTAAAGATAAAAATATTAAATATAAAATCACTCTAAGAATATGAATGGCTAAAGAAAATGTGATACATATTTGTAAATATATATACCATTTAACCATAAAAAAGAATGAAATCATGCCTTTTGCAGCAACATAGATAAAACTGAAAGTCTTTATCTTAAGTGAAGTAAGCCAGGCACGAAAATGCAGATATCACATGTTCTCACTTATATGTGAGAGCTAAAATATTTGTTCACATAGAGGTAGGGCATGGAAAGATATATAATGAGACTGAGAAGGGTCTGAGGGTCTGAGTGGGAGCGGGGAGAGGAATAGAACTGGGTTAAAGGATACAAACATATAGTAAGATAGAAGGAAGAGATTCAATGTCTGATAGCAGAATAGGGTAACTATACTTACAAAATTTGTTGTGCTAGGGTGGTGGACACCCTAAAGACCCTGATTTGATCACCTAACAATATACACATGTAAACTTCATAAATTTGTACAACAAATAATTTGCACAAATAATTAAAAACACATCAGTCAGTCATACTCTGAAATGACATAGCAGACTCCTTATAGTCTAAAGGTCCTTGACTTTCCCCAGATACATATTTCATGGTTTATCTTTATATTCTTCTTAATTTAGTTTCTATCATTGGAGAACAATATAGGGAATCATATCATCGGAGAGTGTCTATCAACATGCTCTCACAATATCTAAGTCCCCTTTCCTGTTCAAACATAGCATAAGATTAAGGGCTCATAAAAAGTAGGATCTCTCTCTCTCTCTCTCTCTCTCTCTCTCTCTCTCTCTCTCTCTCTCAACAGGACCAAACATAAGAGATGCCAAGACAGAGGTTGAGGGATGTGGAAGAGGCTGAGATGCATCTCTGCTCTCATTCATGATTTAGCTTGGGATGCCTCACAAGTGTTTGAGAAATAAATGTATTCCTGAATTCTCATTAGGCCAATAGTCAAGTACTTTGGTTCAGTAGTTGGGCTCATTGTCCAGTGGAGTGGTCTAAAAGCAGTAAACTTGAATGCCTAACTTCAATGGCAAGAGAGTTCACTGAGAGGACAGAGAAGGAGATACATCCTAATAAGTATCTCAGTAGCTACTTTCTGATGACATTTATTCTCTGCATTCAGGTGTGCTTTTACTATCTTAAGTGTTTAAAGGAGAGAAGACAGCAGATCTAGAATTCTGTGCCATCCTGGGTAAAATGTAGGAATGGGGTGAATGCTGACAAAAGTACAACCAAGAAATTGAATATTAAAATTTTAAAAAAAAGAAAACAGAAGGCCTGACTCCTGAGTGGTAAAACCAAAAATTAATCTCTTAAAGTAAATAACAAGTAAATAATGAATTGGCAATTATGGTCAATGACAGAGAGAGAGAGAGAGAGAGAGAGAGAATACAAAAGAACACTGGGAATGAGAAAAGCATAATTATAAACATGAATGAGACATTTTACTCCCATTTACAATTGCTGCAAAGAGAATAAAATACCTAGGAATACAACTTACAAGGGATGTGAAGGACCTCTTCAAGGAGAACTGCAAACCACGGCTCAAGGAAAGAAGAGAGGACTCTCCAACAAATGGAAAAAAAAAAAAAAAAAAAAAAAAAGCCATGCTCATGGACAGGAAGAATCAATATCGTGAAAATGGCCATAGTGCCCAAAGTCATTTATGGATTCAATGTTATTCCCATCAAGCTACCATTGACTTTCTTCACAGAATTAGACAAAACTACTTTAAATTTCACATGGAACCAAACAAGAGCCCAAATAGCCAAGACAATCCTAAGCTGAAAGAACAAAGCTGGAGGCATCACACTACCTGACTTCAAACTATACTACAAGGCTACAATAACCAAAGCAGCATGGTGCTGGTACTAAAACAGAGATATAGACCAATGGAACAGAACAGAGGCCTCAGAAGTAATGCCACACATCTACAACCATCTGATCTTTGACAAAGGTGACAAAAGCAATGGGGAAAGGATTCCCTATTTAATAAATGGTGCTGGGAAAACCGGCTAGCTGTATGCAGAAAACAAACTGGACCCCTTCCTTATGCCTTATACAAAACAAATGCTCTTGAGCAGCTTCTTTATGCTGAGACCTATAGCATACACTGGGGATGGAGTTGGAAATATGACAGAACCTTTGCACTCATGGATGATAGGTTGAAGAAAGGGGAGTCAGATAAACCCAAAGATAATCATTAATTAATTTTAGCTAGTAGTTTGCCCATGCAGATGATAAAATAGAGTAACATAAGTGAGGGGGTCCTCATGGCTGCCTTAGGATTGGGCAGTGGATGCCTTTCTGAGGAGGTGACGTTTGTATTGAGACCAGCATAATAAGAGTGACACAAACTGTGCACCTGTGGAAAGAGTCTTCTGAGAAGAAAAGCAAAGACAAAATCCCAAAGCTTGCAACAGCTCTGGCATTTGAAAGGGGCTGTATTAGTTTGTTTTCATGCTGCTGATAAAGACATACCCAAGACTGTGAAGAAAAATAGGTTTAATGGACTCACAGTTCCATGTGGTTGGGGAAGTCTCACAATCATGATGGAAGGTGAAAGGCATATCTTACATGGCAATGGCAGGTTAGTAGGAGGAAGCAAAGCAGAGCCAGCCACAGGCCATCAGATCTTATGGGGCTCATTCATTACCATGAGGAACAGTGTCACGGAACAGAAAATAAAACACATGTTCTCTCACTCATAGGTGGGAACTGAACAAATGAGATCACTTGGACTCAGGAAGGGAACATCACACACACACGGGGGCCTATCATGGGGGAGAGAGGGAGAGGGAGGGGATTGCATTGGGAGTTATACCACAGTGTAAAATGACGAGTTAATTTTAACACACCAACAAAGGCCACAAGTATGCATATGTAAAACCTGCACGTTATGCATGCTGCCTAGCCACGAGTATAATATGTCAGCCAGTTTAAGAGACAATTGTGGAGAGCTGCCCACATGATTCAGAGCGATATAGAAGCCACCATTAAAAAATTCCCATAATGTGTCATGGTATTGTAGTACTTGCACCATCTTACAGGAGCTATGTTTTTACAGGGTGGTCAGGAGATGCGGATAATTTATTCTTTCTCCATATGGGATAGGTGCTAGTCAATTAGAGATGAAATGTTCTCTATTTTTCATAAGCAAATGCAATTTCTATTCTTTCTTCTCACCTGGTGACAAAACAATCAATAAAAGACAATTCAGTGTATCAGTCACTGGGTCCCTCCCACAACATGTGGGAATTATGGGAGTACAATTCAAGATGAGATTTGGGTGGGGACACAGAGTCAATTTTTAATCAAATTGCTAGTGGGGGGTCGCAAAAATATATATTTACCTAGGATCCTGCACACCCTGAGATCAAGCCCTTAATGTGATTTTTTGACCAATAAATGAAAACAGTCTCCACCTTACCCCCAATAGTCACATAATAAAGCATCATTCGTCTTTAACCTCTTCCCCAGTGCAACAGCAGAGTAGGCACACAGAAAGAAAAGGAGAGTGCAGGATGGATGACAGATTGGACCCCATATATACCCTGTAAGCCTTGGTCTACAGAAACATCTTGAAAGAAAGTGGCTGAGAAGTTGTGGAATCTGCTTAAGATGAGATTGTTACCTTAGCAGAGAAAAAGGCTCTTCAAAATGCTGGTAATTGCTGGAAAGTTAAATCACATAATTATACTTCAATTCTAGCATCTGCAGTCTCAGAGGAGGTTCCTTGAAATTGCAGATTCCTTTTCTATTCTACAAACTAAGCTCCTAATTTTATGAACAGCCAACATCATTTTCAATGATTGATCCAAATTAAATGTAGAATTTATTCTAAACCTATTAAGATAATTCACTTTTAGTCCCCATAAAAAATTAATAAAACAGATGTGTAGCTAGAGACACATGATAGCTAAAAACATATGTCTGACAGAATTAAGCTGTAAAGAACAACTAAAGGCAATTATGAAATATGCCATTAGTGTAATCCTTGCCCTAATTTATCTTTGTAGTTCTTACTTATACTTAGCATAGCTAAGGAAATGCTGAAGACTGTTGTGCTCAGTGGCTTATAAACATGAATATTTAAAAGAGTTTGATACCAATATTCCTCATAACTTATTATATCACTCTTTTAATGTGTAGAGTGCTGATGACTCAATAAAATGTCAATTATAATAGGTTTATGTATTTCAGGTCTAGAAAATACTTTCACAAATATTTTTCCACTGGGTCTACAAGAGCACTTACAAGAAATAATTCACAGAAGCCACTAAAGTATAAATAGTTTTCTTCTGTAGGAAAGTGTCAAAATTTTGATTAATTTACATGTAAAAACAACCCCATCCTAAAATACGATGATTTTATTCTTCAAATCTAGGACCAAGGAAAAAATGAGTCTAAGTAAAAGCAAACTATGAATGCCAAATATCTATACTTAACTACCTGTCTACATGTCTCCATTAAATAGTCAGCTCCTCTTATTTGTTATAATGTATTATATGCTCTATACATTGTCTAAGATATTTTTTAACTCCTTGATACATAACGCACTTTTTAATTCTCTTTTTCTATCAATCAGTATGTGCTAAGGAAACTAGCTAATGAATTTCTTTCACTCAGCCCACACCAACATGAACAAAGGCAAAGCCCTGAGTTGGGTGTGGTGGATAAGACTGTATCGTAGAGCTTACATCCTGCAAAAGAAAACAGATGTCAAACAAATATCTACAAATCCTGGAAGTTAGAATACACGCTTAGAAATCCCACTGCCATGGTCAAATTCTAGCACTCTATAAGCAATGAGCTCTGTCACAAAAAATGTGTGTAATAACGGTGCATCCTAGAGTTGTTGCGGGGATTAAGTGAGTTGGTACATGGTAAGATTCAGTATACATTCACTATTATATTAACAAGCATGATAAATATCATGAGAGGAGAAATAAAGGACACAATGTAATTTGAATATCAATTCATATAAAATATAGAAAATCAAATCTAATTTTTTGAAAACATTCTGTAGTCAAAATTAGATGTGTCTGTACTACTTTTTTTCACTGAAATCACTGCTCATATATCATTCATTCAGCAAGTATTGAGATTTTGCCATGTGACCAGCCTGTGCTGGGTAAGGGGATTGTGCAATGTAAGAACAGCCCCTGCATTCTTGGGGCTTATAGTCTATCTTAGGGATTAATCAAAAGTGAGTCACTGACTCATAGACCCCATCAGGCACTTGACTATAAGTGGTAAATCCAAGCAAAACTCAGAAATTTTGTGAGAATATAAGCTTCTGTTTTTCAGGATTATATATCCTAAAATTGACATGCCGCTTAGCACTGGCCAGGTTGCCTACTTGCTTACCTTGAAATGTAACCTTTTACCTTACTGCTCCCACTCGTTTACTACTTATGAGCTCACTATTAAATTTCTATAAGATTTTAAATCTTGAAAGCTAGGCATTATAGAAGCACCATTAAAAATTCATAATGTGTCATAATTATGTGGCTTACTTACTATCTTAAAGCGCTAACGTCATTTTAGGGTGGTCAAATGCATATAATTCTCTATGGAGTGGGTACAAACTCAGTGGGGCAAAAATGCTCTCTATTTTTCATAAGCGAATGCAATTTCTATTCTTTCTTCTCACCTGGTGACAAAACAATCAATAAAAGACAATTCAGTGTATCAGTCAACTTAGGGCCTGTTCAGTGAAAAATGTTAGAATTTAAACTATGGAAAAAAGATACAGGCAATGTAACATGATTACAACAGTCCTGGCTGGTCTTTGATACTGAAGACTGTTTCTTTCACTCAAGCTAATATTTCTTAAATACCCACATGATGGATTTCTGTTATTTCAGCCTGCCCAGTATCTTTTTGCCTACTTGGGAACATCATCCTCATTTTCTTTTAGGAAATGGAGATTGGCTGACCCCACCCTGCAATTTCAATGTAGTCATGCAAGCCATGCTAGTCAAATAAGCCTATCCCATCTATTTTTTTTTTTTTTTTTTTTGAGATGGAGTCTTGCTCTTGTCATGCAGGCTGGAGTACAGTGCCACAATCTTGGCTCACTGCAACCCCCGCCTCCTGGGTTCAAGCAATTCTCCTGCCTCAGCCTCCTGAGTAGCTGGGATTAAAAACATCCACCACTAAACCCGGCTAATTTGTGTCTTTTTAGTAGACACGGGGTTTTGCCACGTTGGCCAGGCTGGTCTCAAACTCCTGACCTCGTGATCCACCCACCTCGGCCTCCAAAAGAGATGGGATTACAGGCGTAAGTCACTGTGCCCGGCCGCCTATCACATCTTAATGGCAACAGTAATTGGTTCAGGGACATAAGGCAAAACAATTCCATGAGAGCCACCCTGGCACTTTTAGGGGAGCTATTGGCATACAAGTGCTTTCTTTTCCCTTGAGCTACCAGTGGTCGCATGTGTGCCTGAGGCTTCCAGCAGCCACCACTAACTTGGATCCTGCCTGATAGCAAAGCCAGAAGTGGAGCCTGGCTACAAAGAAAAGGAGAGGGGGAAAGAATGTCTGAGTGCTGATGATTTTATGGAGTGGGTACAAACTTGGTAGGGTAAAAATGCACTCTAGTTTACATAAGTAAATGCAATGTCTACATTACTATTGCTTTTCTTGGTGACAAAACAATTCATAAAAGACAATTCAGTGTATTAGTCAACTCAAGGCCTTTTCTTAATCCCTTCTTTGGGGGGTCGATTCAAAGGGGACATTTGCTGCTTGACCTCCCTCTGCTTGTGCCTTCTGAGAAATCCACCTCTCCATGGCGTCGCTGTTCTCTCTCTACACAGGTCTCTCTCGGTCCTCTTCATCTCTGCCATGTAGTCCCTCCAGATTCTCCGGTTTTCTCTTGACAACCCCTAAATCCTCCAGAAACCTCTCTATTTCTTACCCAGCATGCCAAACGACCATTCCCACACTACTGTTTGCACCCCCATGGTGTCACAGAGTGCCTCTCAGGGTTTAGATGAACATAATGTCATGGGTATCCTTTCTGCTAAAGCCTCTACACCCATAAATATGAGTTTTCTAATATGCATTCACTGCAGGACTTGCTCAGGGCCAGGAGGCAGCCACTATTTGGGGGATTTTACATGCATGTAGATTCTCTTGTCCGCTCTCTAACTGCCTCTTTCTTCCGAAGCCTGAGACAGGGTAAGTTATTTTTATATTGTGATCTCCTCTTCCCAGATTTCTTTCTTAACAAATATTGTCTTTTGAAACTAAAAAATCTTGTCTCTGTTGAGAGTTTTGAAAGCTTAGTTTGCTGTTTGAGATCGAATAATATCGATTAGTCCCCAAATGCTCCTAAGACAGTGAGTCTGGGCTCCCTCAACTCATGTCTAAAATCAAGGACAAGAAGAAAATTGCTAGTACAGAAACACAAAACCTGAGATTTGCCTTAAATTTATCCAGCAAAGGATGTGGGGAGCTACGAGTGGGGCATGGAGAAACAGATGAAAAGAGATTAGCTGTTTGCTGATAACTGTTGAATCTCCGAGATAGCCCAGGAATTCATTACATGATTCACTCCACTATTTTACTGTTTTCTCTGTCTTTTCATTGTTTGAACACATTCACATGGCAAAGTTCTTCTTAAAGGAAAAATCAGTTAATATCAAAATATTACCCAATTAAGCAATGATGTTCAGGAGTTAGGTAATAGAGAATTATTAAAGGAAATTAAGCTACAAAATAACTTGACCAGATGTGTAATTTTGAAAGAGTACTCTGACTATTGTATGATAGAGAGGATACCAGTGCATTGGCCCAGATAAATTAAGTCAAGAAATAGTAGTGATAGAGGGAAGGGGGCCAGTGAAGACAATGTCCCTTGAATAGGGAAAAATTCAGTGTTCCTTCCAGGTTTCTGATTGGGTGACTAGGAGAATTGGCAGGGCTGTTTATCAATAGGTGGAGGTCAGTAGTAGAATCAGAATTAGGGAGCGAGATATTTGGTTCAAGCCTTGACTTTGCTATGAAACTTTTGAGAGGCCTTTGGAGAGTCAGCTAATTCTGGGTCTAGTTTTTGTACATGTTGTGAGAATAATGTGAAATATCTTAAACTATAAAGCATTATTAAACATAATTATTGCTTTCAAAAAGTGTCTAATATGTAATATGACCACAGTAAATAACCCATAGTGAAACAAAGAATATTAAACAGTCTTGGCTTCTGACCCCTGTTATTTAAATTTTCTCAAATCAGTTTAGAAGGACAAATATTTAGGAGAAAAATCTGGTAAGTACTGATTTTCCTTTACATCAGCAAATTCAAGAGAAATAAAATATGTACAGATCAAAATCATAATAATACACTTGAAAATGAACATTTTCAGAGAAAATAATTCAAAATGTAATCACTAGAAACTCATTGACTTAGATTATCACAGAAAGTGTATAAATTCATTTTAGTAACGTGAGAAGTTCAAACAGCTAGGAAGAAACAAGATGAGTCTTGAAATGTGAATAGACACAGGGCCATTCATTTCAGCCTAATAACATAGACACTAAAAAGTCTTCACTCAATATATACAGTATTCAGGCAGATACCAGCAAATGGAATATAGTACTTGCCCATCTCCTTTAAAAGGAAAAGGTAGAAACCAAGAAAATAATTTTCAAGCTATGAAACATTTATTACATAGTATTGAAAAACAATTTTAACACCTACATTTTTTTTAACTTCTACTTCAGGCTTAGACCTTAAAATCATTCCATCTCCTTTTGATAATCCTTTTAGGTATCAGACCTCAAAACTTTTCTCAAGATAAGAGTCCTGTGATCCAACTTGCACCAGTTTTTTACAAAATCCCCATTTATCTTTCCTTTAAGTAATGGCTGCTTTTCATAAAGAAACATTGATAATTTATTCCTAGAAGTAAAAGCATTTTCCAGCACTGCAAAGAAGAAAGACTCATTTTGTTACACTCCAATGTGCTTACACTGATTTAAATTCCCAGCATTCTATTTAAGTCTGACCTCTGTCCGAAGCAGCCTTTATTTTTCTCATGTAAGGGGTTTCTGCAGGGGTCTGGAATGCCACCACTGAGAGAGCGTGTCAGCAGCTTTTCTAAGCAAAACACTGCCAGAAATACAGAAAATAAACATCTTTGAAAAATAGCTGAGTTGAAGTTCTTCCAGATTCAACTCCGAATAACTAAACTCTCCTAAAGCCTGTTAAATATTATAAAAATCAGGTCATTAACTGTACTTCAGCTTGCAGATTGCAACATGACTTACAACCACCGAGAACTCAAAGACAAGTTTTACAGCAGAGCTATTGGTCCTGAAAGAGGACAACCTCCTACTGCCTTTGAGAGTGAGGAACAGGGAAGAAGCTGAGAACTCAGCATGAAAGCGCTCTCAGGGGAACAGAATGTTGAATTTGGGTTGCCAGGAACTGATAAAGAGCTCAGCACCTAATTAAAGCCGCTTTGCAAACAGCTCCCAAAGCAGAATCAATGTCTCTATTTGGAATCCACGATGGGTCTCTGGGGAGTCATCCTAAGCCAAAGACTGAACAGAACGATAACTTGGCCTTTCGGAAAAATCTTCACCCTAAAAGATGGTAACCCAAAGAGTGATGAAAATCACAAGTTCTATATTTGAGTCTCAGGACAAGGTCACATTTGTCTTATCTGAGCAAGTATATCTTGTTCAACTATCAGACTCGGGATAAATAAAGCATTAAAAAAATGCTCAAGCCCCAGGGAGAACATAATCAGTTTTTTGCACAGTGAATAAGAGCAGTTCAGCAGTTCATACATGAAAACGTGCATCTTGGGCAATAATGATGCCCTGTCAATCCTGGCTTCTCTGAATGTTCTTCCAAGACTCTCAGTACCAACCAGAAGAATATTCAACGTCTCTCTGCAAGGTGTGGATTTGCAGACATTTATTAATATAAGGAATATCTTATTGTTTTACTGTCTTTAAGTCATATTCAGACTTCTAGCTCCAAGAATCCACGCAGCCCAAATGGCAGGGAATTAATTCTCCATCTATATTTACTCTCTCGCAGTTTTACTTGCCTCCTTTTGGCATCAGGGACCAGTTTCTTAGAATACAGTTTTTCCACAGACGTGGTGGGGTAGGGGTTTAGGATGAAACTGTTCTTCCTCATATCATCAGGCATTAATTAGATTCTGATAAGGAGTGTGCAACCTAGATCCCTCGCATGTGCAGTTCACTATGGGGTTTGTGCTCCTATGAGAATCTAATGCCACTGCTGATCTGAGAGGAGGCTGAGCTCAGGCATAATGCTCGCTCACCTGCCACTCACCTCCTGCTGTGCGACCCAGTTCTGAACAGGCCAGGGACTAGTACTAGTCTGTGGCGTGGAGGTCGGGGACCCCTGCTCTAAGTGGTACAAAAGTACTAAGTTTCCTCAGCAGAGCAAAGGATACAGGAGGGCCACACTGGTTACAGCTGAGATGCCCAGTGGTATCCTAAAAATCAGTTGATTCTGCTCATCTGGGCCACCCCAAATGAGCAGGTTACACAACTCCCTGCAGAGCTGGGAGGCTTCTCTGCTCAGGCTTCTCAGGTTCAGATGCTCTTCCAATGGCTTCTTCCAAGGTGTGCACACCAGCTCCCATACCGGTCCCTGTCTGGGGCTTCCTCTGCTCTCTGCTCTCCTCTCTCTCTCCAGAGACATTTAGTCATCTCTTTATAAGCTGAGGCTTCCAGAAAAGATTGAAAGAGATTGTGTTCCAGAAGTTCAGGGTTGGGCTCCCTAAGGGAATACAATGGCCCTCATTACCTTTCCCCAGCAGAGCTGAAGGGGAGGAAAAGCAAATGCAGCAAGAACAAAACACAAATCTCTCTCTCTCTCTCTCTTTCTGTCTCTCCCTCTCTCTCTCTCTCTCTCTCGCATATACACACTTCAGTTTTTAAAATATGTTAACATTAGTATTATTATTCCATTTAACAAATGAAAAAGCTGAGGTTCAAAAATGACAATGGTGTCATGGTGACACCATTTCCCAGTGACAATGGTGTGTGGCAGGTGAAGGAGCCATGGGGCCCAGGTCAGTCTAAATCTAAAGTCCATGTTTCTAAAACTGCTTCTCTCAGAAGCTAAAAATGGTCATTATTCCAGAGGATGACTTGTAGGAAGGAAATCATTATTTAATAAGGAAGGAATTAGGTGCTTAGCAGGGTACCATATTAACAGGCAGATGCTGACAATGGCAGGAAGATAAACTGGCTACAGAGCTGTTGTTCTTTGTCATCCTTCTTTTTCCAAAGTAAGATACAGAGCACTTGAAGCCCAGGGACAAAGCTAGGAACCAGAATTTCCTCTTTCTCCAAAGCAATATAGGCCCAGGGAGAAAGTTAGGGTCCAGAATTTCCATTTATTATGTGTTTGATTAATTATCTATTCCTGCGTAATAAATTACTCCAAAACTTAGTGGCTTAAAATAACAAATATGATAGTCCCACAGTTTCTGTGGGTCAAGAATCTGAGTGTGATTTGGTGAGGTACCTCTTGCTTCAACATCTCTCATGAAGTTGTGGTCAGGCTATCAGCTGGGCTGCCATCATCTCGGGACTCAACTGAGACTGCAGTTTCCTGGTTCACCCCCATGGTGGCTGCAGACTCAGCTCCTCATGGGTGTTGGACTGAGAGCCTCTGTTGCCTTATAGGTGTCTCTATTGTGCAGCTCACAACAAGGTATCTGTTTTTTGTTGTTTTTGTTTTTTTCAAATGAGTAAAAGAGAGGAAGAGAAAGGGAAGGAGAAAACAAGATGGAAGCCACAGTCTTCTTATAACTTACTCTTGGAAATATCCCATGATTTTTGCTGTGTGTTATTCTTTAGAAGCAATTTTCTAGACAACCCATATGCAAGGAGAGGGGATTACACAAGGTTTAGAATACCAGGAGGAAAGAATCATGGTGGCATCTTAGAGGTTGCCTACTACATGCATTTATGTTGTTGAGATTGATTACTGGGATGAGCAGTCAGACTACTTGAGTTCGCATCTTAGCCTTATTATTTGCTAGTTATGGGATCTTCAGCAAGTTACTATACTTTGGTCCTTAATTCCCTCATCTGTAAAATGAAACTATTAATATTAAATTACTTGTTCTCAAGGACTTAATGTGGATTAAATTACTAATAAATTATTTAAAAAACTAGAATAGTGCCAGGCATGTGGTAGGCATTCAATGAATATTAGCTAGCATTGTAGTAATAATTCTATCAGATATGAAATATCTTGTCTACCTTATAGTGTATATTCAAAAGAGAAGGCTTTTATATTTAGTGTATGAAAATAATGTGGCATAAATGAAGTGGTCACAAAGGCAGCCAAAGCTACAATCATTCTTGGAAACACTGGAAAACTTTTCTTATGTTGGCACTGAGCGTTTTTCTGGACACAGTAGCATTGTAGAAAACTAAGGTATAAGGAAGTGAAGTACTTCATTATATTATCACTTTCATATCTATTTCGTTTCCCAATTTCATCAATATCCTCCTGCCCAAATGAGAATATTCGCTGCCCACTGAGGAATTAATTATTGGCTTATTTGGCTAATGTTGCTCTGCCAATTGACTCTCTGGTGTCAAGCTTCCCTCAGCCTTCCCTTATTGTAGACCCCACCAGCTCTATACACAGACCCACCCAGAGACACACAGAGATACAGACTCAGACACACTTCCTGGATATAAATCTTAATTACACTTGAAAACGAACTGGAATTTCATAGAAATGCTTACCAATAAACATGTTCAAATAATGAGATTTTTACCTGAAACTCCTCCTATAGTTCTCAACTTGGTAAAGGGCATTTATCATTTCCATCTTCCCAGACGCTCAAACCAAAACTGGGAAGCCACCCGGTCTTCCCTCCTCCTCACTTTTCCCATCTGGTTCCTCTCTTTTTTCTATGTAGTCCCTTGGGTACTTCATTCTACCCTACGTGTAGCTGCCTTAATTTAAGCTCCCATCAATGTTCATCATTAGAGTGAGGCACTTAAACTAACTTTGGCCTTTAGGAATGAGCCTAGGTTTGAAATTAGGCTAAACAAAGGAACTGGGGCAATGTTTCCATCAGGAAGGAGACTGCACACAGTGATTCCCCATAGCAAGAGGAGTGCAAAAGCGCCCCTTGTCCCTTTACTCTCTCAACTCTCAATTGCTTATCAGAAACAAATATAAATAGCAAATCAACTCATGTGTACCCTTGCTCTGAAACTGAACCTTTCGTAAAAGCTGAAAGGCCTAGCAGGCAAGGCCCTTGCATGCTAGCAGTAAAAGAAAACACATCACAATTCTTACAATGCCCCAAGGCCAAAGTTGAATCCCTTTCGGAACAGAGGAATGCTTCTCACTTCACTCCAGCGACTCATCTCACTTTGTCACCTGGGCTCAGCAACGCCATGGGTAAATATTCCCATTAATCACAAAGGTCTTCATGAAAATCACGTGCAACTTTCATCTCTACGAGGTCAGATGTAGTCCCTGGAGCCAAGCTGGGCCAGAGACCATGAAGCCCTTTCCATCTCCCTTTTCTCTCTCTCTCTCTTGACTAGCCCAAAACTTCCTTCTTGAAGGGGACTTTCTCATTGCTTTGTGTGAAGAGGTTCCTGGTGGTGGGATGAAGAAAGGGTCATCTATTTACAATTTTACCATTTGCAGCTAAACTATGAATTCCAGTTCCAGTTCAGCTGGAATATCTTCTGGCAAAGAGATATCTTGAAATATACAACTATTAACCTGAGAAGGGTAGTATATCAAAATGCTCTTATCCATTTAACACTGAGAGTATCTGGGAAACAGCAAGGCCCTCACAGCCTGGGACTTGGATACATTTTACAGAAGTTTATAGAAGTAAACTCCTAATCAGGTAGCAGTGTTCAAAGAAATCATTGACAGATTTAGCTTCAGAATAAGAAATTCTAAGTTGCCAAGGAGTAACATGAGAACACTGGCTGTTTGATTCCAACTATTTCTGGATGAAGAGGACAGTATTTTCTCATTGGCTCACAGAAGGGAACCTCCAGATCAGTCCCTGCAGCTGGGCCAATTTCCACAACTCATACCCATTCTGATCTGAGTCAGGTTCCAGTGACCTCTCCCCTTCCCTAATTCCTGTTCTGCATTTGCCATGAGCGGATGATTTTGACTTTATCTCAAGCCATCAGATAGGACAGGATCTTTCTAAGACATTGACCACAGCAGATAAAGATAAAAATAAATAAATAAATAAATAAAATCACAACTCTCTATCATAGAACACTGAGAATCAAACATATTCTTTGAAGTCAGATAATCCAACCTTTTTGCAGTGATATAAATTTTGAACATCCTTAATAAAGCATCATTTATAACAGAGATCTCGTGTGTTTGTCTTTCCAGCATCCGTTTCTTTGGTATTTTGTTAGCTACTCCCTTATTTTATTTTGAAGAACTATCCCTCCCACAATTTTATTTCATGTTGTTCTGGTGAAGCCGATTCTACTTCAGACTTTTGTGAGAGGTGTGTTTTTTCACCAGTCTCAGAAGCGGCGGTTGAAAGTATCTCATCTCCAGGATGAAGTGATTGGCTCAGGGTGGACATGTGGCCCAAGCCAAACCAAATATAGCTAATCCTGGGACTATTGCTGGAATTTTTTAAGAAACAGCAACTCTCTTTTTTTCTGGGATTGCTAATCAGGCAGGATATAGTCCTGAAACTTCTGGAGGCCACAGTGCTTCCTCTTGGAGACAGCCTGCCTGAGAATGAGGCCAACAGAGAGAAGCAGAGGTTGTGGCTGGAACAACTAATGTTCCTGCAGACATTATTTGATTACCTGGATTTAGCCATGCTGGGATGTTTTAGTTAAATAAACCAGGATATTCCTCTTTGGGCCGAAGGCAACTTTTGATGAGTTTCTGTCCAATAAAGCGCAAAGCAACCAATTCACCTTCTACGACTTCCCTGGCAGGAAGTGATTAGCCCTCTCTTTAATCATTCCAGATGGACAGATCTTCATTTTCTACTAGGACTCTGGGTTTTGGGTTCTGAGGCTCAGTTCTACCTTGTATTGAGCAAAATCTGCTGTCTTTAACCTGTACTCACTACTAATGCTTTATTTATTTGTTAATGCAGTTCCTTGTTTAGTTAGGGAACAGCAAGTATAAGAGATTTGAGGTGGATTCGAATTTTTGTGTGTTGAAGAAACACAAAGCAAAAAGCCAAAAACTAACAGGTCTTGACCCTAGTGAGTAAGGGGCATAGAGACATAAGTGGGTGAAGGTCTGTAATAGGAAGATTGGAGTTCATTGTAAGAATAATGAAAAGTCATGGGAGTGTTGTTAACACACAAGAATAGTGTGATTTGAGCTACAATGTTTCAAAGATCACATATTATATCCATTGAAGCACTAGAGGAAGCCAAATCTCTCTGCTACTGACAGTCCTTCAGAAAGTTGAGGTCTCTGGTGTGCCCCATAATTTTCTTCTTTTCTAGCTTAAATATCTTTGGCTTCTTCAACCATGTTTCATATAAGTTTTGTAGATTCTACAACAACACAGTGTTCTCCTCCGGACTCATTGTAATTTGTCAATGTGCCCTCTAAAATACAATGCTCAGACTGAACACAGTAACTCCAGATATTGCCCAAGCAATGAATAATATGAAATCATTATTTTCTTTATTCTATCCCTCTACCCCTATTGGTACAGTCACATTTAAGGCAGCCATGTCATCCTGTTAACTCTTAATTAAATCAATCAATGTTGGCTGAGGGCATATTACTTTCAATTAAGTCAAGTTCTAATTAATTGTTATTTTGTGAGAGAAATATACAGAAATTTCTTTTCTGAATGGATTAAAGACTCCTTGAAGGTCTTTATATTACAAGCAACTAGGCACATAAATATTGATCTCATTCAACTTTTGTACGTGCAAAATGAGATAAGAAAAACTGGAGTTTAACTTGAACAAATGACCAGATTGATTCTGGAATTATAATCACACTATGGGATTAGTCAATTTGTAGCCACCAAAGAGAGAAGTCTTTAAGGAATACATATTTAAAGCCATTTGCAACCAGCTCTATTATTAAAATCAATTTTAAAGCATCATAAAAGGCTTTTGCTCCAGAATTAGAAACAGTTTTAACAAAAGCATTGAATTTTCATATTTGAAGAAACTTTGAAAATCACCTGATCCAAAGTTTTTATTTTATAGGTAAGAAAGCCAATAGCCACAGAGACAGAGAGATGTCCAAACTGACTTATCCAGGCAGTAATAGAACCAAAACCAGAACTTAGATCCCTTCTCTTCCATCCCAGCACTCTGCCTACCATAACACACGCCTCCTTTCTTCAGCTTTGACTGTACACTTGAATGTTTTCATTTCAGGGGTCATTCATGAATGAATTGTGGGAGAACAAGAGTGAATGTGGGGAAAGCAATCTTAAAGATTGTTGTAGTGATTCAGAGAAGTCCAGAGTTCTGAAACAGGGGAAGGGTAGAGGAGGTAGATAAAGCTGCACATATTCCACATATGGCTAGGAGTTCGAGAAAAAGAGAAAAAACAAGAATGAACATTGAGTTTCTGACATGAACAACAAGGTGGTTAGCAATGCTATTCACAGAAGAACTAGGTTAGAGTGGTGAAAAGCAAGAGATCAGTTTTGCCCACTGATTTTGTGCAATATTCCACACATTCAGTTGGAAATGTCCTTTAGGCAGTTGTAGACATATGCCTTGGGTTCAGGAAGAGCTGAGATGGTGCCACCACACTCCAGCCTGGGCAACAGAGAGAGACCCTGTCTCAAAAAAAAAAAAAAAAAAAAAAAAAAAAAAAAAAAAAAAGAAAAGAAAGGAAGGAAACAGATTCCACAGTGTTCAGTGACTTGCCACAAATTAAGTTAGCTGGGAAATGGTGGAACAAAAGTTCTAATCTGCCTTTCAGTTGCTCATTTAGTCTCAAACTCTCATCTACTGCCCCTGCCCTGCTCCCATCTCCTGCAAAGTCTATAATGGAGCATCTTTATTGTTGTAAACCAGGTGGCTCTTGTTCCCATTTGCGTTCTTGATCCAAATCAAAGATTCACTGGTACTGATAACACATTTTGAGGATTTAAACATGGATTTCCTCCCTCCCTCATACACTATGCTGCCATGGGCAATTCCTATTGGAATAAACAGGGTGCGTGACTGTGGACTCTACTCTTTCTTGAAACTTTTTCCTCTCTTGTTTGGAATGAAATGTCTTTGACCATCAAACACTAATCACTCTTCAGGTTACAGTGCTTATTGTAGAGGATTTCCAAGGAGAATCTCATAGATACATGATAGTAAGCCAAGTATTTACATTGCAAAGGTTAATTAGGCAGGATTAGAAATTAATGGCAAAACATAGATTGTTGGCCAAACATTATCAGCACTACCATCATAACTTCTATTTATTGTTTACTGTGTGCAAGATACTGTGCTAAGATTAAGCTATGTGTAAATTATTTAATCCTCCCAAGTTTTTTATGAGGCAAGTACAATTTTTTTGTTATTTGACAGATAAAGGAAATGAAGCTTAAAGGGGTTAAATCACTTTAAAAAGGCAACACAACTAGTAAGTATCAGAACTAGAATATAGGCCAGGTATGGTGGCTCATGCCTGTAATTCCACCACTCTGGGAGGCCAAGGTAAGAGGATCTCTTGAGCCCAGGAGCTCAAGACCAGCCTGGGCAACAAAGTAAGACCTCATGTTTTTAAAGTAAAACTTTAAAAATATCTGTCTATTCCCTTCAAAGCACGCTCTTAACTACTAAACTAAATCCTATGCATTCAACATTTTCTCCAAATGTAGTCTGGAAGTAGACTGTGTTCTTCTCAGATTATCGCTTAAACAGTTCAACACAAGGGCTTCCCCCTCATTTGTTTGACCATCAGCATATACTGACTGCTAAATGTGAATTGTCATTCACGTGTTCCTGGCAGTACAAATGTTGCACTAAGCAGTCCTAAAGAGACTTGATGCTGAGTAGAACAAAGAATACTAGTTTCCTGAACATTTTGTTTAAATTGTAAGCTAACTCTATAATGACCAGAGTCGTGTCTCACATCAGGAAGTTGAACCATAGATTGTTTTTAACGATGCAAAAATGTCAAGTGCTATCTCCTTCACTGAGGAATACAAAGGAAGAAAGAAAAGCTAGATAAAGTGGGGGGAAAATGATCTATACCATTTGACATAATTAGATGAGAGTTAGGTTGGTTTTAGCATATAATAATAAAATAAACCTACCAGAATAACTAGATTGGAAAAACCTATTGGATTTCAGTTTATATAAACTCTATATGGAAGAGAAATACCAAGGAAAGTGATGTTTTAATGTTAAGAAAAATAATGAGTGAAAATTTATAATTTTTTAAATTTTACTGTCTTAAACTTGCCTAGCTCTGTCATAATCTGAAATTTCAACCCTAAAGCTAAGTCACCATGTATTCTCTTTGGAGCAAGACAGCATATAAAGAAAACAAATAGAATCTCTTACATTTTACAAAGTTGAATGTCTCAAGTTTTCAACAAAGCATATAGAAATCCATGTTTGGGTTCGTTTTTGTCTTATACTATGACTAGCCACTAGATGGCGAAGTATGACATGAAATGGAGGCTGCAGACCAAGTTAAAAGTCTGACTTAAAGCAGAGGAAGCTTGAGTTAGTGAAAACCTTTAGTTGTACTACATGAATAAAGGGATGTAGTGTAGTATAGTCATTCTTAAGTTGCATGCCTTACTTTTAAAAAAACATTTGCTGATTCATTCAAATTCATGTCCAGAAGTCCTAAGACTAAGACTCAGTTGTCTACAAGGCTTTGTTTCCTAGCCCACTTCTTATTGCCTGTCACTTCCTGTCCCTGTCTGTCTTCCTTCCAAGAACCCAGTTCTAGCCCTACTGCTTCACAATATTTCTCAATGTCAAGCACTGGTGTTCTTGGGTTCTAATTATTATTATCTCTTGTCACTTTCTCCATCATTCTTCGCTTCCTTTCAGGATCCTTTACTACTATATCCTTGTGTAGTCACTGATGCATATTTGCCTGAACTGAGCCTTGTTGTGGTTGTTGCTCTTTTGGAGCAGAGAAATTTGCTGGCTGATATGATAAGGCCTTGTGTCCCCACCCAAATCTCATGTTGAATTGTCATCCCCATGTGTAAGGGAGGGACCTGTAATCCCCCCGTGTAAGGGAGGGAACTGCAATTCCCACATGTAAGGGAGGGACCTGTAATCCCCACATGTAAGGGAGGGAGGTGACTGGATCATGTGGGTGGTTACCTCCATGCTGTTCTCATGATCATGAGTGAGTTCTTACAAGATCTGATGGTTTCATAAGTGTTTGGAATTTCCTCCTTTGCTCTTCTTTTTCCTGCTGCCTTGTGAAGAAGGTGCCTGCTTCCCTTCCACTATGACTGTGATTTTCCTGAGGCCTCCCTAGCCATGCAGAACTGTGTGTTGATTAAAACTCTTTTCTTTATAAATTACCCAGTCTCAGGCAGTTCTTTATAGCAGTGTGAAAATGAACTAAATACACTGGCCTAATGAACTCCCTTCTCAGCAGAGCACCTAGTAGGATGCTCTATCTAAGCTCTAGCTTGAGCCAAAATGAGCCACAAGATATGAGAGGAATGTTTCTTTAAAAATGATTGTGATGGTTAATTTTATATGTCAGCTTGACTGTGTGAAGTGATACCCAGAAAGCTGGTATGCATTATTTCTGAGCATATCTATGAGGGTATTTCCAGAAGAGATTGGCATTTGAATTGGTAAAATGAGTGAAGAAGATCCACCCTCACCAATGTAGACAGACACCATCCAATCCATTGAGGGCCCAAATAGAACCAAAAGGCAGAGGAGGTGCGAATTTGCTCCCTCTTCTTGAACTTGGGCAGTCATCTTCTTCTGCCCTCATATATCATACCTCCTGGTTCTTGGGCCTTCAGACTCCAGGGCTTATGCTAGCAGCCCCTGGTTCTCAGGTCTTCAGCTATGAACTGAAACCATGGGCTCGTTTGGTTCTCAAGTCTTTGAATAATTACGTGACCAGGCTTTGCAGTTCTCCAGCTTACAGACAGCATATAATAGAATTAATTGGCCTCCACAATCCTGTGAGCCAATTTCCATAATGACTCTTCTTATATATCTGTATATATCCTATTGTTCTATTTCTCTGGAGAACCCTGACTACTACAGCAGGCCACACATGTGTTATAAGAAGGCCAATGAAGGAGAAGAAAGAGATGTAACTCGGACTAATTTCTCATCAATAACTGCTCAAAGTAGAACCAGACACTCCTAACACCTGATTTGGCACTCTACTTGTCAATAATATCTTTCCTTGATCATTAAATGAAAGAACAGAGTAGCAGTTTACAGAGAAAACCCTGCCAAATGAACTTCATAATCTTTCCCAAGTGCTATCAGTGAAACCAGTAACAGAAAAAATAAAATAAAATCTGCTAGCCTCTCCGCTGTTCTGGAATTGAAAATTTCTATAACATTTTGCACTCTGAAATTGAATTATGTTACTGGAATCTCTTGTTAGAGATTAGCAAAATGAAGATCAGACTGAAATTTCCCAAAGTAAATGGCCTTTGTGAGACACTGCCCTACAATGTATACCATGAGTCCTTTTATATGCAGATTCTTATAAAATGTTGAAATAGTCAAGCAGTATTCTCCATGAACTCTTCCCTAACCAAGTATATTTAACTTAAACCAACCACATTTCCTTTGTGCCTAGCACATAATAGATGCTCAGTAGTTATGTAAGGGAGGAAGAAAGAAAGGAGGGAAGAAAGAAAAGGAAGAAGGAGAGAAATGAGAGAGGAAGTCTCTATTAAGAAGACAAAAATAAGAAGACTTTTTATAAGATAAAAAGTCTCTTGTAAAATCACCAAGAAGATACTTTATTCAGTTAAGATGAAGAATTGTCAGCTTTCTTCTCAGCATAACCTGCTTTAGTCTTATTATAAAAATTTTATTAAAATATTCCCTAACAATCCCTTCTCTAGACTAAACAATTCCAGTTCCTCGGACATTCCCCCAGAACTTTCAAAATTATTTTTCATTCTTATACCAATTTTGATTTCTTTTTTAAAAGTCAAAATTATTTGAGATTATATTCAATTGTTTTTCATGATCCTTTTCAATGTTTTGGGTTTTTTTAACAAGGAGAGATTTATATGGTTAAAAGAAAACCAAATGATTACTTTTCATTTTTAAAGGAGAAAGCATATTTTTGAAGTCCATGGAAAACGAATATGTTTAAAGATAGAATACCTAAACAACTACTCTTCTACATACAACCCAACTTTTACCAGAGATTTGCTTTTTTAAAAAGATTAACAAGTGTATCCAAACCTTTCTGCTTGCTGACACACACATACATACACACACACATTTCCAATTGTATGACAAAATAGTCATGGTGTATTAATACCTAATAAAATAACCTTTTAAAATATTTTACCCTGAATTAACAAAATATGTTTTAAAATCTGTTATAATGTATATAATCTCAGAAGAAAACCTGTTGGCAAATATTGTTTGGAGCAGACAGTTAAACTTTCCAGGCTAAGCATTTTCCTATTTCTATATTCAGCAGTACTTCTCAAAAGTGCTGATTCCTAGAATAGAATATCTGTGGGTGAGGTCCAGAAAACTGGCAGAGTCCCTAAATAATTCTTATGAATATTTCACTTTCAAGGGATACTCATATAAAACTTTGACCTTTTAACTTGGTGGAGCAGTTCTTTTTTTCCCGCCTCACAAGTCCATAACTTTTTTGGTAAGTTAGTATTTAAACAGTGATAGTAAAAATGTGAGAGTTATAGTTCCTATCCAAATATCAAACATCCTGGATCTGTGTAGCAACCTAATTATTATGGAGAAATAATTGTGTTGCTAGGAATCTATAAGGTGCTTTGATCTTCAAGAGATTGCTTTTGCATGTTGATTTAAGATAATGTCTTAGTCTGTTTTGTGCTCCTATAACAGTATTCCTGGGACTGGATCACTTATAATGAACAGAATTTATTGGCTCAAAGCTGTGGAGGCTGGGAAGTCCAACATCAAGCTACTGGCATCTGAAGAGGGCCTTCTTGCTGTGTCATCGTGTGGCAGAAAGTTAGAAGTGGAGAGAGAGAAAAAGAGAGGCAGAGGAAAAGGCAAAGAGAGAGGGAGGGAAAACAAGAGGGGGCCAAGCTTACCCTTTTATAATGTCACCAATCCCACCCATGAGGGTAGAGAACTTATGACCTAATCACTTCCTAAATGTCCCACCTCCTAATACAGTTACAATGGCAACTAAACTTCAACATGAGTTTGGGAGGAGACATATATTAAAATCATAGCAGGTAAACCCACAATCTTTTTTATAATTCATTTACTTGGCCAAGTACCAAGTTTGCATCTCATGTTGCAGTAAGTGATTTCTTCTTTGTAATGAGCTCTAATGTAAGGCATTGTCTTTTGAATAAGGCAATGGAAATATTTATTTTCAGTTGGCCACCAGGTCAGCTGCCAGGTACTTTAAAAGAAGGGAAAATAATGCTTAGCTCTAATTACTAAGAGATGATGGTTTGTGTCTAAGAAAGGGAATCCCAAGAAGTTGGACTACGATCCTGGTATCCTTATTCTTCCAGTTTTCACCACTTAAGTCACTTCAAACTTACTTACTTTCAAGGTGACTTATTGCAACTATGAGATAGCTTAAAATTTACATGACTGCAATCATGATAATTTAGAATCTGTCAATGTCTATGCTAGGATCTGTCAACAAAGGCATTCTCTAAAATAAATTTGCTTCACCATTTTATTTTTGCTTTACCATGTTTTAACATATTTTCTCATGAAATGAATAATTTTGAAAGCTCTATGGTTGTGACTTACTAGATGTTCTTTTATGATATTTTTCTTTGATTTTACTGATTTTTATTTTATATCTTATAAGAAGTTATTGATATTTGGTTTTGGTATAGGTATACACTTTGTCAAGAATTTTCAGGTTCATTTAGTTCTCATAACTACTCAAAATATGGAAAAGTATATTTTCTATATTTTAATTTAAACAAAACTTTATAAATGTTATAATTATCAACATGAATTTTATCATTAAATAGTAACAAAGACGTTTTGAAAATTAACTTTAGTATAAAACCAAATTTACATGGAAAATATGTTTTATGTAGTGTTAATGCAGGATTATAGAAAAACCTATTAATGAAAAATCTCTCTAAGTTGCATGAATCATATTTCTTTTTATTCAGTGTACTGTAAGGACAAACTCTTTCAGTATTCTCAGGTTTACAATATTACCTCTGTCATTAACTTACCACATTGAAGAAATCTGATTATGAATGGGATATGTGTTTCAGTGCACCCAACGTTGTCCCATTTTATACCTGTAGCTCCAGCACTCTAAAAATATTAATATTGGACAATAAGTTACATGATCATTCCAATTATGAGTTCCTGGGCCACAATTTGACCAAATATAACATGAAAGAATTTTACTATATGACTTTATTATAACTTCCAGCCCTAAGAGTCATTGAAAGATGTCTTTATGCTACTTCATGTCATCTTGTTTAATATCCACATTCCTTCTGTCACTGGAGTGCTGTACTGTTGATGAAGAAGAGATAGGAAACTAGGCTAAGTAGGCAGAAAGGTGTCTGATTCACACGTAAGCTGGGTGGTAGAAATATAATTTCAAGTTGATGACTTAGAAACTAGAGCATATATCTCCCTATAAACAATGTTATAAATTATTATTAAATTCCAAAGTTAACACAAAATGTATGTAGAGAGGCTAGCCCTGCAAAATGAGAAGTGAATATAGCCAACCAGCGTCCAGAAAATGGCTGTGTGGTGATAGCTGTACATTTAGGCAACTGTGATCCAATCACAGGTGAGGGTCACAAAGAAATGGACAAACAAAGGCAAACCACAGCCCCTGATGCAGGAAGAGGGCCTTTGATTTCTTGACAGGATAATGGCATGGCATGGGCTAATTTCCCTTGGGAATGATAACCAGATGCATTTCAGAGTGTTGGACCCAAACCCTTTCTGAGATATGATTGATATGTTTACTGCAAACATCAAAGAAGATAATCAAGTGCGGTAACTTCCAGCCCTCCCCACGGCCCCTTGCCCACCTCCTGCCCAGTTTGCCCAATCACAGTTCTCTTCAATGTGAGTCATCTGTTTTTCTCCACAGAGAGGTCACAAAGATAAAGAAACACCTTCAAAAGTAGCCCCTTCTCTCCAAGTTCTGATTTTTAATCAAACTCTCTTCAGATGGCCATATGCACCTGGAAGGTGTGTTCATGCGTGACCCCTGTTTTTCCTTCTAGTAAGTAGAGCCCCTTCTCTTCCTGCCCCTTAGCCATTTCTTCCAATTGGAATAAAGCAGGGTGACACAGTGAAGGTTCCGTCCTTTCCAGAGGGCCACTCCCCCTTATTTGCATATGAGGAATATTTAATCTGATGCTTTTAATCAAGGGAAACTTAAATTATGCTAGCTCCAAAACATATCAAAAAATTGTTGTCATGTTGGTGGTGACTGTATTGGTTTATGTATGTGTTCACTTGAAAAATCTCTGCTGTGAGTTTGTTTTCTTGTGACTTGCCTCACTTTGAGGGAAGTTAAAATTTAAATGCAGAGATTCTGCCTGTATGTTTCAGATTGCCAGACTCTTTTACTTAATCAAACTTATACTGAACCAATTAATTATACATTGAGAAATGTATTTCCTGGGACGGATGTATCTATCCTGTTGTGGATTGGTGTCCCTCTTTTCTCTAATCTGTCACTGCCACATCCTCCCCCAGGAAAACATTCCATGAATATTGAATGAGCTGGACTGAGAATAGAGCTGAGCAGACTCAAGATACGTATTTTTAAACAATTCTAGTACCTAGAACAATCCCAGAAGAAAGTATAATTTTTTTTTCTGAATAAATTCTGCTATGCATGTTTCTCTCTTCATAGGTGATTAAAACACTATACAATGTCTGCTACTCAAATTTATAAGATTAATCAAAACAAGAAAAGAAACAAATGAATAATTTTTTCTTTATGCTCCCAGGAGATAGTACACCATGCCTGTTTCATTTGGGAGCAGTTAGCACATGTAAGAATGTAAATATATCTTTCTATGATAATATGCCTATTAGAAAACTATTTTATCTGGAAGCAAATTGTCTCTAGCTCTGATTTGTACCAGGAATTAAAGTGAGATGATGTCACTAAACTGGTTTTATTAGATGGAGACTGGCCTTTTATTATAATGATTCTCCTTGCTAATATCATCACTTGAAAATGTTACTGGCACTTCCAAATTGAATCCATTCCATTCTTCCTGTGCCCTTCCTACACCCCAAAACTTGTTCTTCTCACACTGTTCATTAGTTTAATCAATGACAATTCCATCCACTCAGGTGCTCAATCAAGAAACTTCATTGTCACTGTCAATCCCTCTATCTTAATTAGGAAAGCTTGACGAACAGAAGAACCATGTTTCTTATTTATCACCAGGAACATAACTCGTTAATGACTACATGTTTGATTCTCTGATTACCCATCTGTATGTTGTTAGTCAAGACCCTTAATCTTTCAAAACTCTAGTTTCTGCGTCAATAAATTCAGAAATATGGACTGTAGAAATAACTCTGAAGTTCTCTAATATAGTGCCGCAACTTCAGTCACATAATTGCTTTCTCAACAAATAGCTGATAATTAGTTACCAACACTTTATTTTTACGTGAGGTTTTCCTGTGGCTTGGTTTACTATCCTACATGCTTTCGAAAGTGTCCTGTGTTTGATTTTTTGTTAACATTTATCATTCTCTAGTCCAAGTTTCTGTTTATCAATTTTTCTAATAGACACCAAGATTCCTGAAAATGAAAATTCACACATACAATGTCCTTTATCATTTTATCTTTCCATTCTAGTATAAACCTATCATATAGAAACCTTAAAATATAGTTGAATTCATTTTAACATCTCTGTTCACACTGGCCACCCTAGACTAAGCCCCACTTATTCCTTCCCATGATGACTAAAAAATCTTCTTTAGATGTTTCCCCTCAACCTCATTGCTTCCTTCTATTCCACAGAACAATCAGAGTGATCTGCTGAAAATCCTTCCATAGCACTTTCCATTGCACTTAAAACAGCCTCTAAAGTCTTTCTGTAGCGTTACACCCGACCGCTGCCAACCTTTATCATCTCAGCTCCTGCACTCTCATCTGCACTCATCTGTTTCAAACTCACCAACCTCGTTTCAGTTCCTCCTCCCTGGCTCAGGACCTTTGGTTATGCTCTCCTATCTGCCTTGAATCCGTGGGAACTAAGGCCCAGAAGATACAGACAAACTTCATTTTATTGTGTTTTGCTTTATTGTGGTGGTCTGGAACCAGACCCACAGTATCTCCTGAGGCCTTCTAGACCATTGCAATATAGTGAATATTACAATAATGTGAGTCACACAAATATTTTGGTTTCCCAGTGCATATAAAAGTTATGTTTACAAAATGCTGTAGTCTATTAAGTATGCAATAGTACTGTGTCTAAAAAATGTATGTACCTTCATTTAAAAATATTTTATTGCTAAAAATGCTAATAATTATCTAAGCCTTCAGCTAGTTGTAATTGTTTCTGCTGGTCTTACCTCAGTGTTGACAGCTACTAACTGATCAATGTGGTGGTTTCTGAAGATTGAGTGGCTGTGGCAATTTCATAAAATAAGATACAATGAAGTTTGCCACATTGTCTCTTTCATGAAAGATTTCTTCATAACATGCAATGCTGTTTAATAGTGTTTTACCCACAGTGGAACTTTTTTCAAAATTAGAGTCAATCATTTCAAACCCTGCTGCTGCTTTATCAACTAAGTTTATACAATATTCTAAATCCTTTGTTGTCATTTCAACAGTATTCACAGCATCTTCACCAGGAGATGATTTCATCTCAAGAAACGCTTTTTTTTTTTTGCTCATCCATAAGAAGCAACTAGTCATCCATTAAAGTTTTCTAATGAGATTGCAGCAATGCAGTCACATCTTTAGACTTCACTTCTAATTCTAGTTTTCTTGCTGTTTCTACCACATGTGATGTCACTTCCTCCACTGAGTCTGAAACACCTCAAAGTTCTATGGCAGTTACAGCCTTATGAAATATATTTTTAAATATAAGACTTGAAATTTGAAATTACTCCTTGATCCATGGGCTGCAGAATGAGTGTTCTATTCTAAGTGTGAAAACAACAGACAATGGGCTTAAAATATTCAGTAAACCATCCTATAAATAGATGTGCTATTACCCAGGCTTTTTTGTTCCATTTATAGAGCACGGGTAGAGGAAATGTAGCATAATTCCTAAGAACCCTAGGACTTTCAGAATAGTAAATGAGCATTGATTTTAACTTAAAGTCATCAGCTATATTAGCCCCTAACAACAGAGTGAGTCTGTCCTTTGAAGCTTTGAAGGCAGGCATTGACTTCTCTCTAACTATTAAAGTCCTAGATAGCATCTTTTTCCAATTGAAGGCTTTTCATCTATGCTGAAAACCTGTTGCTTAATATAGCCACCTTTATCAATTATCTTAGCTAGATATTCTGGAAACTTCCTGCATCTTCTCCATCAGTACTTTCTGCTTTATCTTGTGCTTTTATGTTAAGAAAACTGTTTGTTTCCTTAAATCTCAGGAACCAACTTCTACTAGTTGCAAACATTCCTTCTAAAGCTTACTCACCTCTCTCAGCCTTCAAGAGAGTTAGGGTCTTGCTCTGGATTAGACTTTGGCTTAAGGGAATGTTCTGACTGATTTGATCTTCTATCCAGACCTCTAAAACTTTCTCCATTATCAGCAATAGGGCTGTTTCACTTTCTTATCTTTTGTCTGTTTACTGGAATAGCACTTACAAGAAATGTTCTTCAAGAAATTTTCCTTTGTATTCACAACTTGGCTAACTGTGAGTGTGGCACAAGAGACTTACCTTTTCATCTTTTTCAGCTTTCCTCATGCCTTCTTCACTAAGCTTAATGATTGTCTGGTTTTTTATTTAAAGTGAGATAAGTGTGACTCTTCCTTTCACTTGAACACATTTAGAGGCCATTCATTGTAGGGTTACTAAATGGACTAAGTTTATTTTATATTCTTTATTACTTGTTTATTTTAAATTTCAAAAGCAAATCTTATTGAATATAAGCAAAGAAGTAAAGTCTTTGAATTTACAAAGACAGAATAACATAACTATATCATTATATTATCCTTATATCATCATTATATCATTATTTAGAATATAAAACAGAATAAAGAGAGGAGTGTACATTGCTGTTTTGAATAGTAATATAAAATCTGGAAAAATTATTAATAAAAGCCAACAGTATATTAAAAGAATAGGCCAGGTTCAGTGTTTCACGCCTGTAATCCCAGCACTTTGGGAGGCCAAGGCGGGCAGATCACGAGGTCAGGAGTTCAAGACCATCCTGGCCAACATGGTGAAACCCTGTCTCTACTAAAAATACAAAAATTAGCTGGGTGTGGTGGCGCATGCCTGTAGTCCCAGCCGCTTGGGAGGGTGAGGAAGGAGAATCGCTTCAACCCGGGAGGTGGAGGTTGCAGTGAGCCAAGATAGTGCCACTGCACTCCAGCCTAGTGACAAAGTGAGACTCTGTCTGAAAAATAATAATAATAATATACTTTATCCATGTCATAAAAGTTGGCTTAACATCCAAATATCTAGTAGTTATTATTTTTTCTTCTTTTAAAAAAATTTAAGTTCTGTGATACATATGCAGAATGTGTAGGTTTGTTACATAGATAAACATGTGCCATGGTAGTTTGTTGCACCTATTAACCCGTCATCTAGGTTCCCTCCCCTCACCCCCAAACAGCACCTGGTGTGTGTTGTTCCCCTTCCTGTGTCCATATGTTCTCGTTGTTCAACTCCCACTTATGAGTGAGAACATGAGGTATTTGGTTTGCTGTTCCTGAGTTACTTTGCTGAGGATGATGGCTTCCAGCTTCATCCATGTCCTTGCAAAGGATATGATCTCATTCCTTTCTATGGCTGCATAGTATTCCATGGTGTATGTGTACCGAGTCTATCATTGATGGGTATATGGGTTGGTTCCATGACTTTGCTGTTGTAAATAGTGCTGTAGTAAACATACGTGTGCATGTGTCTTTATAGTAGAATGATTTATATTCCTTTGGATATATACCCGATAATGAGATTGCTGGGTCCAATGGTGTTTTTGGTTCTAGATCCTTGAGGAATCACCACACTGTCTTCCACGTGGTTGAACTAATTTACATTCCCACCAACAGTGTAAAAGCACTCCTATTTCTCCACAGCCTCACCAGCATCTATTGTTTCTTGACTTTTTAATAATCACCATTCTGCCTGGAGTGAGATGGTATCTCATTATGGTTTTGATTTGCATTTCTCTAATGATAAGTGATGTTAAGCTTTTTTTCATATGTTTCTTGGCCACATAAATGTCTTCTTTTGAGAAGTGTCTGTCCATATCCTTTGCCCACTTTTTTGATGGGGTAGTTTTTTTTTTCTTGTAAATTTGTTTAAGCTCCTTGTAGATTCTAGATATTAGCCCTTTGTCAGATGGGTAGATTGCAAAAATTTTCTCATATTCTGTAGGTTGCCTGTTTACTCTGATGGTAGTTTCTTTTGCTGTGCAGAAGCTCTTTAGTTTAATTAGATCCCATTTGTCTATTTTGGCTTTCATTGCAATGGCTTCTTTTTTTTTTTTTTTGAGACGGAGTCTTGCTCTGTCGCCCGGGCTGGAGTGCAGTGGCCAGATCTTAGCTCACTGCAAGCTCCGCCTCCCGGGTTTGCGCCATTCTCCTGCCTCAGCCTCCGGAGTAGCTGGGACTACAGGCACCCGCCACCTCGCCCAGCTAGTTTTTTGTATTTTTTAGTAGAGACGGGGTTTCACCATCTTAGCCAGAATGGTCTCGATCTCCTGACCTCGTGATCTGCCCGTCTCGGCCTCCCAAAGTGCTGGGATTACAGGCTTGAGCCACCGCGCCCTGCCCATTGCAATGGCTTTTGATGTTTTTGTCAGGAAATCTTTGCCCGTGCCTATGTCCTGAATGGTACTGCCTAGGTTTTCTTCTAGGGTTGTTATTGTTTTGGGTTTTACATTTAAGTCTTTTATCCATCTTTAGTTAATTTTTGTATAAGGTATAAGGAAGAGGTCCAGTTTCAGTTTCCTGCATATGGCTAGCAAGTTTCCCTTCACCATTTATTAAATAGGGAATCCTTTCCCTATTGCTTGTTTTTGTCAGGTTTGTCAAAGATCAGATAGTTGTAGATGTATGGTATTATTTCTGAGGTCTCTATTCTGTTGTTCCATGGGTCTATATATCTGTTTTGGTACCAGTACTTTTTTTCTTTTTCTTTTTCTTTTTTTTTCTTTTTTGCCGTTTTGATTATTGTAGCCTTGTGGTGTAGTTTGAAGTCAGGTAGCACAATGCCTCCAGTTTTGTTCTTTTTGCTTAGGACCGTCCTGGCTATGTGGGCTCTTTTTGGGGTCCATATGAAATTTAAAGTAGTTTTTTCCAATTCTGTCAAGAATATCAATGGTAGTTTGTTGGGAATAGCATTGAATCTATAAATTACTTTGGGCAGTATGGACTAACTGGCCTAATTTTAATATTGTTGTGTCTCAAAGAATAGAGAGGCCTGAGGAGAGGGAGAAAGATGAGGGAACGGCCTTTAGGTAGAGCAGTCAGAACACACACATCATCTGAGTGCAGTGGCTCATGCCTGTAATTCCAGCACTTTGGGAGGCCAAGGCAGGTGGATCACCTGAGGTCAGGAGTTTGAGGTCAGGAGTTTGAGGCCAGCGTGGCCCACATGGCAAAACCACATCTCTACTAAAAATACAAAAATTAGCCAGACATGGTGGTGGGTGCCTACAATCCCAGCTACTTGGGAGACTTGAGGCACCAGAATTGCTTCAACCCCAGGAGGCAAATGTTTCAGTGAGCCAAGACTGTACCACTGTACTCCAGCCTAGGTGACAGAGTAAGACTCCATCTCAAAAAAGAAAAGAAAAGAAAAGAACACACACAGCATGTATTGATTGAATTCATCATTTTATGTGGTCATGGTTCATAGTGTCTGAAAACAATTACAATAGTAATATCAAATATTATTAATCACAGATCACCATAACAGATAAAATAATAATGAAAAATCTGAAATACTGCAAGAATTACCCAAAATGTGACACAAAGACACGAAGTAAGCATATGCTGTTGGAAAAATGGTGCTAATAGGTGTGCTCAATGTAAAGTTACCACAAACCTTGAATTTGTAAAAACACAACATCTGCAAAGTGCAATAAAGTGAAGCACAACAAAATGAGATATGCCTGTATTTTCAAAAAGACAGTATCTCAGGGAGAAGAGACAGTCACTATGACCTGGTACTTCCTAGATTTGAAGATTTCAGGAACATATAAGAAGTCACATATCTTTAATAAGGGCCTTCCACAGTCAGTAAAATTCTATTTTTGGTTTTGCTCATTTGCTTAGGAAACCTAGAAACAATGTATGCAATACCATCAGTTTATATGTACATAAAATCAAATCTCCTTTCATGAGATTTAATCCCATCTTTTACCAAAGCATTCTTGAATTTGAGGGAAGTTTTATGAATTAAAGTTTGTTGGAGGCTTCTTTTCAGATATTTCTCCCCCACGTACCCCCAGCAAGTGCTGATACCAGGGGCACCCTCGTGCAATCGGTAAACAATACAGACTCTTATGTTTACATAAACCCACCGCCCAAGCATCAGCCATCTGAAGTTTCTGAATCTCATCTGAATTGTTCTAAACTCATTACTTAGAAACTGACGTAACAAAGACATTGATCCATGAAGTACCTGGGAAAGTGACATACTTCCCTTGGAGCTTCCCTATGCTCTACCCTACAAATGCAATCATATTTACATAAGGATTAGTCCTCCTGACAACTCTCTGGGTTTTTATTTGGAGACTGAATAGGACTGTACCACAAAGAGCCACTGGATCACAGACAGTGTGTTCTTTTAATTTACTTCCATAAACAGGCAAAAATTGAAGTCAGCTGTCAGCAAAGACCAAATTAAAGAGCCGAGTGTCAGAGCCACAGTTGAATCAAGATCAGTTTTTGAGGTGGAGGTAGTGGGAGTTTGGATTTTTAAGTTTCTGAAAAAGATATGTTGGTAGATACAAAGCAAAGACTTTCACTTTTAACTGTGGTTTAGATATATTGTGCATTGTTTACTTTTCAAAAATTAGATTTAGACTGAAACTAATATCATTTCTAAAACCCTTTCCTTACTTAAATGTTGTGCATGATCTCAAAGTATAATACAATAAATGTGCAAACCATAACCATCCCTGATATAATTATAGCAAGTATAGCTTAGCCTGCGAAGCTTGTGGGCTGTGAACTTCCTTGCTATGGCTCATAATAAACTCCCAATGCTTCTTTTAATGATTTTAATGATCACTCTAATTCTGTCAGGGTATTTTTCCTTTCTCTTTTTATCTCACAGCCACCTTGCTTCTATGCATGGCTGCTATGACAGAAAATTGCAGTTGTGATTCAGGGAGGAAAGTAAGCAAAGTCTCAAGCCTGAAATTCTAATAATTCAGTAAGTTGTATGTACATTTAGTGCAGACATCTATGGCTGCATGAAATGTCTTTAAAATTTGGTTAACAAAGGTATACAGGTAAGTAGAAGGCAATATGTCATAGGGGTTAAAGTACACTGGTTGTGGAATCAAATCTTGATCTGAATGGCCATGTGGCCATTTAATAGTAAATTATTTAAATTTCTTTGAATTTTAATTTTCTCATTTGTAAAATAAGGATAATATTTCATAATGTTTTCAAAATGAAATAGGATAATATATACTATGTAATTAGTATAAAGCCAATCACATTGAGGTGCTCAATAAAATAATTATTCTCACTATTTTATTATCAGTTCAATTCAGTAAGTAGATTGTTAGGACCTGCTAAGCATCTGCTCTGTGGGATACATAAAAGAAGCATAAAATAGTATCCCTGTCCTGGAAAAGATTATTATCTAGTTTTTACCTTGAATTATGGAAATAAACAATAGTGCTTAGAAAGAGCCATGTGTGGCCAGATGCAGTGGCTCATGCCTGTAATCCTAGCACTTTGGGAGGCCGAGGCGGGCAGATTGCCTAAGTGCAGGAGTTTGAGACTAGCCTGGGCAACATGGTGAAACCCTGTCCCTATTAAAATACAAAAATTTTTATTTATTTAATAGAGACCTTGTCTCTATTAAAATACATAAATTAGTCGGGTATGGTGGCATGCACCTGTAGTCCCAGCTACTCGGGAGGTTGAGGCAGGAAAATTGCTTGAACCCGGGAGGCGGAGGTTGCAGTGAGCCAAGATGGCGCCACTGCACTCCAGCCTGGATGACAGAGCAAGACTCTGTCTCTTTAAAAAAAAAAAAAAAAAGAAGAAGAAGAAGAAGAAAGAAAGAAAGAGCCATGTATTACTCTGTGGGAAAATGTCTCCCTGGGAGTTGTTGGGGGAGATACAAGAGGTCAGAGAAAGAGAAAGAAGAAGTCAGCATGGGCTGAAACATGGAGAAACACTAAATGGAATTTGTGGGAATTATGATGGATCTTGAAGAGATTCATTCCACACATGGAGTGATTGAAATGTGATAGAAATGAACATGGTCTGTTTGAGGAATTAGCAGCTTTGCCAGAGCTGGGCTTGTGCTGGTGAGGAAGGGAGGATCACACCATGCTGGAATGGACAGCATTTTGCAAAATGCACTCTGAGAAAAGGTAGTTTAGCAGAATAATAAAGTGTTTCACACACACACATACTGGGGATAGGTGGAGATAGGTTTATTTCTTGGTCAAATGATTGTGAGATGTTGGCCCAATCAAAGTGGGCTTCTCAAAGACTTTAAAATACTAATCCATTCAATAGAAATGTAACTAACTGTAGTGTTAAACTATAAAACATCTAATTGTGCCCTAATTGTCATAATTTCCATCAGCAATAAACATGTACAGGGTTATATGCTTCTCCCTTTCTCTCAAAGGAGCTTGCAGTGAGGGAGGAAGGGTGAGACAGAATAGAGAGACAAAATGTAATGGTGTGCTGAAGTGACTCTATGGATATGCAGAGTGAAGTCCTTCATGAATTTGGTGACAAGGATTGGGAAGGGCTGGATTATGCTGCATTCAAAGATGCAAGGACTTTGGGAGAAAAAGGGGTTGCAGGATTGCCTCCTGAGAATGAGGAAATGGTAGGGGTGTGGGGTGGTGAACAAGCAGCATAGTACAGTTTGAAGAACAGGAACATCTAACATTTGCTCTTAAATTAAGACAACGTATAAAATTCGTCTCCCCCAAAACTTGAGGAAAATCTGTGATATGGCCGGGTGCTGTGGCTCACACCTGTAATCCCAGAACTTTGGGAGGCCAAGGTGGGCACGTCGCAAGATCAAGAGATGGAGACCATCTTGGCCAACATGGTAAAACCCCGTCTCTACTAAAAATACAAAAATTAGCCGGATGTGGTGGTGGATACCTGTAATCCCAGCTACTCGGGAGGCTGAGGCAGGAGAATCAATTGAACCTGGGAGGTGGAGGTTGCAGAGAGCCAAAATCGCACCACTGTACTCCAGCCTGGGGACAGAGCAAGACTCCATCTAAAAAAAAAAAAAAAAAAAAAAAAATTTCTATGATACACAAAGGGCTTATGTACCAGTTAGCTCATGTATCAGTCACCTGCTAGGTCAGCTGGGGCCTGGCTGGTTTAAGATGGCTTCAATTGGGATGGCACATCTCTGTATTATATGGTCTCTCATTCTCCAGCTGACTAAACCAGGCTTGTTCATTCGCATGGTTTTGGCAAGACTCCAAAAGAGAGAGAAGCACTGCAGGCCTCTGAATTCCTAAGCTTGAACTGTCACACTGTAACATTCCTGCCTTTTGTTGACCAAAGCAAGTCACAAGTATAGCCCAGATCCAGAAGGTGAGGAAATTGTCTCCACATTTGATGCAAATAGCTGCAATATCACTTTGCAAACAGGGGTAGATACAAGGAGGGGGGAAAATGGTTGTGGCCATTTGTGCAATGTACCATATGTACAAATAACATGAGTAATTTTCTCAAGGAATCCTAGTAAAAGACTTTGTTCAATGCTGTGCAGAATAAGAACACGATGTTCAGAAAGCTGAACCAACTCAGGAGAATGAGAATCTCTGAGTCAAGAGTAACTATGAGAATATAAATCCCCTGTGAGGTCACCAAAGACTTGGAGCAGGCATTAAACCCTCCAGAAGTAATGGAAGAGGGTGCTGAGCCAATGTTACCTACTGCTGCAGGGACACTCCACCACCAACTTAGAGGCGGGTATTACGAATCTTCAAAAAGTTACTACAGGATATGTTGTGCCCCTAGTTTATTTCACCATGGAAATTTCTTCCTTCCCATTCCTTCCTTACCTTAACCTCCCCCCTTCTCTCATCTCCTTTTCTGTTCTCTCCTCTCCTCCTTTTCCCTCCCAATTCTGTTTCCCTTTCTACTCTTCTCATAAGACTAAGAAGTAGAAATAGGATAGGAAAGGGCTTATTAAATAAGGATAAATATTTGACCCAAGTTTTTAAGCAGTGGCCTGTATTTGAAAGATCTGGGGCACAAAGAATATGATTGAATTGGAAGAATTCATCATCTGACAGCATTACGTTGAATGCTTCAGAAGGAAGCCCCATTTTTGAGAATCAGAGCAGATACAAAACAAAGATATACCTGTTTTCTGGTACCCAAGCACCCAAGACATTCAACCAATGTTATTGAGTGACTGCTTTGGGAACATTCATGTGGATAGAAGTTTTTAAAAGTTTTATTTATGTATTTTTAATTGACATATAATAATTCTACATACATATGGGCTACATGGTGATGTTTTGATACGTACAATTAGATTGGGGTAATTAGCATATCATCTCAAACATTTGTTATTTATTTGTATTGGAAACATTCAGTATTCTCTCTGCTAGCTATTTGAAAATAGATAATATATTATTGTTAACCGTAGCCATCCTAGAGAGCCATAAAACATTAGAATTTATTCTTCCTATCTAGCTGTAATTTTGTGTCTCTTTTTTTTTTTTTTTGAGACAGAGTTTCATTCTTGTTGCCCAGGCTGGAGTGCAATGGTGTGATCTCGGCACACTGCAACCTCCGCCTCCCAGGTTCAAGTGATTCTCCTACCTCAGCCTCCTGAGTAGCTGGGATTACAGGCATTCACCACTACACCCAGCTAATTTTGCATTTTTAGTAGACATGGGATTTCTCTATGTTAGTCATGCTGGTCTCTTACTCCCAACCTCAGGTGATCTGCCCAGCGTGGCCTCCCAAAGTGCTGGGATTACAGGTGTGAGCCCCTGCGTCTGGCCAATTTTGTATCTTTTAACAAATCTCTATTTGCCTCTTTGCCCTACCCTTCCCAGCTTCTATTAACCTCTGTTCTACTCTTTATTTCTCTAAGATTAACATTTTTAGCTTCTGAACATGAGCGAGAACAGCTAGGTGTATAATTTTCTGTTCCTGGCTTATTTTACTTAATGTCCTCTAGGTTCATTCATGTTCTGCAGATTACAGAATTTCATTTTATATGGCTGAATAGTATTCCATTATGTATATATACCACATTTTATTTATCCATTCATCTGTCATTGGACCTTGTGTTGATTCCATATCTTGGCTATTGTGAATAGCACTGCAATAACATGGGAGTGCAAGTATCCGTTGCATATACTGATTTCCTTTCCTTTGGATAAATCCCAGTAGTGGGATCACTGGATCATATGGTAGTTCTATGTGTAGTTTTTTTAGAAACCTTCATACTGTTTTCCATAATGGCTGTACTAGTTTACATTCCCACCAAAATGTGTAAGAGTTCCTTGTCTCCACATTCTTGCCAGCATTTGTTATTTTTTGTCCTTTTGATAATAGTTATCCTAACTGGGGTGGCAGGATACTTCACCGTGGTTTTAATTTGTGTTTCCCTAGTAAATAATGATGTTGAGCATTTTTTCATATATTTGTTGCTCATTTGTATTTCTTATTTTGAGAAATATCTCTCAGATCATTTGCTTAGTTTTTAGCTGGATTTTTTTTTTTTTTTTTTTGCTATTGACTTGAATTTCTTATATATTCTGGATATTAATCTTTTGTTGAATACTGTGCAAATATTGTCTTTTTTTATTATGCATTAAGTTCTAGGGTACATGTGTACAATGTGCAGGTTTGTTACGTATGTATACATGTGCAGTGTTGGTTTGCTGCACCCATTAACTCATCATTTACATTAGGTATTTCTCCTAATGCTATCCATCCCCCATCCCCCACCTCGTGACAGGCCCCAGTGCATGATGTTCCCTGCCCTGTGTCCAAGTGTTCTCATTGTTCAATTCCCACCTATGAGTGAGAACATGTGGTGTTTGGTTTTCTGTCTTTGCGATAGTTTTCTCAGAATGATGGTTTCTAGCTTCATCCATGTCCCTGCAAAAGACATGAACTCATCCTTTTTTATGGTTGCATCCTTTTTTGTGGCTCCATGGTGTATATGTGCCACATTTTCTTTATCCAGTCTATCATTGATGGACATTTGGGTTGGTTCCAAGTCTTTGCAATTGTGAATAGTGCCGCAATAAACATACATGTGCATGTGTCTTTATAGCAGCATGATTTATAATCCTTTGGGTATATACCCAATAATGGGATTGCTGGGTCAAATGATATTTCTAGTTCTAGATCCTTGAGGAATTGCCACACTGTTTTCCACAATGTTTAAACTAGTTTACAGTCCCACCAACAGTGTAAAAGCGTTCCTTTTTCTCCACATCCCCTCCGGCACCTGTTGTTTCTTGGCTTTTTAATGATCGCCATTCTAACTGGTGTGAGATGGTATCTTATTGTGGTTTTGTTTTGCATTTCTCTGATGACCAGTGATGATGAGCAGTTTTTCATGTGTCTGTTGGCTGCATAAATGTCTTCTTTTTAAAAGTGTCTGTTCATATCCTTTCCCCACTTTTTGATGGGGTTGTTTGATTCTTTCTTGTAAATTTGTTTAAGTTCTTCGTAGATTCTAGATATTAGCCCTTTGTCAGATGGGTAGATTGCAAAAATTTTCTCATATTCTGTAGGTTGCCTGTTTACTCTGATGGTAGTTTCTTTTGCTGTGCAGAAGCTCTTTAGTTTAATTAGATCCCATTTGTCTATTTTGGCTTTTGTTGCCATTGCTTTTGGTGTTTTAGTCATGAAGTCCTTGCCTATGCCTATGTCCTGAATGGTATTGCCTAGTTTTTTTTCTAGGGTTTTTATGGTTTTAGGTCTAACATTTAAGTATTTAATCCATCTTGAATTAATTTTTGTATAAAGTGTAAGGAAGAGATCCAGTTTCAGCTTTCTATATATGGCTAGCCAGTTTTCCCAGGACCATTTACGGAATAGGAGATCTTTCCCCCATTGTTTGTTTTTGTCAGGTTTGTCAAAGATCAGATGGTTGTAGATGTGTGGTGTTCTTTCTGAGGCCTCTGTTCTGTTCCATTGGTCTATATATCTGTTTTCATACCAGTACCATGCTGTTTTGGTTACTGTAGCCTTTTAGTGTAGCTTGAAGTCAGGTAGCATGATGCCGCCATCTTTGTTCTTTTTGCTTAGGATTGTCTTGGCAATGTGGCTCTTTTTTGGTTCCATATGAAGTTTAAAGTAGTTTATTCCAATTCTGTGAAGAAAGTCATTGGTAGCTTGATGGGGATGGCATTGAATCTATAAATTTACCTTGGGCAGTATGGCCATTTTCACGATATTCATTCTTCCTATTAATGAGCATGGAATGTTCTTCCATTTGTTTGTGTCCTCTTTTATTTTGTGGAGCAGCTCCAGTTTGCAGCTCCCAGTGTGATCGACACAGAAGATGGGTGACTTCTGCATTTCCAACTGAGGTGCCTGGTTCATCTCATTGGGACTGGTCAGAAAATGGGTGCAGTCCATGGAGGACAAGCTGAAGCAGGGTGGGGCATTGCTCCTAGGTCACCCTCTATTCCATCATTCTGTTTTGTGTTCTTCACATAAGCTAGCGTTATCTGAATTTGTCTTCTAGATTCATTGCTTTACATGTCAGTTCATTCCCACTCAAATGTTAACCCCAGTGAAGTCAGGATTTGTATCTGTCCTATTAGCTTGCTGCTGTGAGCTTAAAACTGTACATTTTTTTAACTGAATGGACAACTTAGCAATGTGGGTGCTAGTTTTCTCCCAAATCATGGAGGCATGCTTGTGCTAAGTAATTTATACAAGGTTTGATCTTAGAAAAGTCACTTAACCCCAAAATGAACTCAGGATTGCCCAAGTCCAAATTCTATGCCTTAACACCTATACTACCTTTTACAAGGTTATAATACTTCTGTTATGTATAAAAAATCACTACCTCGCTGTCCTTTTGGTAATTAGTTGGTTAGCTAAATGGGTATAAAAGGAAATTATTTCACTCCTATATTCTATCCTGGGTCTGAAGAGAATCTAAATATTATAGATTGTCACAGAACTTTCATTTTATAAAGGAGAATCTGCCAAGGAGAGAACATGCACTAATATTTGGTCCCTTGCCATGCATAAGGCATGTTGTAAGTGTTATAATTATTAACACCTATTTGTTATGAGCACCACTGCACAGAAGAAGAAATGGAGATTAGGAGAGTTTAAAAATATGCTTGAATTTGCATGACTTGGTAATAGAATATGAATACTGCTCTGTATGAATCCAAAATCGATGAATTTTCCATGACACCACTAGCTTATTGAGTGGTAGCAGTTCTTAAGAGTAAAACATGAAGATTTTTACTGTTAATACCACCTACATTTCTTCTTTTTCACTGACATTTGAATATTCCCAGAATATAATACAATTTTTTTTTTATCGGAAACCTGACTTCCCTCTTGTTCAGCAACAACAGAATGTTATGCCAAATTAAATAAAGCCACATTACCTAAGACAGGCCTACCAGAAACAAGCCAAAAGGCTGGACAGTGCTCAGCCATGGATGCAGTTTTGAATCTCCCAAGCAATTAAAGAATTTATTTTTCCCTGGGGTGATATAAAACATGAGCTGTCTTCTCCTTTATAAAATAGATCAAGACAGATCTGTGTGGAAATTTTACTCAGAACTGAATAATTGGTCCCAAATCAGTCAATTTACTTTTAAGTAAAGCCCAGATTTGATGCTCCTCCTACTTTCATGGAATATAGAACAAGAAACTGCACACATATGTCAAATGACCAGCCTAGGACCCTCAAAACCTGAAATCAACATGGAGGAAAATTCTACTAGAGGAAATGTCCATTTTACTGGTTCCTCCAATCCTCAATTAAGGTTTCTTTGAATCTGGAGATAATTGTGTGCAATTGGCCTTAGCAACACTCCAGCTCCCCATGGAACCAGGCCTCGCAGACAGTGGCAAAGTGAAAATTATCCAGTGCCCTCCCTGGAAACATTATCATTAGAAACAGGGTCACAGTAAAGGAATCTACTTGCAGTTGACAGCATCTCTCCCTGTCAGCAACATCGCATTTCCTGATGAAGCATTTATTTTCCCATCCTGAAGGGAACAAAGCTCTTATTTCATCGACAATGTCTGCCTCTTGGTGAGCTTCTCTCCCTGGACTTCAACTCTTTGGAAATCGTTTTCCTTCTTCCTCAGATTTCCAAAAGCTGCTTCCCTGCAAGTGTTCTCCTGGCAGCCTTTTTCTCTTACTTTAGAAGACACATTTAGACACTCTGTTCCAGCGAGGAGTTCAACCAGGACAATCGGCAGCACACACAACTCAGATCTGAAGTTGTGGAGGGATGATGAAACACGACGTTGTTGTTGGCTGCTGCCCTGCCAGAGCCAGCTGTTCATTCCATGCAATCTACATCTATGCTGATAGCCATCTATTCAGAGAGCTCTCCTGAGCACTCTGCCGGCAGCTGAGCTTCCTGAGTCTCTGGCACGTGCAGCACCCATAGCTTCTGTTAATGCAGGATTGCCGCAACAACAAAAAGTTACCATATGCTCTCTCCTTTCAGTACAAGACTCTTCCTTCTGAAATTTCTAAACAAACAAACAAAAAATGCTGCAGCTAGGCTCTTAAAAAAATCTTGCCTAGTAGAAAATCTCAGGGCTTTTGTATTTGGAGAATGGATACTGCTTTTCTGGTACATCTATAAAATCATTCTTCTCTTGGTTTTTCTCTTAAAACATGGCATCATTTAAATCATGATTGAAGAGAAAATCCCATAGTACTTAGCCATGTTTCTTAATCATGTTTTTCTGGTTAAAAACTGAAATCTGTCCTCTAACTCTGGGAGGCTAAACTCTATCCCAACCTTCAAACTACTGGAAAAGAACCTGGATCCTTTCTCCATGAACAAACAACCCTTTTGCATCCATCACACCCCTCCCTCTGGTCTTTAACTCAAAGGTACCTCTTTCTCTCCTTCCTTAGGTGTCAGTATTTTCTTCAGTCATTCTCTCAAACATTGGCTCTACTGAGAGGCCAGCTAAAACGGCAGATTGACTGATGCATTCTGGCCTTTGTCTCCAGGCAAATTACAGTGTCTGTTTTCTTCTGTAGTTTTCTGAATTTAGAATGTAAAGTATGTTAGAGGACTGGATTATCCAGATCTCAGAGTACTGGACAGTTGTTAAAAAAGAATGTGTTCGGTCAACAATAGGTGTGCTCATGTAGAATGATGCCTGATCTATATTAGTTAAAAAAGTAAAAAATAAGTCATAGAATAGTTCATATATTTTATCTGGTTTATGTTTAAAATATACATTTTAAATTATAAAAATATTACATATTGGTCAGGTGTTGTGGCTCACATCTGTTATCTCAGCACTTTGGGAGGTGGAGGTGGGTGGATCACCTGAGGTCATGAGTTGGAGACCAGCCTTGCCAACATGGCAAGACCCTGTCTCTACCAAAAATACAAAAAATTATCTGGATGTAGTGGTGCACACTTATAGTCCCAGCTATTCAGGAAGCTGAGGCACGAGAATCGCTTGAACCTGGGAGGTGGAGGTTACAGTGAGCTGAGATTGTGCCATTGCACTCCAGCCTGGGCAACAGAGTGAGATTCTATCCCCACCCCCCAAAACAGTACATATTTATGAAAAAAAACTTTAGAAATCCACTTCTTGGAAGGCCATGAATAAGAGAAAAAAAAAAAAACTGCTTTCCACTTTATACTCTTGGTTTCTTTGAGTTTGTACCATGAGCATACACTATGTTTTTTGTTTGTTTTATTTTACTTTATACAAGTGCAGAACGTGCAGGTTTGTTACATAGGTACACGTGTGCCATGGTGGTTTGCTGGACCCATCAACCCATCATCTAGGTTTTAAGCCCCACATGAATTAGGTATTTGTCCTAATGCTCTCCCTCCCCTTGTCCCCCACCCCCCGACAAGCCCCAATGTGTGTTGTTCCCTTCCGTGTGTCCATGTGTTCGTATTGTTCAGCTCTCACTTATGAGTGAGAACAGAGCATACACTATTTTTAAAGAATTAGCAAATATAATATTAATAATAATAAAATGGTAGGAGACAAATCAGATATTATAGTGAGATTAGGTATAAAACAAAGGAATTTTAACTTTGTTTTTTCCTGAGTCAGTAATTGTTTCTGCTCTCCAATTAGCTCTTTGTTGAAAAATACTGACCTATATGTCTCTTTGGTCTATCAACCACAAGTTTCTTTTCCTCTTCAGATTTGAGAGTGCAGCATTCATTCTGCACTGAAGGCACTGCCACATCCCCTTCTTTCTGGCAGGTTCATGCAACTTTTTCTCACTCCATGCCCTAAAGATGGACCTTGCAAGTCAATGTCTTATCAACACCCCGCTGCAGATCCATGAGCTATTTAGGGGTTAAAAAGCAGAGGTCTTTTCTTCTTCTTGCCTTTCCTAAAGTGTCAAGAAGAGTGTTCAGGGACTGATGAGCAAGACCGTCTGAAGCCATGCCCCAGAGGGTCTCAGCCATCAGGTAGAAGCTGAGCTTGAGGACTGATTCCAGGAGAGTAAAAGTGGGAACTCCAGAGAGGTGTAAGCTAGCAAAGTAGGCTATCCAGAGGCACTGGGGGACCATGGACAACTTGGTCAGCGAGTGACCGAAATAGGGTGAGTGGTGCCAGAAAGTTGGGATCAATGGAGGATTTCCAGTAGACGCTATAATTCGGCTGTGGGATGCAGAGGCAGAAAGATAGGGGTCTAGGTCCAGAGGAGGTACCAGCTTAGCTGGTTATCCAGACAATTTGGGGGTGAGGGCTCAGTTGTCAGAAGTAGGGCACAAGCTTAGGAAGACACTAACAATAGGGCTGATTTGTGCCGAGCTGCCTCACGGACCACACTCAGGCGTCTTTTAATCCCTCCTAGCAAGGAAGGATGGGTCCTACTGCCTGAGGTCAGACAAAATTTGGAAGGCCAGTGAATTAATACATTATATCAGCCAGAGTGGGGGATGAGGACTATTTCAGGGTCATTTTCCACTAGCCACAAGTGGGACCAAGGCCAGCCTGATTCTGACATCAATTACAAAGTTCAGAAAAAGATAAAATCTACCTTTTTTCCTTTCCTTCGGCACATTCATTGGACATCAGATACTGGAATCCAATGCATGTCTTGAAAGTTTCAAGCTGTGAAGCATAACAAACAAACAAGGTACAAGTAACTGAACAAACAAAAACCCTGGAACAATACTCTGCAATCTTTGATGGGAAAAGTGCTGACTTCTGTGGAGCCCTCAATGAGGCCCATCCACAGCCTTTTACCCTAGTTGCAATTTGCACTTTATGTCCAGATTAGAGGAACACACCCAATTTCTTTAAATCACATTTAATTTGTTTCTTGGAAATTCTAACACGTTCCAAGAGACCAACTTTCCTGCTGCCAAATCTCCTCTTGGCCTGATCTTTCTCATCTCAGGTTTTGAGGCATTGTCCATTTGAATCTCACACATCGCTACTCACCTCTTAGTCAGATGGCCTGGATAAGTTGCAATAGTTTCCTCTTACAATACTGAACTGCTACGGCAGACTGATTGTTGGAAAGGGTGAAAGAGTGGGATGTGGGCAAGAGGTAGTTAGACAATTACATTTTTTCCTTTAACTGTTGAACTATAGACAATCCAACAGGGTCCTGTTAGAACAGTTACATTCTGGGAACTCACCACATAGAGTTCAACTCTTGGTAATATTTATTTCGGTAATAAAAATTGCAGGTGGAGAAACACAAAAAAACAACTTTGGGCAAATTTAACGAGCCACTGTATTTGTAAATTGAATACCCAGTGAATCAACATACTTCAAAATCTAGCCCATTTTGAAATTTAAAATTTTGAAATAAAACTGCATTCTTTTAGCAAGCGTTCCAAGTCCTAAAAGGCAATCTGTGTTTCTGTTCAAAATCTGGCTAAATATATTTAGCTTTCTCATTCTTAAGGCATGGTTGGTTCAAATACTATTCTGATATTACCTCTCAGAAATTTCTCCTGGTATGTTTTCAAGGCGATAGACCTTCAAGAAAAATGCCTGGGATGTTTGTCTTAATCCTATTCTTGTAAGTCATCACAGTTGATAAACAGATGATGGATCCCTGTTCTATTTCATCAGCTGCTGCTTTACTCCTTCTGGCCGTTATCTAGTGAGCCACCTTCTTGCAGCAATTCATTTACAAATATTTAACCTGCTTTGCATGCATATGCAATCATGGTACTTGCTGCAGTGAAGACCAAGTAGTAAAAGACAAGAGTATTTTGTACAAGGTGACCACAACAAATATTTATTGAATCAAGAATTGTATTGAACAACTATTTCACTGATGGGACAAAATGAGAATAATCAGCTCTGTTTGGCTGAATAAAGGAAGTTTTTAAAGACAATCAGATGTTTGAAAATCTTAAAGGATGTGTATGTTTCACAGACCTACTGGAAAGGGGCTATGGACTGAATGTTTGTGTCCCACCAAATTCATACATTGAAGCCCTAACTCCCAATATAATGGCATTTGAAGGTGGGGACCTTTGGGAAGTAATCAAGTTTAGATGAGGTCATGAGGGTGAGGCTCCTATGATGGAATCAGTGTCCTTATAAGAAGAGGAAGAAAAACAACAGTGCTCTCTCTCTCTCTCCCCCCACCTCCCCTCTCTTATCTCACTCATCTCCCTCTCTTCCTCTTTACTCTCCCTCTTTTCTCTCTCCCTCTCTCTCCTGTCTCTCTCATCTCTCCTTCTCTTCTCTCTCTGCATGCTTTTCTCTCTCTCCATCTTTTTTCTCTCTCTCCCTTTTCTCTCTCCATCTCCCATCTCTCTATCTCTCCCCTCTCTCTCCCTCTCCGTTTTCTCTCCCTCTCCTCTCTCTCTCCCTCTCCTCTCTCTCTCCCTCTCCCTCTCATCTCTCTCCGTCTCCTCTCTCTGTCTCTCCTTCTCATCTCTCTCCCTCTCTCTTGTCTGTCTCTCTCTCTCATCTCAATCTTTCCCTCTCTCCTCTCTCTTTCCCTCTCTCCCTCCCTCTTTTCTCTCCTTCCCTCTTTTCTCTCTCTCCCTCCCTCTTTTCTCTCTCTCCCTCCCTTTTCTCTCTGTCTCTCTCTGTCTCTCTCTGTCTCTCTCCCCCCTCCCCCTCCCCCTCCCTCCCTCCATTATGTGAGCACACAGCAAGAAGGCAGTCATATGCACACTAGGAAGAGAGCCCTCACCAGGAACCACATCTGCAAGAACCTTGATCTTGGACTTCCCAGCCTCCAGAACTATGAGAAATTAATTTCTGTTGTTTAAGACAATCTAGTCTATGGTATTTTGTTTTGGCAGCCTGAGAAAACTAAGACAAAAGGTAAGAGGGATGAATGGCATTCCCAACAGATGGAACAGCTCAGCATCACAAGGTATGGAGATGTGCAATGCCATGGCCACACTGGGCAACTGAAGTCACTCATGCTAGTGCATCATAGAGGGGGTGGCAATGGCAAGGGCTATACCTCAACACTTGACAGGCATCATTCCACAGAAAGCACAACCTTCTGCCTCTCCCAGCCACAGTGAATTGTGAACACTTATGGGTGTATTATTCTATCCTTCAGATATTTTAAAGCGATTAATAAAAATAACAACATTGCTGTACACTTTTAAAGCAGTTTCCTACCCATAGTCCATCTGATCTGTTGCTGTAACCGTGTCTGGCAAATGGAAGTATCCCTGTCTTTACAAAGGAGGGAACTGAAGATCTGAGCGGCTTGCAGGAGGAAACCTTAGTCCCTCCCTCCTTGCTCCTTTCAATGCCATTTGTGAGAAATTCTGCTATGTGCTCCCCACGTGCTTCAAAATTTTTCCTTCATAAAGAAAAGATTCTGCCTCACCTCTAGAAAAGAATCATTTCTTATGCTTCTTTTTATTTCCAGTACTGAATTCTGTCACAGGCACATAAGAAGATTCATAATAATTGAGAAGAGATAGCTGAGTCTCTTCATTCCAAATCCTATATGTTTGCCCCCAATTCCCCCAATGATAGGTAATATCATTCCCTAAATAAAGGCACCTCACTTGACTGCTTCCTTGTTCCCTGCACATGCTTGTGCCTATGTACCTCGTCTAAACACCATTTTCTATCACTGGTTCATTAATTTTCTAATGCTTAGCACAGCAAGGAACAAGTAAGTGCTTACTATAAAATTAAATTTACTTTTTATTATTTTATGATTAAGAGATAATAGCCCAAGCCTAAACCAGTTGTACTGTACAGATTTCAGATGTGTTGCCTGTGTGCTGTGTGTCAAGACCACTTGCAGAAAGTCACTGGGATTCTAGATATCAAGACAGGTGATATTCACAACCTGCCATGCCCACACCTGGGAGAAGCAAGAGGGTTAAATTCTCCTGGTCCTGAAATTCTGCATGCATTCCAGTTCTGTGTCAGTGCTTAAATGTCACTTGATACTTTCTGTCCTCTTTCAATGCTCTTGATATTACTAGCATCTCTCACTCTACATTATAGGAACATTTCTGAAAATGTATATACAAACCAAGTCTGAAATATTTCATGCTGTAGGAAAGAGTACTTGATTTTAAACAACAATCCAAAAGATGCAAGATAAAAGTTGTTTTTTTAATTCTTTATGAATTACTGTATATGAAAGTAAACATGATATTTAAATATTAAACAGTAAATATTCAATATTAAATTAATTAAAATAAATTGAATATTAAATTAAAAATATTAAAACAAAAAAGAAAAAATCCAGTAGTTTTTTACCTTGTATCTTTTGGAGAAAAAGTAGAGTTCTGGAGGAAAACATCCTAGGGTAAAAATTCTTTTTTCCTGGGTTAAGAGTCTAGAAACTTTTTCAGGAGGTTATTTCTTCCTACTAAGACTACAAAGAGAGGATTAAAAAAAAAAAAACAACCACACATCTTTAGCAAGCTTAAAATTTAACATATAGATGACCAAGTGTGTAGAAAAATAATTTCTTTATTTTTTTTAACTGTTTTCATCTTCCCAGTGGCAGAAAAAAAATTCAAACTTGCCACTTAAAGACCACTCTCTTCATTTAAAAGTCTCTTTTCATTTATCTCTGATTTAATTTTATAAGTATATCTAGACCATTTGAATTTCAGACTATAGCCACTTAATGTTCACAAGGTTGGCGCCAATTGTAATTATGTATAAAGGTTAAAAATAACACAGAGAACATTTTGGGTCACTCTGTGTAAAAGTGACTCTCCCTGGCACTAGGTCTCTCCCATGCTGGGATCAAGTTGATTGGAAGTAACTTCCAAGTCCTTCCACGGCTCTGGGCTCTGGATTCACAGCCTTCTGAGTTCAAACCTTTCTGACGTATAAATGGTATTAAGGGTGCAACCTTAAGCAAATCATTTTAATCCTCAGTCTCCTCACTTGTAAGATGGGCAACTATATCACGGGAATTACCGGCGAGAATTGAATTAGATAACAGCCGCAAGGGGCTTTGATGTCATTGCCTCTCAAACTTATCTATGATGAAAGTCTAGTTTGGGGAGATTTAAAAATTCCTGAATAGCTACATGCAGGTATTTTTGTAGAATATAGTAAAACAAATTATTCGAAATTAAATAGCAAAATGGTAAATGAATACACAACAGAAGCCCAAATTACTACAAAAGTATCTAATCACTTTAATTTTTGTGAGTATCTCATTGTCACTGGCAACAGTTTGTGTGCTCTGGTCTGCAGGGCACTTTAGTAACACTAGTTTACACAAGGTCTAGCACAAACATACAGTCCATAAATGTTAGCTATCATCGTATTTACTGAATCTCAGTAGAAAGATGAGAGGGTCAGGTAGTATGCACATTAACTCAAGCCCAGTGCCATCAGTTTATAAATAGTAAGCATTCATTAAAGATAGAATAGACACAAAAATTTCCAAACTGTGACCACATGCATAATCATTATTCACTTATCTTAGTAAGATGCTTTAAGAATTATTTTATAAATGAGAAAACTGCAACCAAGAACTGTTAAAGGACTTGCCAAAATTCATAAAACTGGTTCGCAAAACCTGGCTGCACATTAAATCACCTGAGAGTGCTTTTAAAACGGCTGCCAAGGTGCCACGCTAAACTAATTGAATCAGAGTCTCCAGTGCTGGGACCTGCACATGGAGTATTTTTAAAGCTGCCAGTGTGATTCTAAAGTGCAAGGCTCGGTTAGGATTTTCTGATAGAACCTCTCACTGGATGAAGCCAGACGTTTGTCTCCTAACCTACTATCCGCAACATTACATTACACCACAGTTACAGCGGAGGCCATGATATAGGGGCAACATTTGTCTTGGGAGAATAGAGATGAATTAATTTTTTGAAAATCAAAATTTAAGATAAAGATAGATCTAGATTAAGCAGAAGACTAATGAACCTAACCCATGATCTGTACAAAGGTACCTGACTCAGTTTCTCTAAATGTCCCCATGGGCGGGTGGTGAACCCCAGGAGGAACCTTCGAGAAGCCAGAGTGGAAGGGTGATAGCTGAAATGGAAGGGTGCACTCTGCATAACCTTTTAGATGGAGCTTGGAATTCAAGGCACAATATTTTTTAAATGAAATATCCTATTTCATCCCTATTTCCAGAATTGTAATCAGAACTTGGGCTTTTATGATGTATTATTTTTCTCATTTGGTTTCCCTTGGAAGAGAATGGAAACTCTGAGTCTTGGCCACTCTTCCGTCGCATTCTGATTTCCCATTTAGTGGGCCAGAGTGCTTCATGTACTTTCCTTAATATCAACGGGATTGAAGTGCATTCTGTGGAAAATGTACAATGAAGATTTACAGACCTCAAAAACATCATAAAAAGTCAGCGAAATGTTGAATTTTTCTTAAAGGTAGGTGTGGTACATTTGATGTGCTTGCCAATGTTTAGGGAGAAAGCACTTAAACTTTCCAAGGCTTCCTTGATTTTTGTTTGTGTTCGAAATACCAGTTCCTAGACCTCCCCTGTGCAGAAGTCACTCTGAGCTGGTTGGGGAGGTCATAGACACACAATAAGGAGTGGGACAAATTTGATCACATCATAAGCAAAACTATGTAACCTACTAGAGTAGGAGGTTATGAGGAAGAAAATACTCTCTGAAAAATTCTGCTTATTTATCGTTTAGCCTGGCTACCTCACATTTCTCATTCAGTCTCACCTTAACTACCACTGTCTAGGCCAGTTTGAGTCTCTGTGTTATGTTAGATGTTTCTTTTTTTAAAAAAACTATTGATTATTATAACGTTATTTGCTTGATGTATCTATCCTTCTGGAGTGTAAGCTCCATGTCTACCTCGTTCTATTGCTAGCACCACAGTACCTAGCACTGTGCCTGGTATATAGTACTGTTCAGTTTGTTGAATGAATGAATATGCCTCTTACCAGCACAGCCACTCCCCGACGCATTGTTTTAGTGAATATGAATATGGGCCAAAAGAGTAGTGGGGAACACACTCATTTTAAAGTTTTTGTGAAGTCTTTAAGTTCTGCTTTATAAAACCCCCAAAGGACTCAAACTTTCAGCCATCATTACAAAATCAAAAACCACTTTTTCAGATGGTTATAGATGGGCTGAAACCTTAAATTTGGAATCACTTGGGCTCACGTCTTGAGTCTGCCACTTGTTAGCAATTTATCTAATTGTACAAAGCCTCAGTGTTCACATACGTAAAATGTCCCACAGCAATAACAATAATGAATAACATACCCACACAGCATGGTTGTAAGGATGGAATAAGATTGTATATAATTTAAAAGCTAGTAGTTTCTTCTACAGGGTAGGTCCTCAGTCAATGCTTGTGGAATTTGAAAGAAAAAGAAGAGCAATGACAGTTTTGCATAGACGGTTTCCAGGTCAAACGGTATTTCCAGGTGAAGAAGGCTCAGATAGTTGTTCATTGTGACTCTGCTCCCCGGGACCCCTGAGCCACAGCTCCTGCTGCAGTAACTTTTGTTCTACCTGTGGTTTCTGGAGTCACATCAGAGGTTTGGGATAATTTGATTAATATTCCCTCTATAATGTGAGATAATCTGAAACATCTATTGCCCCTATTTTTGCCTTGATTACTTTAAAAAATCAGACTCAAAATTATTCTAGAAACTACAGTGTAAAGTAATATATCGGTATACTATTTATAAAATTAATTGTAGAAAGTTTACCTAATATCAAACTCAGATACTCACAAACTTGGTTTCACTTTGCTCTCCCTGATTTATTTTGAAGAGCACTTTGTACCTACTTTTTTATGTAAGTCTTGCCTTAATCCAAAATCAACTATTTTTTGAGCTGTTAACAACTTATAAAGTTTATGACTTTAAGGAAATTACTTAACTTCTTTATGCCTTAGTTTTCTTAACTGTTATGTGGGAATAATAATAATAGTACTTATTCGTATAGGGTTGTCTGGAACACCAAATAAGTTAACTCATGTGAACCTCATTGAAAGTGTCTGGCAACTCATAAGAATTTAACAAATATTTGCTACTTTGATAGTACTGACTAGATGAGTCTCATGCACAGACACAAGAAACCATCTAAAAACATGATCAGTAATTACTGCTTATGGTGACTTTCTGTGAAAATATTACTATTAGTTCATTATGCTCAGAGTGCATATTTAACAGGTATTTTAAAATTTCTATGTAATTGAGGACTGGTATAGACTGAGTCTTTTTAAAAATTTCACTAATACACAGAGACACTCTCAAGTACATTGCAGACTAGAGTTTCTCCAATTGTAGTGTGCTAACCACCTATATTAAATACCTCTTGTGCTTTTAAAGATACAGGTGCCTGGGCCCCACTCATTACCATTGAATCTGAGAGTAAGAAGTCAAGGAATATGCATTTTAAACAAATTTTAAACAATCTTTAGACATGCTGAAATTTGCAAATAGCTTAGATTGTATGTATTACTTTTGTATCATAATGATGAAAAAGACATGTTCACAAAAATGTCGTGATACCTTATGTAGTAGTTAAAATAGAGAAACACAAAATTAGCCTAGTTCACTGAAACTAAGACCAGTAAACAATTTTTTTTTTTTTTTTTGAGACGTAGTTTTGCTCTGTCACCCAGGCTGGAGTGCAGTGGCATGATCTCTGCTCACTGCAACCTCCACCTCCTGGGTTCAAGTGATTCTCCTGCCTCAGCCTCCCAAGTAGCTGGGATTATAGGCGCCCACCACTGTGCTCAGCTAATTTTTTTGTATTTTTAGTAGAGACTGGTTTCACCATCTTGCCCAGGCTAGTCTTGAACTCCTGAGCTCAGATGATCCACCCACCTCGGCCTCCCAAAGTGCTGGGATCACAGGCATGAACCACCTCACTGGAGCCCAGTAAATAATTATTGAGTACTGCTATGTGCCAGGCACTAATTAATTAATATTTTAAGACATATAAGCCTTTTTGCCCCCGGGGAAGCTTACACTCTAATAAAGTTGATTATAGTCTAGTCTCAGAAGACCTGAAATTCAGATAGTAATACTTTTTAAATAAAATCTAATGATTCCATTAGGTACGAGTGAAATTTTATAATAAATACATAAGCAGCAAGGAAAATTCTATCAGTTAACCAACCAATTAACATGTATAATATTAATACGTTTGGCAGAAAGATCACATAATAGTATGTTGATAAACTTTAAGGCAAGAAGAAAAAATTCTCTGATGTGGAACCAAGGTTAACAAATGCCATATGAGTCACCGGTGCACTATATCAGGGCTGTGACTTACAAAAGCTACGCACACAACTAGCAATTCCAGAGGAAGCTGTGCTCATCCCAGTGGGTACACTTTGTTTCCCCTGGGGATAAGGGTGTTCCTGGGGATGGGGGTTGTAAAGTCTGTGTGCCTAAACATTATTCAAAACTTCCTACAGTCTCTTATATATTAACCTTATAGCTAGCATCTAACAGTGAGTTGGGAGAACTCAGCCCTGAAGGAAATACCTCGTTTACATGTTCATAAAACAAGTTCCTCTGGAACCTGGCAGATGCTGCTGGAGGCCATGAGTACCCTCGTTCGCCACCAACCGATCTCTCCCAAAATTCAACAAAGCCCTGAGTCAGTCTATCAGAGGCCAGGAATAGTGTGCAAGAGGAGAAACAAAAGAGATCTATAACAAAAATAATGAAGTAACAATTTTCCATGCTAAGTTGTCCCAGACAACCATAAAATGTAAACTGAGTGAAATACAAACACTTTTATAACACAAATAATGGGCAGTTTTACTCAGGGAAAAATCTATGATATTTTACTCTTTCTACCCCTCATAAAAAGAGATTTCCTTCTTACATTAAAATGTATTTGTTCTTATATGAATTGACTGGGTCAGTTCAGGTATTTAGAGGGACAAGAAAGTGCATGAAAAACGTAAGGCACACACTGAGCTTTCTTTAACTACAGAAGTTTCTCTATATTTGAGTTTTTTTAAAAAAAGGCATATTTGCATTTGCATTTTTCACCCCAATTGAAGAATCAGTTCCTAATGGAAGAACATGGAGCTGAAAAGGTGCCAATGAAATAGCTGAGTTTCAGAAGCCATGGACAGCTTTCTCAGTACAAACAGCATTTGTGGTTTCAAACAGGGAGTCTCTGTGGCTGGGTTAAGTGAACAGCAACTCAAACAAAACTCCATGTAGCTGGTCTGACAAGCAGAAAATGTGTAAACGACTTCAAAACCACCGAAGTCTGTCAAGTAAGGGGACCGCCATGCTTCTATTTTGCCAAAGTTCCCCCTCTTCATTCCTTGCTCACCTGGTCAGTTTCTTCCATTGAGAATGTAGCCATCATTCATCCTAGAACCAACCTTAATTTGGACATTTTAGGCAAAACATAATAAATCACACTCATACTTGCACGAACTATTAGCTAGAATCATCTCTAATTTGAGATATTGTTTTTCCTTTGAGCTGTGGGCTCACTGAAACGTCCTTCTAAAGAGAAAAAAATTAAAGAAAGCAAGGAAGAGAAACCAGGAGGGAGGGAGGGAGGGAGGGAAGGGAAGGAAGGAAGGAAGGAAGGAAGGAAGGAAGGAAGGAAGGAAGGAAGGAAGGAAGGGAGGAAGGGAGGAAGGGAGGAAGGAGAAGGGAGGGAGAGAAGGGGGGGAAGGGAAGGGAACAGGAAAGGGAAGCGGGGAAGGAAAGGGGGAAGGAAGGAAGAAAAGGAAAGAAGGAAGGAAATGAGAAGGAGGGAAAAAGGGAAAACAGGAGAGAGAAAAAGTAAGAAAAAATTGTGATCATCAATGAGACAGTAAAGACAAATATTAGGTGTACCCTAAAGTATCCTCCTCTGAGTGCCTCTGGGGTACCCTTTGTATTAAAGGCAAACTAACTCAGTGCAACAGATGACAGACAAAACCAAAACTCAGATTCCCAAGTCTCAGCTTTGGGCTCTTCTTACTCCTGCCAACTACCACTAGGCCATATAGAAAAGGGAAAGTGTTTGTTTATTTGCTCTATTATGGCCTAAACCAGCATTATTTGGCAATTGCTCTCCAGAAAGTTTAATGTCAAAACTTCAATTTCATGAAACAACAGGTTTGGTCAAGGCCAAAATGCTTTGAGACTAACTTTTTTTTTCCTCATGGTATTTCCATTGCTGGTGCTAGCCAAAACCCAAACTACATACCCAGATGAAAATAAACATAAATTCAAAAACCTCAGAAACGGCATGAGCTTAGTGTGAAGAGTGAATGAATGATGGCTGAGGTTTGCTTGTATTTTATCTGAACTAGATCCTTCATTTTTATATGAACAAAATTATTATTGTACTGGTAAAAAATTAAATATACTCTTCCACCTCCAACAAGAGATATCCAGAAATTCAGCCTACTCCATTAAATGTTGGGCAAATTCCAGTGATTGATGACATATTGCAGTTATTTCTTCTGTTATTTCTGTTAAGGGGTCCAGCAAGGAATGGAGCTTTCTTTATAAAATAAAACAAAAGGAAACCTTGGGTCCCTAACTCTCAAAATCAGTCATCCTTGGAGAAAAAAAAAAATGATAGCACCTTTTGTGAGGGGTACCTTAATGTCAGAAACAACCAAGAGAGAAATTCTCTGGGTTATTATTTTATTTATTTTGTGTGTGTGGATTTAGTGACTTTTTTTTTGTAATTTGGACAGGATGAGGCACATAAAAGCATTTATTAAAGGACATAATTTTGCCTGAAAACAAGCCCTGTTTCTGCCCCCACAGGATGTAAGTGCGCTCTGCAGATCTTGTGTTGATTACCCTCTGTGGGAAGTAGCGGTCAACTCTAATTAACTAATTTACTTTCAACAAGTGTTTAATTAGGGCCTTTGCCCATATGTCATACTCTTTTGAAGATTCTGCACAATGTCAGGACTTTATTAAACTACATAGAATTAATCTGGTTCTCTGGCATAGGCCTGCGACCATCTAGAAAATAATCTGAATCCATCGACAACTGCTAAATGTAATAAAAATATATTGAACAGATTAGAAAGGGTATTGGGCCAACCACTTTGGAGATAAAATACAGTGCCTTCAGAGACTGGAACAGAAGACAAGCACATGAAAACTCAAGTGCAATCTTTAAAAGTGGCATAATTATAATCACTTATGGTAAACTGAGAATAATAGTCAACATTTTTTTACTTTTAACTGCAGGCCAGATATTTTGTGTCCTACCTCATTTAATACTCACAAGAACTCTCGAATCTAAATCAATCTCACTTTGCAGGTGAGGGAACTGAGAGAGAGGTTAAATAACTGGCCAAGGTGACAGCTGGCCTGTTGCAGCATGGAGATTCAAACCTGGAAAGTCTTAGGGAATCTCCGAGGTACCGTAAGAAGGTGCTTTCCAAACTGTAATGTCCATAGGAACCACTGGGGTTGGTGGAGTGGGGATCTAGTGAAACTGCAGATTCTTGATTCGGTACTGCTAACAAGCTCCAGGTGATGCTCCTGCTGCTGCTCCCTCCAACCACACTTTGAGCAGCAAGGACTTAAGTGGACAATGAGGATTTCAACAAATCAAAATATGGTGGAAAAGATGCTGGAGGCTATGGAGGATCAGAGAAGGTCAGCAAATGAATCCATGACATGGAGCTAATAAAATTACAGGGTCAGTTCTCAGATCCAGGGCCTCAGTTTTCCCACCTGTAAAAGAAAGTGTTCAGTGAACTGGACAATTTCAAGCGTTCCTCCCAGATGTAATAGAGTAAGAATCTATGATTCTATTATGGGATGGGAAAAGAGGGAAGGACATGAGATCTGAATAGGAATTGCTTGTAGAACTCTTAACAATAGCAAAGACATGGAAATCAACTTAAATGCCTATCAATGACAGATTGAGTAAAGAAAATGTGGTAATACTCACTATGGAGTAATATGCAGCTATAAAAAATCTTGTCTTTTGTGGGAACATGGATGGAGCTGGAGGCCATTATCCTGAACAAACTAATGCAGGAACAGAAAATCAAATGCCATAAGTTATTACTTAGCAATGGGAGCCAAATGATGAGAACTCATGAGCACAAAGAGGGGAAAAACAAACAGTGGGGCTTGAGAGTGAAAGGTGGGAAGAGGGAGAGAGTCAGAAAAAAATAACTACTGGGTGCTAGGCTTAATACCTGGATGACAAAACAATCTGTACAACAAGCCCCCATGACATGAGTTTACCTACATATCAGACCTTCACATGTACCCCTGAAACTATAACAAAAGTTTTCTTAAAAATAAAAAATTTAAAAATTAACAATAAGAATTGTTTGCAGAACTTATTAATAAGGATGTTGGACCCAACCATGCAGATTCCTAGCCATGCCTACCAAGTGAGTAGGTTTAGGAAGAGACATAGAAATCCAGAAAAGCCAGTCTAGAATTTGGAAGTTTTTACAAATAAAATTGACATATGTGACCCAGATATGGATAAATTAAGTATCTAAGGATAATGGCAGCTCCTATTTACTTGGTGCATACTCTATGCTACATATGCAATAAATGTTGAATATTTTATATGAATGTGTATGAAATATTCAGTCTTCACAAAATCCCTGCAGATGTTTTTGAGTTGGATTTCAAATTATGTGAGCCTGTAAATTTTCTTTTTATTTAGGCCATACTGAGTTGGGGATTTTGTTCCTTTCAGCCAAAAATACCCTAATTCACATCTATGCCAGGCATTGTAGATTTAAAATGAGTTTCCCCAAAAAGCTCAGTGACTCATGGTGGGGGAAAGGGTGTCAGACAAGTGAAGTTGTGATAAGTTTCAAAACAGAGATTTATTCAAGTTGCTATAGAAACACAGGGGTAGGATAGTAAAGTTTTAGGAACAGAGAGCCTGACCTAATTATTGAAGAATGAGCAAATGGAATGGGTGAGGAGGGCATCCCAGGCAAAGGGACTGGCCTGGGCAAAGGCACAGATATGTGAGCAAGCATTTCAAGTTCTACAAGAAGCTAGTCTTATTTGCCAGGCTGAGTCATGGAGATTAGCAGAAGTTCTGTTCAGGAAACAAAGAATGATTTTTGTCTCCTCTAGCCATCATGCAGAAAAAGTATATGGAGCGAGGCGTGGTGGTTCATGCCTGTAATCCCATCACTTTGGGAGGTTGAGGTGAGAGGATCACCTGAGGTCAGGAGTTCGAGACCAGCTTGGCCAACGTGGCGAAACCACATCTCTACTAAAAATACAAAAATTAGCCGGGTGTGGTGGCAAGCAATTGTAATCCCAGCTACTTGGGGCTGAGGCAGGAAAATCGCTTGAACCCGGGAGGTGGAGGTTGCAGTGAGCTGAGATCGTGCCATTGCCCTACAGCCTAGGCAATGAGAGCAAAACTCCATCTCAAAAAAAAAAAAAGAAAGAAAGCATATGGGATGACACTACCTTGAGTCTGACAGACCTGGGCTTAAATCTCAACTTGTCCCCTCATTAGCCATGTAATCCTAAGTAAATTTCTTAACCCCTCAAAACCTCCACTTCCTTGTCTGAAAAAAAAGGGGAGTTGATGATATCTAATTTGCAAGTAGTTTAAAGTTGAAAGAAGAGATAAAGTTCTTAGCATATTATTATAACTTTGATTATGATTCCTGTCTGTATGCTAACAATATAAAGAGAAAGAGACGTCGTCTCTGCTTTGAGATACTCTAGTTAGCAAGAACAATATGCAAGCAAGTAGTTTGCTGAGAATGAGGGATGCACAGGACAGTATGAGAAGTAAGTTTTAAACTTAATTTGGTAATATAAATAATTAATTTAAAGTTACTATAAATAGGTGATCAAGTTTGTATTTAGGATAATGGCTTCCATAGCTGTGTGGAGAATTTGTTGACAGTAGAGGCAGCAGAAAGTGATTAGAGAGTGAGCTAGGAAGTAGCAGTAAGATGAAGAAGACTAGATAGAGGCCAAGCACAGTGGTTCATGCCTGTAATTCCAGCAATTTGAGAGGTTGAGGCAGGCAGATCTTTTCAGCCTAGAAGTTCAAGGCTGCAGTGAGCTATTATAGCTTCATTGTACTCTATCCCAAGATACAGAGCAGGGAGACCCTATCTGAAAAGAAAAGAGTAGAGAGAAAAGAGAAAAGAAAGAGATGAAGGAAAGGAAGGGAGGGAAGGGAGGAGGGAAAAGGAGAGAAAGAGGAAGGAAAGGAAGGGAGGGAGGGAAAAGGAAAATGAAAAAGAAAACTAGATAGATTGGAGAAATGTTTAGAGGTAAAATTGCCTGGATTTCATACCTAAGCTAATAGGATAACGATCATGTTTTTAGTTTAAGGATGTTTAATATTGGTGCCATTCTCCAGAAATTAGGAATATAGGAGGTAAAGCTAGAATCATCAGAATTTCCCACTTTCATTTTCCTCACCTGATCTACCAAATGCTTGACCAAAAATTATCCTTGTCCTGTAATCTGTGTCATCAATATGCAACTTTCAGCATGCTGCATTATATTCTGCCACTCATGTCTACACTTTTTCTCTATTTGGGAATTCTGTAAGTACAGTCCTTAAACCAGCAACATCAGTATTATATGGAAACTTGCTAGAAATGCAAATTCTTAGAGTTCATTCCAGATTCTCTGAGGCTGGGCCCAGCAGCTTGTGCTTAAACAAGGCCGACAGGTGATTCTGATGCATGCTGGATTTTGTAGAATTACAAATCTCTAATTACCTTCAAGAATCTAGATGTTTTCTTAACCTCCTGGCTTTCACAGAGAGAAAGGGCTCCTGTAACATTCTGCTCCTTCCCATGCAGAGCAGTGGTGTCCTGAGGATGAAGTAGAACAATGGCCCTGACCACAAATACAGGTGAGATCCAACTGGGAGAGTTACAGTGAGTTTGGGCAGCTCTGTAACTAATTTGGCACAAACTGGGTTTTCTTCTCAAAGCAAATCAGAACACCCAGAGTGACCATGAGATAATATGTAAAACAACCTCACAATTAGTCCTGAATCAAAGCCCCTAACTCCCCTAGGAGAAAAATTGGGGACCAGTGGGATATGTGAGAGAATCAAATGAAAAAGTGTCCCCCAAATATGCTCCTGCATACTGAGTCATTCGACTATTCTTACAGACAGAGCCACTCAAACTCCAAGAGACAAATATAATAGCCCATCACGCCAGGTCAATGGGTAGAATTTCAAGGGTCAACAAGTCATGGTCTTAAAGGCTCCAGTTACAAACTAGACCACCAGACAGATGCTCAATTGTCTACTGGCCTCTGTGGCACAACCTCATGCATTTTGGGGAGCAGGGGAGGGGGCAGGAGGTGTGTTGCTTGGCTCTCAGAGAAAAAGTATTAATCCTATCATGACCCTTAGGTTTCAGCTCCCAATTGCCCACTAAATGTCTGATAGAATGGCATCCCTGGGTGGGCTGTAATTGCTACGGAACCCCTTCCTGTCAGTTTTCAGAACAAAATCTTGTGTATAGAAGTATTTTCTTTCTCATTAAATTTTTATTTCCTCATCCATTGAGCTCTTTTTGTTGAAATACTGTTGAAAGTGTTTAACTGAAACTGCTGCATCCCTGATAATACGAAAACTCTGATTCCAAAATCTCCTTTCTCTAAAGACAAGAAGCTGTGTGGGACGAGCTGGCTAAATAACTGCAGCTGCTGGCCATCAAGGCTGCTTAAGTTCTTACAGGTCATCTCCTCCCTGACCCTCCAAGCTAATTACACTCACAGGCTTGCTCACAGCTAGACATCCACGGGCGAGGTGTAGACGTGTAGGACTACCCAGAGGTCAAATGGAGGATCTTTCATCTGTTTGTTTTTCCTTACTCTTAATAGGAATTGTTTAATGCAGGTAGCCAGATGAAAAGGGACCCACAACCTCAGCTCAATATGACCCAGGCCTTTGGGACACTTACTGTAACTGCCACTATTCCACAGTCTCTCAGGGTGCATTTTTACCACTGGCATCCTTAGAATGTCAGAAAACACTGGACTCTGAGTCAGCTTGGGAAAGTTTCCTCATTTATGTAATCTTGACTTTCCTTATTTGCAAAATGGGAGTAGTTGTAAAAGTTAAATGAGAGAATGCACATAAAGTCAGTGTTGTGTCTAGTACACGGCACTGAATAAATGTTACCACTGAGGTGATGATATGATTGTTGCAACATTGTGGGTGCTCCTCCCAGATCCCCCAAGATCTATTTTTACCATTTGTGTGTGCTTTCCTCAAAAGGCAATCAACTAATGATTGTTGGGTGTAAAATATGAAAGCTCCTGAATCCATAAGGACCGTAAAGGTGCTCTAGAGTCAAATAAACAAAATGTGTTACAAAAATGAGGGAAAGGGATCCTCTTTGCTTTAACAAAATGGCTATGGCACAGCTTTGTGTTTATATTCCTAAATTTGTAGTCATTAGCAGTGCCAGTGCTCACACCAAAGCTAATGTCTGTGCTAGTACCAGCTTGATATAGTAGTGGAGGCCATTACCTCAAGGGTGAGCCAGTGGCCTTAAGGTCTCGGTGCGGGCAATAGCTGGAGCAGATCACTGGCAGGCACCAGTAGCAATGTGAACAGTTGAAAGAAGCTCAGAGGACTTTATTTGTGAATTCTCTAGATTCTCCTAAAATAACCAAGGAGTCTTTGAAGTGAGCTAAAAGTCCATTAATAGTAAGTAAAAAAACAGAACCAGAAAAATATAACATAACACTAAATCAGTATGAACTTCCTCCATGATGTTCAAGGTAAAAGAATGGCAGCCATAGAACTCCTTACCTCCCCACAGCTCCCTCATCCCACGGAACCACAGATGAAGAAGCTGGAGGATGGGATGACCAGTGGAGAACAGCAGGTTCTTGGCTTGACCCAAATCTTTCCTGCCCAACTTAGCTTAGGTCAAAAACTGGTGATCAGCAGGCTATAGCGTGAAGTCTGGCCCTCCGCATACTCTCTTTACTTCTTCTTCTTTCAATTCGCTGTCTACCTCCTGGCTCCCCAGTCACAGAATACACCTATATGAATTGTCAACCACACTAATATGTGATCTTTGCAATAATTTATTTATGCCGATGTTTTTATTTTTCCAAATCTAGCTCAGCCCTGCACAACTCATAGGAAATCCAATTGCTGTCCATTTTTTGTGACTCCTCCTCTTCCTATGGCTGTCCAAGGGTCCTGGGTAGTTCTTGGTAAAAAGAAGTCTCTATATCTATGAATTTTATTCTACCATTTCTGATTGAACAACTCTTTATGGTTCACTTGAAAACACTTTCTTACGGCAAACCTGGCCTCTGGAAATTTCAACTAGGCTCCCAAAGCCGTGGCGCTTAATGCTATTGTTAATACCAGTCCCTGAATATTAATATCAGCTCATATGAGTTCTGTCACCTGCAGGGTCCCATGTGCTACTCCTCTGTCCTTCAAGTGTCAAGCAGTTTCACTTACCACTCCAACAAAACTTCCTCTTCTGGTGAACCCTCAAGACTACCCCATCTACCTTCTATAAAAATCTAGCTCTAGGTTTTATAATAATAATAGCAAGTTTACATTTAGTGAATACCTATTATATTTTCAGTACTATGGTAAAAACTAAAATTCACAACAGTGAATAAAGCATTAAATAACTATCCCGTAAAAGAATTGGATAAATAGAACTATAACTTATGGTGCTAAGTTCTGTGACAGTAAAAATAACATAGCAAAATAACAATAATGTCCATTTATTGATAATTTACTGTATCCCATGCACTGTGCCAAATATATATATATCTGTTTAATCCGGGTACATTCGAAAGTGGGGAAATCTTACTGAGTCTTCTCTCCAAATGAATGTGTGTCCTGTGTGTATTTTGCAGTATGTATTTTTCATATATGCAGTACACAGTATATATTCTTTTTTATTTATTCCTCTTAATAAACCATTTTAGGTACATTTTAAGGTATATGAGGCCCAGAGGTTGAATAACTTGCACAATGTCCCTAGATAATAAGCGACAAGGCTGAGATTTGAATCCAGACCAAAGCTGACAAAGCCTGCTTTATCTTATCTCTTTCCCCACCCACTATGGGTGCATAACGAGTAATATCTAATTGATATAGATCTTCCTAGTGGGAATGATGGAAAGTATATTTAAGAGAAGACCACAGGAATGTTTTGGAATTAGCCAGGCAAAATGACAGACAGAGAAAAAGAGAGAGAGAGTGAGACTGTGTGTGTGTGTGTGTGTGTGTGTGTGTGTGTGTTGGCAATGGCTAGAGGAAAGAGAGAAGATATAAATAAGAAGAGAGACAAAGGGTTCCTGATAGAGAGGCTGGCAAGTTGCAAAAGCTTAGAAATAACAAAAGTACATTGCTAAATATTAGTTTTGTCTGCTGGTACTTTGAAGATGCAAAAGATGGGGAAGTTAAAAAGGTAAGAAGTTTAAACTTTGTTCTGAGGGTTATAGGGAGCCATGGATAGATTTTTTTAAGAAGAGATTTATGAAATAACATTTACATTTTAGAAGATTATGTTGTCAACACTATGGGAAATGGACTGTAGCAGGGTACATCCGAAAGTGGGGAAGTCTTACTGAGTCTTCTCTCCAAATGAATGTGTGTCCTGTGTGTATTTTACTTATAACTACGGTAGTATATCATATTTTTCTGCTCTATATTTTGTACTGAATTCATTGATTCAAAAAATATTTACAAAGTGCTGTTAGGCAAGGACATTACAAGAAATGAGAATTACACACCTAGATCCCTCATGAATCTAGAGGCAAAAATATTTAGCGATGTATTGACATATCAAATTCAGCAAATTGTAAAAGAATAATACATCACAACCTCAGAAGATATATTCCAGATACACAAGGTTGAGTTTGCTTTAAAAAACAAATCAATAAGGGTAACTTACGACCTTATCAGGAATAAAAGGAGAATATCATATGATTACATCAACAGATGCAGAAAAAGAATTTGATAAAATTCTATTCCTACTTTAAAGAAAACTAGCAAACTGGAAATAGAAGAAAAATTTCTCAAACTTCTAAGTGTATGTATACAAATCCGGCAGACTAATATTGTACATAAGGAAAAAGACTCAATATTTTTTCTCTAAGATTAGGGATAAAGCAAGGATATTCAATCTCACCTCTGCTATTCAACATTGTAGTGGACATCTCAGCCCAGTAGGGAAGACAAACAAACAAAAGAAATAAATATTAGAGATATATAATTAAAGTATGCAAGTCCAGTTGCAGCTGTTGTTCAGATGTTTCTGCTGGTATAAACCAACATCATCCCTGGTATCTGGTATGGAACATAGCAAAAGCTTTCTCACTAGCTCAACAAATATACCAAAAGCAATTTGCTATCACTTAGCAGGGATTACACTAACTTTCCCAATTTTGCCTAGAATTATGTCAACTCTCCAACTTTGATCCAGAATTGAATCTTCAGGAAATTTGACTGTCTTAGCATCTGTGATGGTTAACTTTATGTGTCAATTTAACTGGGCCATAAGATACCCAGATAGCTGGAGAAACATTATTCCTGGGTGTGTTTGTGAGAATGTTTCTGAAAGAGGTAGCATTTAAATCAGTGGACTAAGTAGATGATCCTTCTCAATATGGATGGGCATTATCTAATCTATTCAGGTTGAGGGCCCAAATAGAACAGAAAGGTAGAGAAAAGCTTAATTAACTCTGCTGGAGTTGGGACACTGATCTTCTCTTGCCCTCAGCACTCCTTGTTTTTAGGACCTCAGATCTAGACTGGAATCTATAGTGTCAGTTATGGATGAACTATACTTTTCCTGAATCTCCAGCTTGCAGATAGCAAGTCATTGAACTTCTCAGCCTCAATACTTTATAATAAATCTCTTCCTAGATAGATACCTGGTATCTATCTAGGTAAGATACCAGGTATCTTCCTGGAATCTTTCTAGAAAACTTTATGCCATCTTATATATCATCCTTATATATCTAGGAGCCAATACCTTATAATAAATGTCTTCCTAAATAGATACAGATAGATGGATGGATAGACGATTGATTAATTGATTGATTATCTTTTATCAGTTCTATTACTCTGGAGAATCTTGACATACAGCATCCTACAGGACATTTACTTTATCCATTACATTTATGATACAATTTTTATAGGATCTAGAGAGCAGGAATTAGGAATCACTGATGTCTTGATAGGACATGAGGTATAAAGTAAATATCAAAAATATGTAAGGAATTGCTACTTTGGTTTAGTTCTGGGGATCCAGTAGTCTGGAGTATACAGGGATCTTCTCCCCAAAGTGAAAGATAAGTTGTTGTACCTGTCACCCTATGTATCAAAACTAATGGCATCATTTGTTAGACTCTTTTGGGTATTTAGGTAATGTATAATATATTTGAGTTTACTATTTTCAAAAATTTACTATTTTGAAAAATTTATCATATGACCCAAAAGGCTAGTTTTGAGTAGAAATTGAAGCCAGGGAGTCTCCCTCGCTTGTCCATGATGATATAGACCAACAAAGCCCAGTGGAACCAATAGTGATTAAAGATTTATAGAAGAGCAGGAAGTTATTTGATGTGTTTGGAAAGTCCCAATAAGAGGTTCACAGTGGAGATTTTGAAGGAAAACAACTGTACTCTTCCATAACTACTTCCTTTTTTGGAGAACCAGCTCTTGGCTCCCAGCTGGGCCTCTGGTAGAGACCAACTGTGAAAAATAAGATGTCCAGGCAAACTGAGCTATCTACAGAAAACAGGAGGTTATCTGTATTACCGACAGATAAAGTTGTCCATGACTACAATTCTTCATCTTTAAGTGAAAGCATAACTGGGCAGGGCTTTGAAAGTATGATCGTTTAAACAGGTAGCTTACATTTCCACTGAAACAACTCCTGCAACATTGCTATCTCTATATGGCCTTGTGGGAAATCTTTAACGACAGATCGTCAAGGAGGAAAGCTGTTTGAGAGATTGTTCTGCTTAATATGCTGGAATTAGCTTGAAATTAGCAGGAATGACCTTGGATGAGATTTGGAAAAGGATATCCTCCTAGTAAGCAGAATCTTCTTAATATGTTTCTCATTTTTTGCACAGTCGTTTGGGACTGTAAAAATTACCATGCGAGCTGTAATTTTGAAAAGCAGTCTTAACCGATGAAATATGTAATTGTTCTGTGACCTTTAAAATTTGTTGTCAAACATTAAGAACTTTCTTACTATCAATTATAAGTGCATGGGCAAATAAAAAATAGTAATATTGTTAAGTACACTACAATTTAGAACATTAGAAACATGGAGAATTAAATTTTTCTTTGTAAGAAAAAATATCAAGAATAATTTAAACAGTGATGGTTTCTTTTTTGTTATGTGATTTTAAATGTAAATAGCATTCTTTTCTATGCCTTGGTGAATTATCATACCCCTTTCTAAGTTTGAATCTGGTTCCAATATTTTATCCCTTACATTTTCGATATCATGAAATATCTTTGAGAATTCTTTTAATGTGTTTTTTTTTTGTCAATATCACTTTCTTTGGAATATCTTCATCTATTGTTACAACCACTTTCCTCAGTTATGCAGATAAATTTGCCTTTATTAAATTTCTCTGGCTACATATCTAGAGTCAAAAGTGTCAACATTCCCAAAGTGAGCTTTTTTTTTTTTTTTAATTCTATTTACATTTTATTTGAATTTCACTTCCAGGATTGTTACTTTCTGTTTCTTTGCTGCAATTCTGTCCTGGTGAGCCAATTCTCTTTTACAATTATTCATTTTTGTAAAAGTCACATGGGTTTAACATTGGGAACAACAAGGCAACAAAATGATACTTTTGCCTTCTGTGTGTGAATAACAGATGAGTAATGATCAATCGCTGATAAACTTTGCAAGAAGTGACATATATTGGTCACTGATCATTATATATATATTTTAAATGTATTTTATTTCAATAGTTTCTGTGGAACAGATGATTTTTGGTTACATGGGTAAGCTCTTTGGTAGTGATTGCTGGGATTTTGGTGCACCCATCACCCGAGCAGTGTACGCTGTACCCAATGTGTAGTCTTTTATCCCTCACCCCTACCACCCTTTCCCCCATGTCCCCGAAGTCCATTACATCATTCGTATGCTTTTGTATCCTCATAGCTTAGCTCCCATTTATAAATGAGAACATAAAATATCTAGTTTCCATTCCTGAGTTACTTCACTTAGAATAATGGTCTCCAACTCCATCTAGATTGCTGTAATGCCATTATTTTGGTCATCTTTGCAGCTCAGCAATATTCCATGGTAAATATATATAACCACATTTTCTTTATCTACTCGTTGGTTGATGGGCATTTAGGTTGATGGGCATTTAGCACAATTGAGAATTGTGCTGCTATAAACACACGTGTGCAAGTGTCTTTTTCATATAACAACTTCTTTTCCTCTGAGTAGATACCCAGAAATGGGATTCCTTAATCAAATGGTAGTTCTACTTTAAATTCGTAAGGAATCTCTATACTGTTTTCCATAGTGGTTGTAATAGTTTACATTCCCATCAGCAGCATGGAAGAGTTCCCTTTTCACCACATCTATGCTAAGATCTATTATTTTTTGATTTTTAAATTTTGGCCATTCTTGCTGGAGTGGTCTGCAAGAGGTGGCAACTCATTGTAATTTTAATTCGCATTTCCCTGATAATTAGTAATGTTGAGCATTTTATCATATGTTTGTTCGCCATTTGTATATCTTCTTTTGAGAATTGTCTGTTCATGTCCTTTGCCCACTTTTTGATGGAATTGTTTTTTCTTGCTGATTTGAATTCCTTGTAGACTCTGGATATTAGGCTCTTGTTGGATGCATAGTTGACAATATTTTATCTGTTTACTCTGCTGATTATTTCTTTTGTTGTGCAGAGGCTTTTTACTTTAATTAGGTTCCATCATTTTTGTTTTTTGGCATTTGCTTTTGGGTTCTTGGTCATTAAGTCTTTGCCTAAGTCAATGTGTAGAAGAGATTTTCTGATGTTATCTTCTAGAGTTTTTAGGGTTTCAGGTCTCAGAGTTAAGTCTTTGATCCATCTTTAGTTGATTTTTGTATAAGGTGAAAAATGAGGATTCAGTTTCATTCTTCTACATGTGGCTTGCCAGTTATCCCAGAACCATTTGTTGAATAGGGCATCCTTTTCCCACTTTGTTTTTGTTTGCTTTGCCTGAGATCAGGTGGCTGTTAGTATTTCATTTTATTTCTGGGTTCTCTATTGTGTTCCATTGGTCTACAGGCCCATGTTTATGTCACTACTATGCTGTTTTGGTAACTACAGCCTTGTTGTATAGTTTAAGGTCAGGCAATGTGATGCCTCCAGATTGGTTCTTTTTGTTTAGTTTTGCTTTGGCTATGTGGGCTTTTTAAGAATTTTTGGTTCCATGTGAATTTTAGGATTGTTTTTACTAGTTCTGTGAAGAATAATGATGCTATTTTGATGAAAATTGCATTGAATTTGTATATTGCTTCTGATAGTATGGTCATTTTCACAATATTGACTCTGCCCATCCATGAGCATGGGATGTGTTTCCATTTGTTTCTGTCATCTATGATTTCTTTCTGCAGTGTTTTATAGTTTTTCTTGTAGAAATGTTCCATCTTTTTGGCTGGGTACACTCCTAAGTACTTTTTTTTCCTTCAGCTGTTATGAAAGGTATTGAGTTCTTGACTTGATTCTCAACTTGGGTGTTGTTGGTGTATAGCAGTGCTACTGATTTGTGCACATTGATTTTGTATCCTGAAACTTTACTGAATTCATTTATCAAATCTAGGAGCTTTTTGGATAAATCTTTAGGGTTTTCTAGGTATATGATCATATCATCAGTGAACAGTGATATTTGGACTTACCCTTTACTGATTAGGATGCCTTTTATTTCTTTCTCTTGTCTGATCACTCTGCCTAGGATTTCCAGTACTATGGTGAATAGAAGTGGTGAAAGTGGTCATCCTTGTGTTGCTCCATTCTCAGGGGGAATGTTTTTAACTTATCCCCATTTAGTATGTTGGCTGTGGGCTTGTCATAGATAGCTTTTATTACCTGAGGTATGTATGTCCTTTGTATGCCAATTTTACTAAGAGGTTTTTATCATAAAGGGTTGCTGGATTTTGTCAAATGCTTTTTTTTCGCATCTATTATGGTGGTTGTGAGATTTTTGTTTTTAATTCTGTTTATCTGACGTATCACATTTATCGACTTGCATAGGTTAAACAATCCCTGCATCCTTGATATGAATGAAACCCACTTGATCATGCTGTATTATCTTTTTGATATGCTGTTGAATTTGGTTAGCTAGTATTTTGTTGAAGATTTTTGCATCTATGTTCATCAGGGCTATTGGTCTGTAGTTTTCTTTTTTGTTATGTTCTTTCCTAGTTTTAGTATTAGGGTGATGCTGGCTTCATAGAATGATTTAGGGAGAATTCCCTCTTTCTCTGTCTTTTGAAATAGTTTCAGCAGGATTGGTACCAGTTCTTCTTTGAATGTCTGATAGAATTCAGCTATTAATTCATCTGGTTCTGAACTGTTTTTGTTGGCAATTTGTCTTATTACTGTTTCAATCTTGCTACTTGTTATTGTTCAGAGTTCCTATTTCTTCTTGATTTAATCTAGGAGTGTTGTATATTTTCAGGAATTTATTGATGTCCTCTAGATTTCCTAGTTTGTGTGCATGAAGGTGTTAGTAATAGCCTTGTGTATTAGCCTGTTATTACGTGCTAATAAAGACATATCCAGTACTGGGTAATTTATAAAGGAAAGAGGCTTAAGTTACAGTTCAGCATGGTTGGGAAGGCCTCAGGAAACTTACAATCATCGTGGAAGGGGAAGCAACCACATCCTCCTTCATATGGTGGCAGCAAAAAGGAGTGCAGAGTGAAGTTGCGGGGAAGCCCCTTATAAAGCTACCAGATTTCATGGAAAACTCATTCACTATCACAAAAACAGCATGGAGGTAACTTACCCCATGATCCAATTACCTCCCACCGGGTCCCTCCCACACCTGTCAATTCTGGAAAATACAATTCAACATGAGAGTTGGGTGGGGACACAGCCAAGTCGTACCACCTTGAATGATATTTTGTATTTCTGTGGTATCAGTTGTAATTGTAATATCTCCCATTTCATTTCTAAACAAGCTTATATGGATATTCTCTTATTTTCTTGGTTAATCTCACTAATGGTCTATGCATCTGCGAGTTGGTTGGCCTCCAAAACATAACCAGCATTTTGTTTCTTTTGTTGTTTGTAGTTTTTTGTTTGTCCCAATTTTATTTAGTTCTGCTCCGATCCTTGTTATTTCTTTTATTCTGCTGGGTTTGGGTTTGGTTTTTTATGTGTTTTCTAGTTCCTTGGCATGTGATGTTAGATTGTCTATCTGTGTTCTTTCAGATTTTTTGATGTAGGCAGTTAATACTCTGAACTTTTCTCTTAGCAACACTTTTGCTGTATCTCAGAGGTTTCAATAAGTTGTGTCACTGTTATTCTGTTCAAGGGATTTTTAAATTTCCATCTTGATGTAATCATTGACCCAAAGATCATTCAAGAGTAGAATATTTAATTTCCATATATTTTGTATAGTTTTGAGTGTTCCTTTTGGAGTTAATTTCCAGTTTCATTCCACTATGGTCTGAGAGGATATTTGTTTATAGGTGCCTCCACGCTGGATTCCTGTGGAGGAGGCCCCAGCTGTGTCTGCCATGGAGTGCCAGAGGAGAATAAGGACCCCTTCCCCAAGGCCCTTCACAATCACAGAGGCTGCCTGCCTGTTGGAGTATAGGTGCAGACTTTCCCTACTGCTTCCAGTGCTACAATTGTGTCTCTGCTATGAGAAACTACCCACTAGTGGAAAGATATGGAACTCAGGGCCTGCTGTTCAGATTCTGTTGTCCCACAGGGTTATCCCTTGAGGTGGTGCTCTCATCCTTCCCCCCATGGATGGGGCTTCCTGAGAGCCAGACTGCAGTGATTGTTATTGCTTTTCTGGGTATAGCCATCCCGTGGGGCTGCCAGGCTCCAGGTTGGTGTTGGGGATTGTCTACAAAGAGTCCTGTGATGTGATCTGATCCATCTTCAGGTCTTTCAACCATAAATACCAGCATCTGCTCTGGTGGCGGTGGGAGGGGAATGAAGTAGATTCTGTGAGAATCCTTGATCGTAGGTATGTTTATGGTGCTGGCTTTCTTAACTGCTGTTTATGCTAGCAGTGAAGTTGTCACATGGACAGACTCAGGACCTCTGGTTAGCAAGGATGTTGCAGGCAGTGGTATTAGTTGCTGTTTTCTCCTTCCTAGGGGCATGGCTATTCTGTCATGAGTTGCTGTAATGGCCTGGGTTGGTTGGCCTACAGCCAGAAGGTGGCACTTGCAAGAGAGCACCAGCTGTGCTATTAGCAGTGGGATATAAGCTTGCCCTAATTTGGCCAAGAAAGGTATTCTGGTTTCTCTGGTGATGGGCAGAGCCATAAAGCTCCCAAGAGTGTATGACTCTTGTGTTCAGCTACGAGAGTTGGTAGAGAAATACCATCAGGGTGGGGCGGGGTATGCAGGTCTGAGCTCAGACTCCCCTTGGGCCAAGCTTGCCATGGCCACTGTGGAGGATGAGGAGATAGTTCTCACGTCAATGGGGTTATGTTCCAGAGAGGATTATATCTGCTTCTCCTGTGCCATATAGTTCACCAGAGAAGTTAGGGATAGCTGATAGCAAGAGATCTCACCCAGCTCCCACTCAATTGGTAAGGCCAGTCTCACTCCCACAGTGCCCCACTAACAGCACTGAGTTGAGATCCAGGTAGCCTGAACGGCTGGCAGGCAGAACTCAGGCCTTTTTTTTGTCTCAGGTTATGGGCTTCCCTGCTGAGCAAGCAAACTCGGTTTTCAGGCCTTACCTCTCCTGCATCTGCCCACAGTGTTGGCTGTGGCTCCTGTCCCTACCTGAAGCAGTTCTTGTTTCCTCCGCTGCTCCTCCCAACCCACTTGTGCCCAATCAAAATTATTGTAAAATTTAGTTTGAAATATCTTATACCCTCTGACCCCTCCCTAATTCCACTGCCTGCCTTCCCCAAGGGCCCCTGTTTTATACATTGAGGAATGGCTTCCCTGGGCTCCAGCTGGAGAATGGGAGTGCCTATAAGTGCTACTGCTTTTACTTCTATATTTCATCCATTTCAGCTCCAGGTAAGGTTAAAACCTTCTGCTGTGATCTGGATTTTCAGATTTCCCAGTGGGAATGTGTGTTTGGAGGCAGCTTATCCCACCGCTCACACTTTGGGAGCTCTCCATTTTTCACTTGTCTCATGGAATTTGCAGTGGCATGCAGCTTCTTTCAAAGGATCTGTGAATTCTTCTAGTTTTCCCGGTGTGTTCCTGTGCTGGTTCTTGGAGCAAAGGTTCGCATTGTGACTCTCTACACACTGGTCTGTCCACCCAACTGGGAACTCGCTGCACATTAGCCCTGTCTCCTATCCACCGTCTGTTCCCAGGATCTGCATTCGTTGTTTACAAAGTGATATGTGGACTAAAAAATGGCAGTGAAGTTTGTGCTTCATTTAACCTTTCACAGTTAACATACTATGGTTACTAAAATTTGAACTGTGTTGTTAAGGTAGTGATATTATTTAATTAAACATGATCATTGAAATCCATGTATCTCAGCACTATGAAAAATGAGGACTGTAGGTACATTGGTTGTCCAGTTTGCCTTGGAGGACAGATGACCTAAGATATAGATTGGTAGTGATCCTTAGGCACAGTTTGGACATACAGAGACTCAGAAGGAAGGATTTTTGCACATTAGTGAGAAAGAGATTTGGGGAAGGTTCATGTGGATAGCCCCTTCAGAATAGGCCCAGGATGAAAGAATAATATGTGTGAATGTTCACTGAAGCTTCCCTCTGTAGAACAGTCTCTCAATAACAGGAACAGGATGATTCATCCCATGTATATTAAGTCATTCTTTTTATTTTTGTGTGTGTGGTTTGTTGAGATTTAGGATTTTATTATTATTTATTTTTAGAAAAAAGAGAAAATTTACAAGATGCAAAGGTCTCACACAATACATTATCACTGATGATTACTCTCTTGACACTTCAACAAGGGACCTGGCTTATGAATCAGCAATAAAAACAACATGGACAGTGTGAGTGTGTTGGAGAAGCCCCGCCATGAAAACGCAGAATACACCACAGTGGACTTGATGACAAATGATGCTAGGCCAGCCTGTTCCAAAAGCAAGCCAAGGTGTGGTAGAAACCAACAAAGCCTTTCTGTGGGGGGGCACAAGCGCATGCCTTCTACCACGTGTGCACTCACCCCCGGCCCACCGGCAGTACCCACTGCCTCATTCCACACAGCAACAACAGAAAATGACAAAACGGCCCTTTGGTGTTTTTGGCAGAGCTATTCAGGTTCCCAACTTCTTATTTCTGTCTTCCTCTTCATGTTTCAGTTCCAAATTCTTAAAGTAGTGTAGGTGCTTAGCATCTTGAATTTTTCAGGATCCAGTTCTGCCCAATGATAACACACTGAATTCTGCCTCTTGAGCTACAGTTCCCATGCAGAGGACACGTCACCCTCGGCCCCGCTGCTGGCACTGCGGTCTTCTTTTCGGGGAGTGTTTCTTTCCTTGGTTGATTCAGAAGGTCCCTTAGCTCTGGTCTTGTCTTTTCTCTGCTGCTGTTTTTCAGGCTTTGACAGCTGCTTTGGATCAGAGGTAGCAGTGCCGGGAGCTGGCGATTCCAGCTCTGTGGTCACAGGCCCATCATTCTGAATGTACACCTGCATGTAGGCCCCAAACGTGCCATCTTTGATAAGCCCCGGCCTGTATGTTTTAGGCAGCTGCTCCAGGAAGCTGTTGTAAAAGCCCTCTGCCTGCTCCGTGGGCATTGCTAGGTAGAAATCAGGCTTGTTTCCCTTCAGGACACACTGGAGGGTAAACTGGCTGACACACAGAATCTCGTACTGTTTGTCCATCACACTCTTAGACCAGTGCTTCCCCCTGTCATCCTCAAACACACGCAGGTTTAGAATCTTTCGGACCATGTGCTCCAGTTCCTTCTGCGTATCCTCCAGGGAAATACTCAGCAACACACATATGCCCCTTCCAATGGCACTAATCTGCTCTCCTCCAACTGTGACGCTGGCCCGGGTGACGCTCTGCAACACGGCCTTCATGGCTGCGGCTGCTGCGAGTGGGGCCGCGCCGCGCTGCGTCCGGCCTCGCGACTCTGAGGGCGGCTCCGCCAAGTCATTCTTTTTCCCAGTCTCCCTAATGCTTGATCAGTAGATTAGTGAACAATGTGGGTCACAAAAGCAGAAATGTGTTTTATGCAACATAGATTGCTCTCACCAAGGCTGGTCAGATTATTCCTTCTTCTGGGTAGTCAATATTCTGTAGAAACCAGCACTGAATCCCTGGAGTGCCAGCCAGCTATCTGGTAGAATGCTGATTATGTTGCAGTCCTACCTTCATAAAAGAAACCATGATTTGTCTTTATGAAATACATACTTAGGCATTTGGGTTTGCCTTACCTCACCACCCAAGACTTCTGCTGAAAATAACATGCCTAACTTCTCCTGTTAGAGTTTTCTGCATGACATACCTTGAGCAAGACACCCATCTTTCACCAAAAGAAGTGGGCCAGTGGGCTGGTCCTCATGGAGCTCACTATTCTAACCATGTAGGTCATTGCCCACATACAACGAGATTTATCAAAGAATTAATTATGGTGCCAGCTGATGGTTAAGACCTTACAAGGTTGGGGCACAGCATAAACTCTGAGAGGGACTGATATGGGATGCTACTTCTCCCACAGAACACATGGGTCTGGAAACCAAGGGGTTGATATAGAGGTGACATCTTCCATTATTATACCTTATTACCTACTTGCAAAAATTCATTCCTGTTTCCAAAATTCTGCGTGTTGCTGGTTGGAGAATTTAGCTCCCTAAGAATTGCTTTCACAATGGGACATAGCAACCGTTGCATTGAATTGGGAGCTGAGACCAATCCCTTGCCATTTGGGGCCTCTTATGCTACTTGACAAACAGAAAGAAAAGGATATCCCACTGCTGCCTGGGTGATTGATCCAGATCAAGGATCTGCAATTGTTTTTTATAAAAGGACAGATAGTGGAATGTTTTGTGGCTTTGTGGGCCATATGTTCTCTGTCACAATGGCTGCTGTTGCAATCTGAAAGCAACCACAGTTAATACTTAAATGAACAGACATGGCCATGTCTTTTCCAGATAGGATCAAGGAACAGAATCAGAAAATGAAAGGGGTCTCTTCCTCCTTCTGAGTCAGCCTCATTTGATCATATGAGTGTGGGAGAAGACATCCCTTCAAATTATCTGCATTTCTGCATGGGCCAATAAAACAAGAATTCCTATCCCCTCAGATGAATTGGGAAGAAATGTTCTACCATTTCTTTACCCATTCTTCATTCATACTTCTCCCCAAAGCTTGAGGAATGTCTCAGCACTGTGTGTGTGAATGTCAGCTCCATCTGGCCTCATTCTCTCTTTCAGAGAGTTTCATACCTGTACATTCCTCCAAACACATGCTTTTCTGCTCTGGTCTCTTGTCTGTAGAAATTTAGAGAGAGTCTCAGAACTTGCAAGGGCAGGTAGTTGTGAAAGCGAGGAAGTCTGCAATTTTGCAGCTGCTTTTGTCTGCAACCTTGGGTAAACTCAGTTTCTCGTTAATGTTTGTGTATACCCATTTCTGTTTTATTCCCCGATTTCTCTCTCTTAAACCTCTGCCACATGCCAGGCTAGCCAAGAACAAACTTAAGACTCCTCAAATGATAGTTATCTACAATACCTAAAGTGTCTTGCTATTCTGAACAATAATTGTTTATATAATTTATAAATCTCAAGATCAGGAGCATCCCTTAGAGCAACAATGAGAGAAAATAAATCTCCCATGTAATAAGAAGGTCAGGAATTCTGGCAGGCCAGAAACCCAGTAACAATTGTTTTGGTTTTTATTCATTGTTCTAGCCAATGAGCCTGAGCACTTTACATGCATTGTTTCATTTAATTCTTATAACAACCTGACAAATTAAATATTACATTCTCACTTTAGATGAAAATTGAGTAATCAGACATGTTAAGTAATTTAGTATTGTTCACAGAAACTAGAAAGCAGCAAAACCAGAATTTAAACACGGATGTCTTTGACTCCCAAGCCCATGCTCTTAATCACTGTGCCATATTAGTATTAGCCAGAAGGGAAACTGTAAATGTAAGCCATGATTTTTTTGTCCATCTCCTTTCCCAAGACAGGAAATATTTCAAAGTAGCAGAAACTATCCAAGAAGATAGTTTGTTTGTGGCCATTCCTACATGAAGATGGAAGATTCTGGTGATCAAATATCTTCTGCTTTATAGAAACATAAACCCAGGAATATATAAATCATTCCTTACCAGGGATGCAGTTCCTGGCTTTACACAGTATAGTGATCCATTCATGGCTAGCATAACCTATTAATGAACTGACAGGATAAAAGAACAATAGATGGGATTTTGATATGAAGAAACCTGAGAAGGGAAAGCTTTCATGGTTCAACAGTTCAGTTCCACATCTTACATACTCTCTACAATGTCTGCTTAACTGGCCCCCTGAAAATCCATGATATGTACAGTTTAGCTGATATTCCACAATCTTTTTATACATCTTTTGCTGGCTTAAGTACCTTCCTCCATAGACACTATACCAAACCTTCACTTTCCTCAATAATTTCAAACCGAACAAATAACTTCACCTACTCTTACTGAGAACTGAGCCATGTGATGTATTTCTTTCTTTATCCTCTTCAAAATATCTCTGTCTGAATATCATATCATTGGAGAATTTGCTTTGTAAATCTAGAATATTTACCTTATAAAATAAAAAGACAAGGGGCGTACACATTAGATAATTACAATGATTTAAGTTACTTTTGTTTATACAGCTAAAAATTTATGTAACAGTTCAGCCATCTGGCTCACACATGGAAGAGAGTAGACTAACTGAATTGGCTGAGAACACAGGAAGAACCATCTGGTCATCTAGCTAACATTGCCTGAGTGCCTACTCTGTGCCAGCAGCTGAAATCAAGGTCAAAGATAATAGTTTGTTCATATCAGGCTCAGTACAAGAAAGGCTTTTCCCAATTGTTTGAATTATCAGACAGTGAATTAGGCTACCTTAAAAACATACAAATACTTCATTTGTTAACCAAATACTTAACGACCACGGCAGATATAAGGTTTTACTTTTTTCCAATTGCAGAAGAGATTAAAATAATTTAGTTACCTTAAACTCAGTGCTTCTGCGGAATGACAATCCTACGTCCTTTTCCCAGTGTTTATTTTCTGCTCAGCATTTCTTCCATGTATTTTAAAAAATGTATCTACTCACAGACTCACCTTTTTGATGATGATGACTCATAAGCAAATGACTCCTAAGTATGACTGCAAGCCAGTCATACTTAGCATACCTATTGGTCATTTCCATTTGGACGTCCTGCTGCCTTCCCAAAATTATTTATTCAAACTTGTCCTTAACTTAAAACTAAGTATCAGTAGCACTATTTTATTCTCTCCGTAATTTTGGCACAAAATCTTGTAGCCTCCATTGATGTACAATGTCTCTCAAGCATTTAGAATTGGTCAATCATCAAATCAGTTGCCTTGATATTTCTAATGCTCTCTTATAGAGAGCCCAGAAATAAGGCCACACCCCTACAATCATCTGACCTTTCACAAAGCTGTCAAAAATAAGCAGTGGGGAAAGGAGTCCCTATTCAAAAATGGGATAACTGGCTAACCATATGTAGAAGACTGAAACTGGACCTCTTCCTTACACCATATACAAAAATCAACTCAAGATAGATAAAAGACTTAAATGTAAAACCCCAAACTATAAAAACCCTGGAAAACAATCTAGGCAATATCATTCTGTACATAGGGGCTGGCAAGGATTTCATACAAAGACTCCAAAAGCAATGGAAACAAAAGCAAAAATTGACAAATGGGATCTAATTAAACTTAAGAGCTTCTGAAGAGCAAAAGAAACTATCAACAGTTAACAGAGAACTTACAGAATCGCAGAAAGTATTTGCAAACTATGTACCTGACAAACGTCAAATATCCAGCCTCTATAAGGAACTTAAACAAATTTGTAAGAAGAAAAACAACCCCATTAAAAAGTGGGCAAAGAACATGAACAGATGCTTTTCAAGAAAAGACATACAATGCAGCCAACAAGCAAATGAAAAAAAGCTCAATATCACTAATCATTAGAGAAATGCAAGTCATTTCTCTGATTAGTAAGATACCATCTCACACCAGTCAGAATGGCTATTAGTAAAAAGTCGGATAATAACAGATGTTGGCAAGGTTTCAGGGGAAAAGAAATGCTTATACACTGTTGGTGGGAGTGTAAATAAATTCAACCATTGTGAAAAACAATGTGACAATTTCTCAAAGAACTAAAAACAGAAGTACCATTTGACCCAGCAATCCCATTAGTGGGTATATACTCAGAGGAATATACGTTGTTTTGTCATAAAGACACATGAACATGTATGTTTATTGCAGTGCTATTCACAATAGCAAAGACATGGAATCAACCTAAATGTTCATCAGTGGTAGACTGAATAAAGAAAAAGTGGCACATATACCGTGGAATACAATACAGCCATAAAAAGGAATGAGATCATCTCCCTTGTGGGAACATGGGTGGAGCTAGAAGCCATCATCCTTAGCAACTAACACAGGAACAGAAAACCAAATACCATACGATCTCACTTATAAGTGGGAGCTTAATGATAAGAACACATGGATACAAAAAGGTAAACAACAGACCCTGGAGTCTACTTGAGGGTGGAGGGTGGGAGGAGGCAGAGGATCAGAAAAATAACTATTGGGTACTAGGGTTAGTATCTGGTTGATGAAATAATCTGTACAACAAGCCCCCATGACACAGAATGTTGCGTTGAGTAAATTTGTTCGATAAAGAAATCCTAATCTTTTGCTGTGAAGGCATTGCTAAAAGAATGAAAAGACAGCCACAGATGGGGAGAGTAGAGTGGCAAATGACATATCTTATTAAGCAATTGTGTCCAGACTACATAAAGAACTCTTACAACTAATAGAAAACAAACAATCCAGTTTTTTAAATAGGCAAAATATTTGAACAGATACTTCACCGAAGGTGACATAATAGCAAATAAGAGATGAAAATATGCTAACAGCATATAAATTAAAACATGATCATATATCCTACATATATATTAGAATGTCTACAATTAAAAGGACTGACTATATCACATGTTAGTGAGGATGTGAATAAACTGGAACTCATATATTTCTGGCATGGATGTAAAATGGTACCATTACTTTGGAAAATAGCGTGTCAGTTTGTAAAAATCCTTAACGTACATCTACCATGCAACTTAATCCTTCCACTCCTAGGAATCTCCCCAAGAGAAAGGAAAGCATATGTCCTCTCAAAGACTTATACACACATGTTCATAGCAGCTTTTTTAAGAAGTCCAATACCGGAAATGACCCAAATGCCCCTAAACTGGTGAATAGATAAACAAATTGTGGTATATTCAAATGTGGAATACTATACAGCAATAAAAAGTAATGAACTAATTATACATATGACAACATAGATAAGTATTATTTAAAAATTGGGTTTTTTTTTCTTTATTCTGAAAAGAAAAACGGATACATGTGCAGAACGTGCAGGTTTATTACATAGGTGTATGTGTGCCATGATGGTTTGCTGCATCTGTTGACCTGTCCTCTAAGTTCCCTCCACTCACCACCACCCAATAGGCTCTGGTGTATGTTGTTCCCCCTAGTGTCCATGTGTTCTCGTTGTTCACTCCCACTTATGAGTGAGAACATGCGGTGTTTGTTTTTCTGTTCCTGTGTTAGTTTGCTGAGGATGATGGCTTCCAGGTTCATCCATGTCCCTGCAAAGGACATGATCTCATTCCTTTTTGTGGCTGCATAGTATTCCATGGTGTATATGTGCCACATTTTATTTATCCAGTCTACCATTGATGGGCATTTGGGTTGGTTCCATGTCTTTGCTACTGTAAATAGTGCAGCAATAAACATACATGTACGTGTGTCTTTATAATACAATGATTTTTGTTACTTTGGGTATATACCCAGTAATGGGATTTCTGGGTCAAATGGTATTTTTGGTTCTAGATCCTTGAGAAATCGCCATACTGTCTTCCACAATGGTTAAACTAATTTACATCCCCACCAACAGTGTAAAAGCATTCATATTACTCCACAGCCTCACCAGCATCTATTGTTTCCTGACTTTTTAATAATTGCCATTCTGACTGGTGTGAGATGTTATCTCATTGTGGTTTTGATTTGCATTTCTCTGATTATCGGTGATGTTGAGCTTCTTTTCACATGTTTATTGGCCATGTAAATGTTTTCTTTTGAGAAATATCTGTTTACATTCTTTGCCCACTTTTTGATGGGGTTGTCTTTTTTTGCAAATATGTTTAAGTTTCTTATAGATTCTGGATATTAGACCTTTGTCAGATGGGTAAATTGCAAAAAATATTTCCCATTTTGTAGGTTTCCTGCTCACTCTGATAGTTTCTTTTGTTGTGCAAAAGTTCTTTAGTTTAATTAGATCCCATTTGTCAATTTTGGCTTTTGTTGCAATTGCTTTTAGCATTTTTGTCATGAAATATTTGCCCATCCCTGTGTCCTGAATGATGTTGCCTAGGTTTTCTTCTAGGGGTTTTATGGTTTTGGGTTTTACATTTAAGTCTTTAATCCATCTTGAGTTAATTTTTGTATACAGTGCAAGGAAGAGATCCAGTTTCAGTTTCTGCATATGGCTAGCCAGTTTTCCCAGGACCATTTACGGAATAGGAGATCTTTCCCCCATTGTTTGTTTTTGTCAGGTTTGTCAAAGATCAGATGGTTGTAGATGTGTGGTGTTATTTCTGAGGTCTCTTTTCTGCTCCACTGTTCTATATGTCTGTCTTGGTACCAGTACCATGCTGTTTTCCTTACTGCAGCCTTGAAGTATAGTTTGAAGTCAGGTAGCATGATGCCTCCAGCTTTGTTCTTTTTGCTTAGGATTGTCTTGGCTATACAGGGTCTTCTTGGATTCCATATGAAATTTAAAATAGATTTTTCTAATTCTGTGAAGAATGTCAGTGGTGGTTTGATGAGAATAGCATTGAATCAATAAATTACTTTGGGCAGTATGGCCATTTTCACGATATTAATGCTTCCTATCTGTGAGGATGGAATGTTTTTCCATTTATTTGTTTCCTCTCTTATTTCCCTGAGCAGTGGTTTGTAGTTCTCCTTGAAAGGGTTTCACATTCCTTGTTAGTTGTATTCCTAGGTATTTCATTCTCATTGTAGTGATTATGAATGGGAGTTCATTCATGATTTGGCTCTCTGCTTGTCTATTGTTGGTGTAAAGGAATGCTTATGATTTTTGTGCATTGATTTTGTATCCTGAGACTTTGCTGCAGTTGGTTATCAGTTCAAGAAGTTTTGGAGCTGAGATGATGGGGTTTTCTAAATACAAAATCATTTAGATTTTCTATTTGTCATCTGCAAACAGAGACAAATTGACTTCCTCTCTTCCTATTTGAACACCCTTTCTTTCTATTGCCTGATTGTCTAAGCCAGAACTTCCAATACTATGTTGAATAGGAGTGGTGGGAGGAGGGCTTCCTTGTCTTATACCGGTTTTCAGAAGGAATGCTTCCAGCTTTGTCCATTCAATATTATATTGACTATAGGTTTGTCATAAATAGCTCTTATTATTTTGAGACATGTTACATCAATACCTAGTTTATTGAGAGTTTTTAAGATAAAGGGGTGTTGAATTTTATCAAAGGCCTTTTCCGCACCTATTGTAATCAATAAATCATGTGATTTTTGTCACTGGTTCTGTTTACGTGATGGATTACGTTTATTGATTCACGTATGTTAAATCAGCCTTACATCCCAGGGATGAAGCCAACTTGATTGTGGTGGATAAGATTTTTGATCTGCTGCTGGATTTGGTTTGCCAGTATTTACTGTCTATTGATAAGTCTTAATTATGTTGAGTGAAAGAAGACAGATATAAAGAGTATATACCATATATTTCCATTTATATAAAATTCTAGAAATGGAAACTAATCTGTAGTGTCAGAAACCAGATGAGTGTTTGCCTAAGGACAGATAGGGGTACTAGGAAAGTTTACAAGGGGCTACAAGGAAATTTTTGGAGGTGATGGATATGTTCAATATTTTGATTGTAGTGATGATTTTATGGGTGTTTACATATGTTAAACTTTATCAAAATACATTTTAAATATATGCAGTTCTTTGTATGTCAACTATATCTCAATATAGCTGTAAAAAAAAGTAAGCAAGAGAAAGGAAGGAGGGAAGAGAAGAAATCCCTCCTGTTCACTATATTTGAATACACTGATCATGTGAATTAATACAGTCTTAGAGGAAGTCTTGCATATTTCAAATTAAAAATCTGGCTAAGGATTATTGCCATGAATGTAATATGGACTTAATTATTCATTCATTTATTCAACATATATTTATTTGGGACTTATTATCATCTAGGCACTATTACAGGTCCTAGGGATATATCTGTGAACTTTGCAGGTGAAGTTCCCATCCCTTATAGAGATGAGGGAGTCAACAACTGTCCATAGATTAAATTTTATGAAGAGAGGGGAAGATGTGCTTACCACAGAGATAAATTGATTCTATGTGATTGTCAGGAAGAGTAAAGCAGAAAAACGAGATAGACAGGAATATTGGGGGAAAGGTTGCTATTTTAGATCGGATGGTCAGGGAAGACCTGGCAGGTGATATTTTAGCAGAAAACCCTTTTTATAATGTTAATGCTTTTATTTTATATGTTTTAATAATTTTATCTTTTTAAGATTTTGGATAACAAAAAATGATCTGAATAGTAGCTGGTAATTCTTGGACTTTATGTGACTCACCTCCTCGATCTTAAAAAAGAATTTGAGGGGTTTGTTGGTGGTTGGGGTGAGCTATGAAGAGTTAAGCAAAATATACATAAATTAAAGGCCTGTGAGATTTCTGAAAGCCAAACACCAATTAGAAAACCAGTTTCAAATTAGAATCATCTCCCGTAATTATCACTTTGAAGGGAATTACCTTAACTCCTGTAATCAAATATGTAGCTCCCTTTCATTTTGCAGCTGAGCCCAAGTATTCTATTTTTGATTTACCTTTTCTTGTCTGTGCTGATTTTTACATGTTGAAATCAATACAGTCATAGCAATGAATAATGAGGTCATCTCTATATTATCATATTGCCCCATCTATGTTGTTATCTGTTCATTCACTCACCCAGAGTGTATTAAGCACCCACTATGTGCTGAACACTGACCACAGCATGAGGCTAGGACAATGAATCAGACATAGACTTTGAATACCTGAATAGCTTATTGTCCACTGATCATGGACAACTGTGAAAATGAATAAGAAAGGAAATTGCGAGAGGTGATAACTTACAATGTAAAGCAGAAGGAGGAAAGCTTGTCAGGACCTTTATTATGGGGTGTCCTCAATAATTGTTTCTGGGAACTGGAGCTTTTTTTCCTCTCTTTGGAATCCTGGGTCTAGTTCTTCAGAGCCAATTAGACTTGGCCAAACCCCTCTTGTATCTTATACTTCAAAGTCTTAGAAAAAAATTATGAAATATTTCAGAAACAAAAAGTGTAAATAATAAAACAATAAACCCAGCTTCAGAAATGAAGCATTATCAACAACAGTTGACATATGCTGTGTACCTGATGCTTATATCTCCCACCTAGCCATATCGGTTTTCCAAAGAAGTACATTCCATGTTGATTTTGGCTTCTAGTAATCCTATGCATTTCTTTCTAATTTATGTATACACACACACACACACACACACACATACTACATATGTATACAATGTTGCTTTTTGTTTTTAAACTTTATATAAATGATGTCATACTCTAGGTATTCTGGAAACCAGATTTTCCTACAAGTATATAAGATTCTTGTTGATAACTATAAAGCTAGTTTGGTCACTCCTCTGTTCATGTTCTTCCATCATGTGAGCATCCCATGACTTATTTCTGCTGTGGTTGTTAGACTTTTAACAATGACGCTTCAATAACACCACTGTAAACATTCCTATACAGGCTGCCACATGTACATGTGTGAGAGGCTCTCAGGAGTATCCTTGGAAATGGAATTATTGCATCACCAAATATGCAAAATTTCCATTTTATAGATGTCACCAAATAGCTCCCCCAAAACTTTATAGCAATATAAATTTCCACCAGCAGCATATAAATTCCTATCTTCCACATTCTCACTAATTCCTGGCATAATCATACATAAAAATGCTTTCAAATGAAAGGGTGTGAAATGGTACATCAATATGGTTTGAATTTATGTTTTCCTTATTACCAGTGGAGTTGAGCATCTTTTCACATGTTTAGTGGTCACTTGGGTTTCCTCTTCTACGAATAATTTTTGTTCATTTCCTCAAAGCATTTTCACATCAGAGTAACTCGCGTTTTTATCTTCTCCAATTTTAAATGTATTAAAGTTTTGATAGGATATACTTGAGCTTTTCCGAAATCTTAAAAAAAAATTTTCTTACTGCCCTCGTTCCCAAACACCTTGTTTTCCTCTTTGTCATTAACTTTTCTTCAAATTTGAAAACTGAGAGTAATTCATGGAGTAGTTTTTCTTTAATTATGGCTGTGCATTGAGGAAGAGTATAATAGGAAGAGTAAAATGTAGGGTCTTGTGGAAGTGTCTGAAGAGAGAGATCAGAACCAATCAAGAAGCTTTTATTACCCTTGAGCAGACAAAAAAAGATAGTTGATGCTGGGAGGTTGCAGAGAAAATTGAGAATGGATGGTTTCAGTCACAGAATGGGTCAGGCGAGGGCTGTTCTTCCATACAGCTGTCTCAGGAGCCACGGTCTTATGAGGTGAACCTGTCTGTCATCATATGGGGTCCTGAACATAAGCTTTACAGGGATGAGGGAGTCAGGACCTGCCCACTAAAAATGTCTTATGAAGCCTGATCAGTCACGCATAATGCTGGACATTGCTTTAAGGTTCTCTGACATTATAATATACAATGTACTGTATTGTAAAAGTATTTATTCCTTTATTTATATTTATTAAATGTTTGCTATGTAGAAATTACCTTACACATTAACTCATTGCATTTCTCAACACTCCCAACAGGTTATTAAACCATTTCACAGATGAGAAGCCTGAGGTTCATCGTGGGAATAACTTACTTATAACCAGAGTCCCTATGCCATCATCCTCAGCCATTCTCCTCCAGATCTTGGTAGGGAGAAAAAGTCGCTTTTAAATAGCAACCCTCTGTGTTTATCACAGAAACAGTAAAGCTAAAGATTTAGGTAATTTGTGAGCAAGCACTTTTCATTTCCTCAAGAAACAAAGAAAAAAAGCTAGGTCTGGAATCCTAGCTTTTCGTATGTTAGCCAAAAGAAGTGTCTCTAGTATTTTCTTCCAGAGCTTCCTAAAATATCCCCAGCTTTTCCAAAGTCTCCACTCTCAGAGGCCATGAGTAGTTTCATGTAACTTCAAATGGCCTAACTCCCAGTGCTTGAAGGTAAATTGCTTCTGCCCCTTGAAGAAGTTTCTCAGATGAAAAACTCAATGTCTTTTATAAAGGAATTAAGCATTTGTTTTAAAAGGTGATATGTTCCCCCTGAAACCCTTTGTACTTTCAGCAAAATTAGTCCAAGTCAGTTTTTATTTTATTCCAGTCAAGGGTTTTATTCAACCTTAAAACTCCTATGGCCACTAATCCACAGAAGCTGTTTATTCCTTTGAAGTTTCCTTTTGCTCAGACTTGACACAATTTTCGCCAAAGTTAGTCTTCAGGAGACCTTTGGAGATTGTTCTCTCACCAGGTTATGTCCTGTTTGTATGGTGGTTGAGACTGTGGCTTAAGTTTCATAGGGAGCACTGAGTTGCTCAAGTTCAAGGAAGAGTGGATAAGTACTTCCAGCACAGGGAAAGGTTAGTGAGAGGGTTGTATATGTGTGTGTGTATGCTTGTGTGTGTGTGTGTGTGTGTGTGTGTGTGTTTGTGTGTTTGATTTGCTTTGGTTTTGCTGAAATGAGCCCATGAGATGCATATTGAAAAAGTTAAATTGTATTTAGTGTGTTCTAAACATTTATATTTATCAGATCTAGAAACAACTGTGTTTCAAAATAGTCACAACTATACAATGGTTATTCTCTCTATATCATTATTTTCCAGTGTAATTATTAACTAACTTGAGATAATGATGAAATGATCTTAGTAAATGGTCTAATAAAAAAAATCGTGTCTGCCAAATTGACTGTGAGCAGCAATGAAAAAGTAGCACATGAAAGTGGTTAAGTGTATTACCCAAAGTTCCCATTACTGTATTCAGCCATCTCGCCTTACGATGCACTAATATTTCTCTTAAATAGGGTCATGGACCATTAATTTCCTGGCCTTGAAATCTCTTATTATTAAAAGTGTTACTTAGCAACTTTTAGACATTGAAGTTAATCCAAATAAGAAAAGCCAAAAGGTCTGTTGGTCTGTTCACTCTTATTGTAAAAAACGATTGATGTCCTGTGCTGGAATATTTTTCATTTGCTTTCTTAGAATTATATTGTCTTGTGTGGGTTAGGGGAAAAGAAGTACAATGTGAGTTTCCTTGGCTCCCATAAATTAGGGAACAAAATTACAAACATTTGGTGTTCATCCCCTATGTCTGCCTCACTATTCTTCATATATGAAAATGACTCTCTTCTCTTCTCCAAATGTTGGATTCAGTCTCTGAAATAATACTTGCTACCTATTACCTGGCTAGAGGGTACAGCAGGCCCAAATAAGTCTATTTCTTTTTTTTTTTTTTTTTTTGCAATTAAGTCTATTTTTAAAGTCATTGTCTGCATTTTTTTGCTAAAAGGAGTCAGGTTTATCTTGATCATGCAAATTGGCAGAGCTGCTAGAACTGTCAAGATGGAAGTACCACTTCCATTGTGTTCCTATTATAATTTAATACACACTTCCATGGAGGCATTTACCATCTTGTACTGACTTACATTAGGCTTACGTTCAGGACTGGCTTCCTGGATTGGTGACCCTTGCATTTGCACAAGGCCTATGCTTCACAGGGCTCCAGTCTTGATTTTATTGCATGCTGTGGCTGTCTTGAATTTCCTAATTTTTGAAGAAGGGGCTCGCTATGCATTTTTACTTTGTACTGAGCTCCACAAATTATATAGTTGGTCCCGTTTACATGTTTATCTTCTCTACTGGAGATGAGTTATTTAAGGGAAGGAATTATATTCCAGGTCCAGTTTGGTGCATGGATTGATTAAGCTACATGGACACTTAACAGAAAAACATTGGAATCAGTTTAAGTACGTAAGAAATGAATGATTTATTTTAAAATACTATCCTTTATTTTAAAATACTATCTACACGTTAATAATATTGGTAAATGTCTGATACAATATGTTTTCTAAATAATTATAAATTGTATCTAAATCAGTATGATCTCTATTTTTAATGCATTAAAAAGTAAAAATAAACACATGAAAATGTTAAAAGTAATGGCCTTTTGGAAGAAGACAGTATAGATACATTTTTTAGCATTTCTGTATTTTAAAATCATAAAATGTCAAAATACTAGTTTTTGATAATTTTAAGAACACTTTCACCTTTATTAAAGATATTAACCTCAAATTGCATGCATGTATATCAAAGATTGCATTTGATCTGTAAAACCTCTTGAATTGTATTTGAAATTTCCAAGAAGAGTTGTAATAATACATGAATCTTCAAAAGCAATGATGTTGAACATGTTATATGCTTCCTATACTACAGCAGTCTTTCAAAAAACATAGCTTGGGAATCCATATTGTGGGCAAACAATATCGATGCAGCTCTGCAAACCACATTGCACCACCTTGGGGTGTAGTAAAACAACAAATCTTCCCTAGAAAGAGGGCGTGAGAATGGCAAATCCTGCAAAAGTACATTTGTAAGACTGTGACTACTGAATTGATAAAAACTGACAATAGAAATGGTAGCAGAATATTTTGTTCATATCTCTATTTTAGCATTTTGTGTTCCAAGTGCCCAAGTATGCCTTTGCAGCTCTGTTTCAGTTACTTTGATGCTGCTTGAGGGCATGGACTATGTATTTTTTTTGGAATCTCTCCTCCAAATGCATGGTAAGACCTGGCATACAGTAAGACACCGTAAGTGTTTTGAAAATGAATAAGGAATGTACAAAGTCATGTCTTATTTATCTTAATTAGGGTCATATTGCTTGACATTCAAAGTAGAATATGTTTTATAAATGTTTTTGATGAAATTATTTAAATTAAGCAGAACCACATTTTGGTGTCAAAACATTGAATGAGACGATAGAAACATGCCTTCCATTTAGTTATGATAGTAATTTAGTCCCAGAGGAAACACATTGTGAGGCCTTTTCACAGACCATTTGGCCACCCATTTCAGGTTCAGTTATTGTTGAGCAAACACTAATTTATATATAGCCTCGTATAAAGAAAACTGTAGAACTAGAATAAACTCACTCACTCAACCTCAATTGCCTGTTGTGTAAAATGTAATAACACTGCTTGCTTGTTATACCTCACAATTTGTATAGAGGCCAAGTTACCAAAAAACATCCATTAGACACTGTAAATCACTATAGAAATAGTACTTATTATATGCAAAATACTATATTAAGTGATCTGGGAAAACTGATTTAAACCAAAGAGCCCTGTCTTCAGAGAATTTATCATGTAATCTATATATGAATTCTTCAGTCTAGTAAAAGGAGCAACCAACGGTTTTTTGAACCACAGAGCAGAAGTACCACCATCATGAATTTACCAATGCTCCCAGCCTGTTGTAGACTTGATGCAACTGCACCTTTAGCTGCTGGGACTTTCAAACACTTTAAAACTTTAATTTTGGTTATTTCACACATTTACCACAGTGACAAGGGGCAAGGATTTTTATTGTTCTTTTTAGTTTGTTCTACTGTGAATAACATATCATTTCCAATAAAAATCATGGAGTCTTACTTTCCCTAAATTGTATTTCTCAAGTTGAAATTGCCTATGTGCAAGCAAAAAGTGAAAGAAAAGGAGAGAAGCAGGGACTAGAGCATTTGGAGGGAAAGAGAATAGAGCCAGGACCCTATGAAAAGGCCCCTTTAGCAACTCACTTTCCCCTTTTTCCCTAGGGTACAACAGTATTTACCACTCAGTTTATTTCCTGGATGAGGACGTTTATTAAAGATTTCAGTATCTTTGTACAAAAGGGGAATAAAAGTTATAATAATCTCTCCCCAAATCATCATCATCAGCAGCAGCAGCAGCATCAATAACAACCAAAAAGAAATGGTGAGATTATATTTAAAAGGTCCACACAGTAGTATAGAATGGACACAGCTAAGAAATCCTGCCATTCTGGGTAAACTCAAACATGTCCGAGATGTAAATTAAGTCTGCCTTGATCTTGGACAATTTGAGTTTTACCTGGAAGAACACAGAAGAAATTGCTCAGGTATAACAGCCTGGGGATTTATGCAGGGCAGATGTGGGATGTGAGGTAGAGAGTGAATCACTCCTACCCTTCTTTTATCTGGGCCCCAGTGCCCTGTAGCTGCATTGTCTGGGGAGTCCAGACCAAATTGTGGACTTGCTGTAAACTTTACCCAGCATTCAGCTCTACTCATTTTTATGTAGTTTCATATTAAATCATCTAAGGCCCTCACAGAATCACAGGGTGAGTTTGTGGTAGCTTTTCCCCCAAATTATTCTGGGATGTGTTTAGATTGGCATTTGAGTACCAGTTTTATTTGTTACTGAGTATAAATCAAAGAAATAATTTCTGGATAGATTCAGACCCAAATATCTCCAGTACAGCACAAGTATATATATATATAGCCAGTAGAATGTTATATATTTTAGTTCACTTTGATAAAATATTGTTTGTTCTAACATCAAGAACATGTTTTAAAACAAACCATTTCACCACTAAACTCAATCAGTATTGTGGAGCCAAAAAAATCATATAATCAGAGAAAATATATTTAATAATTGGTGCCAATTTTTAGATGGTGGTCTTTTGAATTTTCTAAATTTCCTAATTAGGGTGTAGCAATTTTAATGACAAAGAACTACACACAAGCACCTAATTACAGTGGAACACCACTGATATTGAGGAGGTAAAGAAAGGGTAACTAACATACCATCCATTTTGTCTGTTACTATCCCACAAAACACATCAGAGTTCAAAACTATAAGATGAAACACATTCAGCCAGCCTATTTTCAAAAGCTCAACTGTCTGTTTTTGAAATGCACTAATTTAAATTTAAAGACACATATTTAATGTTTTCCCTTTGTAGGTTTTCAGCAGCATACACACATGGAGTCACCATCTGTTTTCAGCCTGGTTCATTACCAATTCATCCTCCTGCTCTGTATTATCAGATCAAGAGGGTGGATATAAATTTGGCCACCTGGGCACTGGTGCCATTAACGTGTACCCCAGCCACACACTCATAAAGTGGTTTTGCTTGGAGCTGTAACGTGGTGGTGCTTCCTTTTTCCATTTGATCAATGTTGAGATTTGTTCAGTAAGCTCTTAATAACATAATTTCAGAACAAAGTGGAGGACACTAAGAACTTTCAGGAGTATTTTGCCTAGAAATCCAGGAGAAAACATCTTCTGTTTTCAGGAACAGACACAGGATGGCAGGACCAAAGGGGCAGGGATAGAATCAGAGAAGGGAGAAGAGAAAGGCAGAAGGATATACATGAAGACATAAACACAGAATTAAAGGAATACAGATAGGATAATTTACTTATTTTAATGAATGCATGTATGAAAGAGCTCAGAGTGGCTCAGTATCGTTTTGAGTATAGCTCATCATTAAATGTGGGTGAGCCCACTTTTTTTCCTCTTGGTGAGGGAAAACCTATATCGATTCATCCCAAGTCCTTTAGTTAATTGCAAAATTGAAGGGTTTTTAAAATTAATACAGAAGTTTTACTTCTCTAATTAAAACATTAACTGACCATGTGTCACCTTGCAAACTGCACTGGATTGAGAACTCATCTGATAAATATGAAGTAAATTTAAACAAATTGCCTTGGTTCCTTTTTACTATCCCTTTTAAACATTGAGCAAGACCAGATAAGTACAGTTAGGTTATAAAAATAATAGGAAGCAATTTATTGTGTAGTAGTCGTATATTTTAGAAAAATTTAATATTATAACTGAAAAATCATATAAAAATATAAAAATTATCTCAGCTGACTCTCAAAAACTTTCTTCTTGGGATTCTAGGCTGATTCAGATTTTAGAATAAAAAAAAGAAAGGTCTTATTATGGTATTAAAGCCATACTACCCTGAACGTGCCTGATCTCACCTGCTCTCAGAAGCTAAGCAGGGTTGGGCCTATTAGTACTTCCATGGCAGACTGCCTGGAAATAGCAGGTGCTATAGGTTTAACCCAGGAGGCAGAGCCGAGATCACGCCACTGCACTCCAGCCTGAGTGACAGAGGGAGACTGTCTCAAAAAAAAAAAAAAAAAAAAAAAAAAAAAGAGAAATCAGGCCAGGCACAGTAGCTCATGACTGTAATTCCAGCACTTTGGGAGGCCAAGGCAGGTGGATTACCTGAGGTCAGGAGTTCGAGAACAGCCTGGCCAACATGGTGAAACCCCGTCTCTACTAATAATATAAAAATTAGTAGAGCTGAGTGTGGTGGAACACACCTGTAATCCCAGCTATTTGGGAAGCTGAGGCAGGAGAATCGCTTGAACCCGGGAGGCAGAGGTTGCAGTGAGCTGAGATCGTGCCACTACACTCCAGCCTTGAAGAAAAGAGTGAAACTCAGTCTCCATAAATATATAAATAAATAAATTGTTTAAAAATCCAGAAGCAAATATTGAACGATTAACATCCTTTCAATTAACCAATAACCAAACCTTTACTGAATTGCTACAATATTTGCAATTCTGAAGAAGAAAAAGATAGAACATAAAGCATACAGCTCTCACTTTAAAGGGTTTACAGCTTAGGTTGGTGAGATAAGATTATTGAATATAAAAGCTGAAGCATTTTATTTAAAAGTTTTACTAGGTATCAAATTATATTCACTGCAGAAATTCAGAGGAAGATATCAATGATGATAAGTCAGAGCAGTAAGACCACATGAAGGAGGTGATGGTTCTGGGGAACCTTGTGAAGGATGGTGCATTAGTTTGCCAAGGCTTCCATAACAGAAGACCACAGATTGGGTGGCATAAACAACAGAAATTTATTTCTCATAATTCTGAATGCTGCAAGATCAAGCTGTCAGCAGGTTAATTTCTCTAGAGGCCTCTCTCCCTGATTGTGGATGACCATCTACTCACTGTGTTCTCATAAGGCCTTTTCTCCATGCACCCGTGCTCGTGGTGTCTCTCTTCCTCTTTTCAAAAGAACAAGTCTTATTGGAAGAGGACCCCATCCTTACGACCTACTTTAGCCTTAATCATTTCCTTAAAGGTCCTATCTCCAAACACAATTGCGCTGGGAGTTAGGGTTTCAACAATGGGTTTTGGAGGGTGAAGAAGACAAATTGGTCCATGATGGATGGAATCTGGATGAGGCTATGTTTTGTAGGGAGGGTGGGCAGTGATATGCTATTAGAGAATACAAAGATAAGCCTCATTAACAGAATGATTATCAGCCATCACTAATACAATTTTGTAGGTTGCCTACATCTGTTGCATAGAATAGGCACATGGAAAAAAACAGAAATCATGTGTTCCCTTGGTCATCTAATGATATATGAATCTTTAAAGAAGTTTGACAACAGATTATTATATCACCATTATTGGAATATTTGTCTATGTCTTATATCAAAATTAGATACTTCATTAAAAATAAATGTCCTTCAAATTCTTTTATGCACATTGTTTATTCTGGTGAAATATCCTTTGACTCTTCTTTTCTAGATCTACTGATCAGATTTTAACTATAAGTCATATAGTTTCTTGATCTCAAGAAAAAGCAAACTGAAAAACTGTAATACAGAGAATGCCAAGAACTGTACTGGGTTATTAGTTACAAAGGTAACTAATTACTCCAGAATTTTGGTGATTTGAATTGATAAGCATTTATTTTTTGGCTCAGAGTTCCATTTGAATTGGGCAACCATTCAAGACAACATTTTCCCCTGTAGTAACTTAGAGATCCAAGCTGCTTTCACCCTGTGGTTCTGTCTTTGTGGTCACAGCCAAAGGAGAAAAGAAATCATGTAGAACATGTCCCTGCTCTTAAGTATCCCAGCCGCGAAGTGACACACGTGGTTTCCCATCAAATCCCATTGGTTAAAATCGGTCACAAAGACCCATCTAATTGCAAAGGGATTGAGAAATGAGATGTTTCTCTGTGGTCAGAGAGGAGAGAAGAGAATGTAAACAAGTACAAGAAGTCTCTACCATATTTAGTTTTCCCAGATAGTATACATAGGAGAGAGAGAGGAAACTCAGGTGAAGCATGTGTGATGGGGAAAAAGATTAGCAACATGTTTATTTAATTTAAAAACAAAATGGAAGTACTCAAAGCTTTAGTTTTCCTATTTTAAACAAACACTGAGAAAGATACTTTACCACGATCTTGCTTTCCAGTTAAATACCATGATTGCATGTGTATACAATATCTAACTGTTCGAACTTGTATGCCCTCACATCAGAGAGCTGCTACCTAAGTACCCCAGTAATTACAAGTTTTAAAAAAGTCCTTGTGTTGAAAATTACAAACCCAAGGACCTGTAATTCGCAGAATGTTGTTTTGTTGTTCACTTGATACATTTTATTAAATTTGAAAGAAAACAATTTGTAGGGTCATTACATAATTATTTCATCATAAATGTAGATGACATTGGTAGGTGATATGGTAACCTTAAATTAAGTATCATTAGCACATTTATACAAAGAGCCATTTCTAAAGTTTTTGAACATTGACTTATTTTATGTTCTTTCTACCTCAAAACCGTTTTCAAGGAGATTATAAACTATTGTTAAGTTTCACTCCTGCAGTGTACAATGAGGAAATGAATTTGAGAAGACCAAAACCTGAAGTCATTATAATTTTTTTCTAATTGTTTTTCACATCTTCTGATATTTTTATTGTAAAATGAAGGGGAAGGCAACTATGTAAGCCTTGACTCCCAGATCTTAGTCACTCTTAGTGACTCCTGGCTCCTGGTTTTTTCCTCTCTAGACACTTTTTCAACTTCTTTACTAGTGCCTCATTTGCTGGCTGATGTCTAAGCTTTGAGTGTCCCTAAGTCTCTCTCTTGAATATTCTCTCTCTGAGTCATTCCATAAACTTCCATGGTTCTAAGTGCTATCTACACACTGCTTTATCCCAAAGTCATATCTGTAGCCCTGATCTTTTCCCTAAACTCCAGATTTACATCCAGCTGCCTTCTTGATATCTCCACATAGATATCCAACAGGCACCTCAAACTTAGCATGTGAAAAATGGATGTATTATTATCCTGTCATCCCTGTGTCCCCTATATACCCTGTTGCTCAGGACAAGAAGCATAGGAAACTTCTTTAGTCCCTTGTCTTTCTTTACCCTACATCTAGCTCATCAGCAAGTCTCATGGGCTCTTCTACCAAACTAGGTCCTGAATCCAACCACTTCTTTCCTTCTTTATCACCATCTACCAGCTCATGTCACACTAATTCTCATCTGATTATTGCAATAACCTGCCAACTTGTGTTTCTGCCTTCACTCTGAAAATCCACCTTCCACACAGCAGCCAAAGTAAACCCAGCATGGGAATCAGCACATTGCTCCCCTGCTTAAAATCCTCCCATACTTCTCCAAGCCCGTAGATCAAATCCAAGTTTTCACGACAGCTTTCATGACCCTTCATGACCTTGGTTTTGTTTACTTCTGACCTCATGTTGGTCCCATTCTCCTCCTAACTATGCTCTAGTAACTCTTCCTTTTTGCCTGTACGTTGGTCTTGCTGACCCTGTTTGCACTTCGGGACCTTCACACAGGTTGTTTCCAGTGTCTGGACTGTTCTTAGACTTTTATACATTCATTACTCAGGCTTCATGCAAAATCACACTTCCCCAGAGATGCCTTCCTTGATGCCTCCTCCATTATCACATCACTTATTCTACTGTCTCTGTAGTAGAAGGGCTCAAGATGACACAAAACATCGGCCTAAAAATTACTTAGCAGATGAAATGAACAAGCTAGAGAATGGGGGTACTGCTACCATTGTTTACAAGGTTTTACTCCTAAAAGGCATTCAGCACATGCTCAATTTTCATAGGTTAGGCATAAAATGAGGACCAGACTCTAATAAGGAAAAGATAATGGGAAAAAACAGGTAAGGAATTACAGATTCCAGAGCAAGTAAGGAAGCCAGAAAGGGCATTCAAATAGTTATTTTTTAAAAGCGTTTTCCTGGCTGTGTATGAGTCCATAACCTTAATTCATGTAAATTGGGCTACGAGAGCAAGGAAAGACTGCATCACTGACACATATTACAGAAAGGATGGAGTGGTCTTAATGAAAAAGAGACAGAAGCTATTGTCTTATTGGAATGCAGGGATAGGGTACACTAAAAGGCAGTGGTACTACTTAAATCAATGAAGAAGTTAGGAGATAACTTATCCAGAAAAGAAAATTCACTTTTTAAATTTTTAACATTTCACTTAAGGTTTGGGCCCAAAACAAATATAATATCCTATGGCCAGGAAGAGTCAAAATAAGAACTAGAGACTTCAAGAATGGCATTATAAAGTTGGAAATTATTTCCATACATAGGGTAGTTAAAATGGCGTCTGCATTCAACACAGTTATTGGGCTCCTACCAGAAGCAGAGTGTATGTAGCTGAGACAGAGTTAGAGATAGATAGGCTTTCATAGTTTGCAAAGACATTTCATGAGCCACCGAGTTATCTTGTATACCAGGGGTCAAGAAATCCAGTCTGTGGACCAAATCCAGCCTGGCCACCTATTTTTGCATGGCTGACGAGCTAACAATTTTACACTTTTTAAGTGGTTGCCAAGAGTCAAAAGAGTATATTATGACATGTGATAACTATGAAATTCACATTTAAGTTTGTATAAAGTTGTATTGCAACATTGTCATGCCCATTCATTTACGTACTAAAAATGGCTGCTTTTCTGCTATAACAGCTGAGTAGCTGCCACTGAGATAGTGTGGTCCACAAAGCCTAAAATGTTTACTCTCTGGCCCTTTACAGAAAAAGATTGCTACTTCTTTTCTCGAAAACAGACATAGGGAAGGCAGCTGATGGCTGAATCATAACTAAAGTAGAAAGGAGGAGAAAGGAAGCCAGTAGAAAAAGAATCAAATTAAAGTGGAATGTGCACCTGGGGAGTCTGAGGTCATAAAACCCAAGGAGGAGTTAGTTGGTAAAGCCATTTGTGAACACTACCAAAGAACTACTGTTCAGCTTCTTAAATGAAGATATGCGTTTTTCTAGGGACAAGGAACTACTTGCCAAGGAGTATGCAAAACCCAGGACTGAATAAACATGGAACATCTTCCTGAAATGTGATTTTGCTCCAAGGTTTTTGGAGGGAATGTCAAAGGATAGGGGAATAATTTTGTATTTAAAAATAGCCCTTTTATTGAGTAGAATACAAAATTTGCATGAATTATTTTAAAATTAGGATTAAAATGAGGCTGCTTCAGGTTATAATTCCAGGGTTATTTGCTTTTCTCTGCCTGTAAGGGTACTAGCGGAAAGGTTTGAAAAATACGTCATGGAGTGCTCCAAAGAGTGTGTCTGGGTGAAGTCACTCTCTAGGACATTAAGTTGAACCTGGAAAGCAAAAAGTTGTAACTCCCCTGTCAATTCCAATCTATTGGTAATGTTTTCTTGGAACACCTTTGTTGGGAAGGATTCTGAATCTTTGTCCTGCTCAGAGGTAGAGAGTGAGTAAGTAACAACGTCTGCTAGAGCAGGAGAAAATGGCACATGGCAGTTTTCTGTAATGATTCATCGGAGATGAATATGGAAATCCATCAAAATCTGTATTCATCACACATTTTTCAGCTTCTTCAACCTCTCAGTCAAGGGTATGCTAGAAGGTAGTGGTGCTACCCACATAAATGAGAGACTGTATGTAGAAAAAATATTTGCTTTTTGAATATTTAATATTTCACTTTAGGTTTGGGCCCAAAATAAAGATCTATTTTGTTTTAATAAGAAGTAAAACAAGAATTGGAGATTTCAAGATTTAATGTTTATCACCTACTTTTTTTTTTAATCAGAAACCAACATGTGCTAATATCATCTACTTTTAAAGCCATGTCAGTCCTTGCACTTCTGTCTTTGTGATTCAAGGGGTATCAACTAATACAGTGAACATGTCCAAGTTTACCATCAAGGAAACCTTGAAGATTTTACAACACTCATCCATGCCATCCAGTCTTTTGTTGATCTCTGTAAGATACATGGGTGAAGACAACATTAAAAGGGCACTGAAGAATTGTAAAATTTTATTCTATAGGGAATGGGAAAGTATTTTTTTGAAAAGGAAGAAAAAAATGTTAATAGAAAAATAAGTGGTAGAAATACAAAGGAATAATTGGAGTGAGTGAAGCTGGGGGCAAAAATGATGTCTAGGAAGAGTGGAACAGTCCAGAAAAAAGAGACAAAGAGGACCAGGCCTTGGGCAAAGAAAATAAAGGGGTAGGGAGAAAATCAAGAGATATTTCCAAAGTAAACTCATTAGATATTAGTAACTGACTAGATGTAGGGAACAAAGGAAGTAAATGACAAATACAAGAGCCTTTAATCAACTAGCTAAAGAATTAACTGTCCAATAGGGAAAGCAGGAAAGGGAACAGTTGAAGGTAGGTATCAGTGATTATGCAGATCATTTGTTTGTTTGCTCTTAGATCTACCCGCTGCCCTTCCTTCAGGCTCTTCTGCACCACAGAAAACTGTGTTACCCAGACTCCCTTGCCTGCTGGCTTCTGGGAAGCTTTGGGCAATAGCGGGCACTGGTGGAAGACTGGAGGTTGTGAGATAGGGAGAAGCCAGGGTATTTCCTCCTCTAAGAATTTGCCTCAAGCAACATTTCTCACAGCAACCAGATCATCTCCAGTATTTCGGCTCCTACCAAACCAGTTTTCTGTCCTCAGTTCCAGCTCCTTCTGTGGTTATAGCTCTAGCCTTAGCTATGGTTCTAAGTCTAGCTGGGCACCTGTGGCTTCTAGATTCTGGAAACTCCACCTCTTCATGTAATCCCTCTTGCATTAGGGGTAAAATAGTGTCTCCTGGCCGGGCGCGGTGGCTCAAGCCTGTAATCCCAGCACTTTGGGAGGCCGAGACGGGCGGATCACAAGGTCAGGAGATCGAGACCATCCTGGCTAACACGGTGAAACCCCGTCTCTACTAAAAAGTACAAAAAACTAGCCGGGCGAGGTGGCGAGCGCCTGTAGTCCCAGCTACTCGGGAGGCTGAGCCAGGAGAATGGCGTAAACCCGGGAGGCGGAGCTTGCAGTGAGCAGAGATCCGGCCACTGCACTCCAGCCTGGGTGACAGAGCGAGACTCCGTCTCAAAAAAAAAAAAAAAAAAAAAAAAAAAATAGTGTCTCCTGCTGTTGCTAATCTCTGGGTCATCTTGGCAACATATTTTGGCTCCGTGTCTCCTTTATCACCTGCATAACCAATTCCTGGTGTTAAATTCCCTGTTTGAAATACCCTAACTAGTTTATTTCCTTGGTTGTACCCTTATTGATACAGGAATGAATTCCGTTTTGTGTGTACCTGTGTATGTATGCTGCTTATATCAGGGAGACTCAAGCAGATGTAAACGTTTTAGCAAATAATGCCCAGGCATCAAACAATAGATCAATACTTTTCATAAATGTTCTAGTTTGTTAATAAGGAGAAATCAAAAGAATCTATCCAATGAAAAATGTAATAGATGACCAACTTGTATAGTACTTAGTATATAGAATGCTGTGCTGACCATACTTTACACATTTTACCTAATCATATCCGTAAAGTACAACCTTGTATATATTTTCATTTGGTCCTTAAAACACAACCCTTGGAGGCAGATGATAAAGTGATCCCCATTTCACAGATAAGGAAACAGAGTGGAGGGATTCAGTAATTTTCACAGGCCACTCTCAGTCTGGATTAGAACTCGGGCACTTGGACTCTAATTTATAGTTATCTAGTTTATAGATAAACTAGCAACACTAGTTGTGCTAGTTTACACTAACTAGAAAACCAGTTAGTGTTCTAGATGTAGTTACCAACATAGGTTTTTAAAGATTTGTCTTTTTTAAAGGACTGTTATATTTTGGGGGTAGAACAAAGTACTAAGTTATTTCTAAATGTATCTCTAAAGTAAAACAAACTCCACAAAATATAATTTTGAAGTTTTTAATGCACAAAAAAGAACATCCCAAGAACAACAGGTATTGACTTATTAACGATGAAGCACTATATAAGGAGACCCCTCCCCACTTAGTAAATGGGAAAATAGTGTAAATAGACATGAAAGGAGGTAACACTTCAGGATTAAATGCAAACCCTAAAGTTGTATACAACATTCATATATGGCTTATTATCTCATAGCAATATTTTCATAATGATGTATATGATATTTATCCTTTCGGTAAGACGCTTTGAATCAAAAGTTAAACAAAAACACTGAAGAGGTAGTTTTGCCAATGCAAGGTGAAAAAAAAAATGGCTTTACCTTGCTTTGTTTAGAAATCCACAACCATTATTTTTCTGTTCTAATTTTCTCCTGGATCAGCCAAGAAGATAATAATGTTTTGAGAAAAAGCCAATTCACAACCTTCTAAAAACTGGTTCCCCCAAGTGAACAATGATGCGTTCGAAACAACTGCTCTGAAAGTCACCTGGGAAGTTTCCATAGTGTTCCTCTCCATCTTGGATCTGAAACAGATTCTGGCTCAATAGAGACTTGTTAAGATCTGACCAGCAGTCACAGAAATTCATCCATTTATCTCCTAAAATTCTATGCACAGGCTCATGTTAGTAACTTCTTCAGTGACCCAAGAACATTGGCAGGTGCCCTGTCATTGAAAGTCAGGGATTGCTTTAAATTTGGAGGCAGGGGAAAAGGCAGTCAGAAATAATGTTTGGACAATTCTGTAGCTGGCCTGTGAAATTGGCTACAAGTGACTGGATATAGTCCCTCATGTTTTCAGTTGTGTTTCTTCAAAGTCATCACATCTTAGACTCAAAGGCAGTTTGGGCTTCTGATTGCCAGATGCCACCTGCTGCTTTTTCTATGTGTGGGACATGTGGAGTGGGGAAGGTCTATACAATATGCAAACTCTTCGACACTGGTCATTTGACTCTATATACAAAAACTAGTTTATCCTACCCTTACAATGAGAAATAAGCCCACAATGAGGGGAAAAAAAGTTTCAAGAGACAACAAAACATGTGTCAATTCTCCAAACTAGAAAAGTCATTTACCAGACAATGGGTTAGGAACCACTAGAAACAAAGTGACATATTAATCAGGTATGACTCCTTACGCACAAGAAAGCATAAATATACAGTAAATAAGAGCTTTATATGTAGCCCCTGCAGAATATGTACATATTAGGGCTGCTGTGAAACTGAGCAGGAAATTCCAGAGCGTATCCTCAGCTAAAAGCAGTTTCATCGCACAACAGTGTGAAGGTGACAGATGCTGAGAATACCATGTGGTAACCACTAAGCAGATATCCACATAAACATATCCTTGAAAATGCACAACGTGAGAAATAAATGTCACGAGTGAATAGCGCATTGCCTGCCAAGCATCTTCTTTCACATAAATAGGCAGAAGTCCGTTCTCCAGCGGTGGTGTGCAGCCTCACACCGCTAGCGTGTCCGTGGTGCCGGGGACGGATTCTCCCAGCACACACTGAGCCAAGTCATGGGCTGTGCACTTACTCCTGCCTTCACAGTCTCCAGATTCAAACCAAAGCATAAATAACACAGGGGCCACGCTGGTGGTGCTTCCTTTCACCATGTTACTGGGAACAGATACTGGGCAGAGCAGCACAAAGGCTGCACACTAGAGTGCAGGAGTGGAGAGTAGCTTTGTGCACGTTTGCAAAAACAAAAACCCCTAAAAATCTACCAGATGTGTCTCTTGCTTTATTGGTTGGCTCTGTCTGTAGCTAGGAAGACGCTGTGTTGCTCCTGGGCTCTTTCTATCAGCTTCCTTTTCTTTTTCTTGTTCCTCTTCTCCTTCGCCTTTGGTGTTCTCTTCCCTACAATGAAGGAAAGAAATGAAGAGATGTCAGAAATGGCTCTTTCTCTAGGAAAGAAAACACAAAAACATTGGGAGTTTTGCACAAAGCCCATCTGGAAAACATCACCTATGGAAAAAGCCTCAAAGAGAAAATTGTTCACATTAATTTTGACAGAATAATAATAATTTACTAAATTGGATATGCTGTCTAAAACAGAGACTGATCTTCCTGTTACAGGGAACTGGCATATTGAAAAACCTCCCAGTGGTCTGATCCGTCTTTCAAATATCATCCTGCCACAAAAATTCCATTTATTCCCTCCTACTTTTAACAATGCTACCCTTTACTACACATCTTTACATCTTATTACTGCTCCACATGTCAGTGGGTCAAAAGAAAATAAGCATCTATCTATAGCAAACATACCAGAAGTTTCAAACTCCTCTCTCCCTTCCCCATGAGGGAAAAAGTCTTGCTTTTAACATTATTTCCTCCATATTCCAAATACCAATGTATAAAATGACATATGTGCAATCCTTTATTTTCTATAAAAATTCATGAGGACATCTTTCATTATATACCTTATGCTTCTTATCCAAATCCCCTGGACAAGTTGTTGTTATTAATGGAGAACAAGAAGAATGCTTATTTGTTCTGATGAACTGGTGGTATGTGTCTGACTACCAGATGATCATACTAACTTATCCTATTTCTCTTCTTTGCCTTAGCCACTAGGAAGCCCAGGCTACAAGCTAACTAGTTGAGGTTTTCCTCCATCAGGAATTTTTTAAATGCTGTTTTTCCCTTTGCCTCCGCTATATTTTACTTCCTCTATCTGTGGTTATAGTTTTATAGTCTTACTTTATAAGGTCTCAATGTTTCTAAGTATGTATACGTAAGATTTTGAGAAAAAAGAATAAAGAACATGAGACATCTGTCTTAGGTCCATCACCCTCTTTGAGTTCTAAACACACAGAAATCAGAGGATTTTTAGAACAGAAAAGGGCTTTAAAGGCCTCCTGCATTTTACAGAAAGTAAGTCACCCCTAGACACCTTCAGTACAGGAAGACTTTTGTCTCAATGAACGAGAAGAATCCTGTTGGCTGTTCTTCCTCTCTTACTTTCCCTACTTCAAATTTTATCTTGTAGTTCTAAAAAACCTAACTTTTCCGTGTAAGGTGTAGCTATTTGACAGCACAGTGATCAGTACTACGAATAGGGAACAGAACATTAAGTTTTGTGCTCTTCATCCTTCCCATACCTGTAAAATTACATAACCCAGACCCTTTCATTCCAGGCATATAGCTGGCCAATTTTTCAATCTAGCCTATGGAGAAGTAGGCTGATGTCAAAAATGAAAAGGAAACAGACCCAAGTCTAGGGAGATACATGTATTCGGAAACCAGAGACATACAAGGTTAAGGCAGGCCATGAGATTTCTAAATAAGGTAGATGTTTCTTATTTCTGTTCCTTCTGATCAGACAGGATCTGTTTTAAGGATGGAAAACAGGCTTACTCTTCAAGACCCTAGCACAGTGACTGGCACTTAGTCGATAGTCAATAAACATTTGCTGAGCAAATGTTTTTACATCTTTTTATCACAAGAAAAAAAGATTTAAAAGAATAACTTATGTTTAATAGGACATTGCATTAAAACAATGAGAACATGATCATGCCCCCATATTAAATTATAAAGGTCCTTAAAGCTAACTTCTGCTTCTCATTAAATTCTGGCATTAATGTTATAATGGCATTTTGCCATCTTGAAATGTAGTTAATCCTACGCAATGAAACCTTAGTTCAAGCCATCATTAATCAAAGCAGCTGTAAAGTTACAACTATTTAGTAACATTATCTCTAATGATGAGACACACCAAAGGAGGGCAGAAAAATGAAATACTTAATACAAAATAGCATATTTTAAAAGCTTCAGTTATAAGCGTTATGAAGAAGTTTTTGTTCTGTATTTTCTCTAAATAAACAAAATCCTTAGTTTAAAAAATCATTACTGACTATATTTTAAATTCATTTGGTTTATGCTTAATTGATATAAAGCCTGGAGTTTCTTTTAAAAGCAAATTGAAACTAAGTGAATGGAAAAATAAAGCTTATCTTACTAGATTTTAAAAATGTGTTCTGCTAGAATAAAGATATACTGAATATATGTTAAAGAAAGCTTTTCACATTCACAAGAAAGCTTCGTGTAAATTATGTAGTTGCGAGTTAAATATGTACTACTTTCACTAACAGCAGATCCATGCAAAATGACGGGAAAAGCTCATTTTAAGATGGTCAATTTCGTGTCATTTACCCAATATATTATTCTGAAGCAACTGTCAATATTAAATGGTTTTGGGTTTGCTCGCTGATATGATATTGTGTAATAGCGAAGTTACTCAATACTTGCATAAAACATTTGGTATCCTGGCCAAAAATTCAGCAATGCTTCTGAAAGCTTATTTATGTAAAATAATTTTTTAACTTGTACAATTACTCTGTTGGCAATAAGCTATATGGTACCAATTCCAACAAGTAATGTTTTGGGGGCCCTAATTACAACCCTAAAGATTCTCCTCAGAAGTCTCTCTTGAATGACACACCTCTTTGCTATTGTTTGGTTGGTTGGTTTTGCTTTTGGCCCGTCCCATTTCTCACATAAGATATATTGCAAATACCGAGGAATTAAGATGGTTAGCCAAGATTTGACCACAGACAGGCCTAAATTAACTGAAAATATTTTGTGGTCCATACTACATTGTTCTGACTTCAAGCCCAGCTCAAAGTAGTAAAAGAATACTAAAATACAACATAACATACAGAAAGGGTCTTTCATACATATTCTTTTTTCACATTCTAAGATTTTCAAACGTGAGAAAAGAAATTGGTAAGATTAAAGCTAACAAAAATCCTTGTTTTTATCTATATATTTGAAAATAAGTTATATTAGACATACAAATGTGCTAATTTCTGTTTCCGCTTAATTTCTTTTCCTCTGTGGATATGGGATTAGACTTGGAGAATGATTTCTAGACTTCAATTGCTGCACATTCCCAAGCACATATATGCTATACGGGAAGTATTTAAAGGCAAATATGATGCCAGTCACCCAATGCACAATTCAAGTCACGAATTTAACTTTACTTTTTAGCTCATGAGAGAAGACCTGGAATAGATACTGCCCAGGATTTAAACAAAAAAAAAAAGGTTTGAGTTTTACGAGAGGATTGTCAACATCCAACATATCCAGTTCTAACGACAAATTTTGCATATCTTTATCCCTAGTGTCTTGAGAATGCAGTGGCCTTAACACATCATAACTAAGGGAATCTCTTCAAAATCAGGTAGAATCAGGTCTACAGGGCAGATCTTTTTAGCACTGTTATGCAGATGCAAGGAGATGACTGGTCCCAATTATTACCATTTTTAAGGGAGGCAATGCAGTGTGGTTTAGAGAAAGGCTACTTCTGGGAAGAAGAAAACCTGGTAGCTAAGCACAGTCTTGTAACTGAGATGTCTGGTAAGGCATATGCCTGACTCTTAGTCTCTCTGTTTATAGAATGAAACTACTACAGTCATCATTCACTAGAAAGTTATGAGACACTGTGAAAAAGTTGTGTCCCTAGGATGAAAGGATGATGTGTAGAATATCACTGGCAAGACAAGATTATCCTCAAAATGAACAAAATTAGAAAGATACTATCAAAGCCACATTCTAACGTAATTACATTGACTTGCTCACATGTGGAAATGGTCCCAGAGCATAACCTATCAACTCTTCTGCAGAGAAATATGAACAATTCCTTACGGAAATACTGCTACCATCCAGCTGTGAATTGCTGCTATTAGAATTAGAAATAGGGTAGATTATTTTGAACCAAGATATAGGCAGACTCACAAATTACATGAAGCTGTGCAAATGCCAAGTCCACTGCCAGTCAGACAGTGATTTCATTCTTTCATAAACTCGCAAAGTCAAGGAAGGTCTTCAAATGCTTTCTCCTCTCACTGGGTATATGTAAGAATCTTTCCATCACCGGGAAAATGTTTCTCGTACATCCCTCAGAGTAAGGTACAGAGGCTGTCTAGAGTTTCCATAATGCAAGGTGTTTTAAGAAAGGCTTTAAGGGTAAATATAATGGAAGAAAACTAAAAAATTTCAGTAGCTTTGACTATAAAAGAGATAAAAACTTCTCTCTCTCTATGCATATATGTATAAGTAATACGTGCACATACCTACATACATAAACACACAAGCTGCAGAAAGTAAGCCATAATTATGACAAATGTAATTAACTGTAATTACTGTTGTAGCCACAACTGGGACAAAACTAGGACTGAGTTTTACTGATTTTTAAGTTTGTAATGCTCTAACTTGAAACCTGGGCTTCAGTGCATTATAAAATTCATCATGGAGATTTTGAAATCACCTCAGAGAGATTCTTCAAAGCCGCTAAAACTTAGGGACAAGAAGCCTGTGTAACCACCAACCTGGCAGATATTGTCACATTTCACAGAACACTCTGGAACATGAAATGTTCCTTTCACATATAAAGTCAGAAGGACTGAGTTGTAACTGATGAATAGTACTGGACCATTTATTTTTTTTCCATATGGGCAACTTGATTTTGCCCAAGAATGAGTAGCAAGAGAGATTTATATAAGATTAGTGATTGTGTAGAAAACACCAACTGGTTTCTAAAGTATTTTTTTAAAAGTTCATTTAAAAATAGACGAGACCTAAACAATTCATAAAGGAAATAAATATATTTAAATAATTAAATCTCACAATTAAAACTTCCAAACAAGATGAGATGCCACTACAAAGATCCTTAAAAGTAAAAATACCTAACACTTGTAAGAATGTCATGAGACAGGCAACAGGATGCACTGACAATATAAAATTGATACAGCCTTTCTGAAAAGCCATCTGCCAATATGCACAGAAGTATGAAAAATATTCTTAACTTTTGACTCAGATCTAGGACTCTATCCTCAGAACATAATCTAAACTTGGACAAAGATTTATGCACAGAGATCTTAAGTGCGTTACAATTTTTTCAGTACTAAAATGTCCTGACTACATTTTCATGACCTTTTCTTTTTGTGATTACTGAGGGAATAAAGTATATTTTCAACTACGAATGCAAGTATTTTATATTTTAAGTAATAGCAATTAACTTTATATCCAGGAATACTACTGTTGGATATCACTAAAACTTATCATAAATGGCTCTAAGAAAAAGCCTGTAATACAAAAGCATTCCTCCTGTGATGGAAATGACAGTAAGCAGATCCTTTTGTAGAGTGATCACTCGTAATTAGACCTGAGATATAAAAACTTAATAACTATTGACCTAAACCCTTCAGACATTAAGAATGGAGATTTGTTAGTTCTTGAAGCTTTTTTCCCTCTAGAAAGCAGTCCAGGTGGGCAAATATGATAAGCAGGACTGGGATCTACCACACTATGTCCTATGTAGCCTAAGATAATCTTTCTACTGTTCATATAGTTCAGAATAACACATTTATTTTAGTTGACAAATAAAATTTGTATAGTGTATAACATGGTATTGTGATGTACGTATATAATGTGAAATGGTTAAGCTAATAATCAAGCTAATTAACACGCCCATCACCTAATATGCTTTTTTCTTGTGTGAGAACATTTTAAATCTACTCTTTGCAATTTTCAAGTATAAGAGTTATATAAGTGCCAGGCGTGGTGGCTTACGCCTGTAATCGCAGCACTTTGGGAGGCCGAGGCGGGTGGATCACGAGGTCAGGGGATCCACACCATCCTGGCTAACATGGTGAAACCCTGTCTCTACTAAAAATACAAAAAATCATCCGGGCGTGGTGGCGGGTGCCTGTAGTCCGAACTACTCGGAAGGCTGAGGCAGGAGAATGGCATGAACCCGGGAGGCGGAGCGTGCAGTGAAGCGAGATTGTGCCACTGCACTCCAGCCTGGGCAACAGAGCGAGACTCCGCCTCAAAAAAAAAAAAAGTTATATAAGTAAAATGTACAACAAATACATATTATAAATAAGTAAAATGTATATGTATTAAATATATGTATTAAAATGGAAATTATTTAAACTTATTAAATTTATTTAAAAATAAATTTACATTTTACTTGTTTAAGTAATGTAAATGGACATACTTTGATTATTTTTATTTTACGTATTTACATAACATAAAATGTAAATAAAATAAGTTACTTATTTACATCAGCTGAGGAGTCAGAAGTGAGAGTAAGGTGGAAAGAGTAAAGGAAATGAATCAACTGTGGCTCTTTACTGACAGTACAAAATTCCTTAAAAGGCATTTTTAGTAACAATCATTTGGTTATCTAGAAATGCACCTCTTCTTTTCACTAAAAAGATTCCACAGATAGCTGTGTTTTGAAAGGACTGGCAACATCTAATCCTTCAATAATGGTTTGTTATCATTTTCTTCAAGAAAAAATAATCTAGAGACAAAGCAATCAACATTAAAGTGTTGAAAATAATAACAAGTCACTTACTAAGGAGAGCCTACTTGAATGTCAAGTAGTAACTTAGAAGATTTTTCAAAGGGTCACTTAGTCATTTCATCTTCATAAAAGAGCATGTGCATTTAAAATCTACACACAATCTAGAGGTAACTTATAAGGGTTGTTGTTCTTGCAAGACTATTGATAAAGAGTCACAACTGTCCAAAGTAAATAACGGACAAAATTAAATGTGACAATCATTCAGAATATCAGGATTCAGAATACTTACTACCTTCACAGGTTTACATGAATTTATAAAAGCTATTTCAATCAGCCAATCTAAATGGGAAGCCTCTTTTACTATTCTTTCATCTGTAAAAATGTACCATATTTTTGATCTAAAATAGTATGAAATGGCTTCAAGACTTCAATTTTTCTTATAGAAGACATTTTATTAGGAGTCAGATCTGTTACCCATTTTTGTTGACAGGAAGTCCTATTTCGTTTTAAAATTTTATTTCATGTTCAAAACGATGGAAATGGAAGAAAAGCTAACCCTGAAGAAGATCACCTGAACCTTTATAAATGAACTGTATTACCACTATGGTTTCCTGCACATGGTATTTCAAAACTTCTCAGAAGTTCCTCATTTTACAGCTCTGAAGAAAATCTGTTCTTCGAGTCTATGACATGGCTTTTAAAGGGGCAGTAAGAATATTCCACAATCTCATTCAGCTTTCCTGAAGCAATAAGGACTATAACAAGGTAATCTGAATGAGATTTGGTCTTGTTTCTTAAATCCCTAGTCCGTGAAAGAGAAAGACAAGACAGGATTCTGTGGTATGTCACATAGGTAAGCACAAACAAGAAGAGAGTTTTAAAACTATCTAAAATTATTTTCATAAATACTTTAGGTTAATTGTAAAGGACAAAGTTTTCAGATTAGTAGAAACTAAAATACGACTCTACTATTTGTGTGAAGAAAGTAAATGAACAATTCTACCACAAGGGGGCAATAATTCACTTTTACAGTAAGAGTACTGGTTAGGAGATGGTTTTTTAAAACAACGTACAGGGCAACTTGGGGACTCTAATTTCTTAAATACTTTTTGTTGAACCCCCATTGGAGGCTTTTTCTTTCTTTCTAACCATAGGTAATCTCTTTAGTGGACTAAAGATTAACAAGACCCAAGTACTGCACAAGGTAAAAATATAATTGTACTGCTGTTAAAGATATTTGGGCTAATTAGAGAAAAAAAGAAACTTAAGAAGGAAAATCTGCTATTCAAATATTGATTTAGGAAAAGGCATTATTCACAAATTCTGGTTGTCACTTTCTTATGGGAAAGGTAAACTACCTGAAAAGAACAGGTTCTTATCTTGGATTCCTTATTTGTAAGAATAGAGATGTAAAACTGCAAATGATCTTCAGAGTCTTCTGGTGCAGAAAGTCATAGATTTGACATCAAGGGTGAAAGCTGTTTGGTGGTAATTCCTGACAATTTGGCACGATGAGTTGGCTGCACTGGTGAGGGTGGAAAGACAGCAAATATACTAGGCATTTGCTAGGCCCTGCTGTAGTCCACTTCTGCAAGGTGGTTTAGATAATGAAGCAACTGAAGCACAGAAGATCTACAGTGACCCCTACCCATGCTCCTACAGCTAATTAGAAGGGGAAACCTGTGCTCTGAGCCTAGTTCTGCTACTCTCTCATATACTTTCCCAGCTTTTTTTTTTTTTTTTTTTTTTTTAGACGGAGTCTCGCTCTGTCACCCAGGCTGGAGTGCAGTGGCACGATCTTGGTTCACTGCAACCTCCACTTCCTGGCTTCAAGCGATTCTCCTGCCTCAGCCTCCTGAGTAGCTGGGATTATAGGCACATGCCACCATGCCTGGCTACTTTTTGTATTTTTAGTAGAGACGGGTTTTCACCATGTTGGTCAGGCTGCTCTCAAACTCCTGACCTCATGATCCTCCTGCCTTGGCCTCCCGATGTGCTGGGATTACAGGCATGAACCACCGCACCTGGCCACTTTCCCAGCTTTAAAGGTCAATGGATAAGGATAGAGAGTCATTTTTCAAGTTATTGAGTCATTTTGCAAGGAAGGCAAAGAAGCACTGAAGACAATATTACCCTGACTGAGTTCCCCACACACACACACAAAGTCATTGATGTCATCCTATGAAACCTTGTATGAACTGGTAAATTCTGCATAAATAACAACTTCTCTGTAACGTAGATTTTCTGTAAATTTATACTGCATTGATTCATTGCTTATTCTTTTTCTTACATTTTAGCAAGATGCAGGCTATAAGGTTTCCTAAGTAAGGTGAGATGGTGAACATTCCTACTTTGCACCAGGCCCTGTAAGTGCTTTACATGAATTTTCATTTAATTGAATGTTTTTGGGGAAAAGGTAAGTACTCACACTGTGCTGCCAGGATGCTGTACAGGTGCCTGCCCTAAATTTACTCAAAATAAATGTAGATAAATACCAAGCTCATTTGGCACTCGTAAATTAAGTCAGAAAAACCATCAGGTTTGCAGAGAAAATGATTCAGCTGTTTTCATTTGATTAGGAACTATGGGATAACCAGAAAAGCATTAAGTTTCTCCATAGCTGACTTCATACTATAAGGGAAGGTACATTCAAGATAATTCCATTAGAACAAGAAGATGTAATACCTTGCTCTTGGTCTTAAATCAATAACCATTAACTAAATGAAAAACAAAAAGCAGTAGCCCAAGAAATGACATTTAAGACCGTCATCATATGGCAAGCATTTATTTAATCTGGATTCAACACAATTTCTATGGAACTTGACACACAAGTGAAAAGAAAGTAATGGTTTATACATGGCATCTATATAAGATAATGAGACTGGGCACGATGCACACCTGTAGTCCCAGCTACTCAGGAGCCTAAGGCAGGAGGATTGCTTGAGCCTAGGATTTTCAGGCCTGCAGTGAGTTATCCTGATGCCACTGTACTCCAGCCTGGGTGACAAAGCAATATCCTATATCTTAAAGAAAGAAAAGGGTATAGGTTATTGGTCCAAGCCAACAGCTCAGTTAAGTGGCAGGTCTTACATGAACACAGTTAACACAAGATAACATGAGGGGATGTATGCTCCACAAAGGATCATAAATACATTCCCCACTATGTGCCCTGTAGCACTTTGAACCTCCCTCATTGTAATATTTACCACCTTCTATTGC